>NC_056626.2:7561979-8161979 GCF_002870075.4 Lactuca sativa | reverse complement strand
TCATTATTTATAACTAACAAACAGGTTTTTCTAGACGCTTTTGGATGAAATTATTTGTATATTTCTCTTTAAAAGTAACATAAGTTTAGATGCAATAAAGTTCGACTTGCCCAATTTGAATTGAGAAGTGTCACCAGAAAAAATTCGTTTTATTAAATTAGCAACTTTATATCAACATTATTATGTTCTCATTCTATATAGCCGATTAAAAGGTTTTTATAGACGCTTTTGGACGAAATCCATTATACATTTCGATAATGTAAGTTTAGAGGCTATAAATTCGACTTCTCCAATTTTGAATTCAAAAGTGGCACCAAATATAACTTATTTGATTACATTAGCAACTTTTTATCAACTTTATTATGTTTTCATTATTTATAACTAATAAACAGGTTTTTCTAGACGCTTTTGGATGAAATTATTTGTATATTTCTCTTTAATAATAACATAAGTTTAGATGCAATAAAGTTCGACTTGCCCAATTTGAATTGAGAAGTGTCACCAGAAATAATTCATTTGATTAAATTAGCAACTTTATATCAACATTATTATGTTCTCATTCTATATAGCCATATAAAAGGTTTTTCTAGACGCTTTTGGACAAAATTCATTATACATTTCGATAACGTAAGTTTAGAGGCAATAAATTAGACTTCCCCAATTTTGAATTCAAAAGTGGCACCAAATATAACTTATTTGATTATATTAGCAACTTTTTATCAACTTTATTACGTTTTCATTATTTATAATTAACAAAAAGGTTTTTCTAGACGCTTTTGGATGAAATTATTTGTATATTTCTCTTTAAAAATAACATAAGTTTAGATGCAACAAAGTTCGACTTGCCCAATTTGAATTGAGAAGTGTCACCAGAAATAATTCATTTGATTAAATTAGCAACTTTATATCAACATTATTATGTTCTCATTCTATATAGCCAATTAAAAGGTTTTTATAGACGCTTTTGGACGAAATCCATTATAAATTTCGATAACGTAAGTTTAGAGGCTATAAATTCGACTTCCCCAATTTTGAATTTAAAATTGGCACCAAATATAATTTATTTGATTGAATTAGCAATTTTTTACCCAATTTTTTACGTTTTCATTATTTATAACTAACAAACAGGTTTTTCTAGACGCTTTTGGATGAAATTATTTGTATATTTCTCTTTAAAAATAACATAAGTTTAGATGCAATAAAGTTCAACTTGCCCAAATTGAATTGAGAAGTGTCACCTGAAATAATTCATTTGATTAAATTAGCAACTTTATATCAACATTATTAAGTTCTCATTCTATATAGCCAATTAAAAGGTTTTTATAGACGCTTTTGGACGAAATTCTTTATACATTTCGATAACGTAAGTTTAGAGGCTATAAGTTCGACTTCCCCAATTTTGAATTCAAAAGTGGCACCAAATATAATTTATTTGATTGTATTAGCAACTTTTTATCAAATTTTTTACGTTTTCATTATTTATAACTAACAAACAGGTTTTTCTAGACGCTTTTGGATGAAATTATTTGTATATTTCTCTTTAATAATAACATAAGTTTAGATGCAATAAAGTTCGACTTGCCCAATTTGAATTGAGAAGTGTCACCAGAAATAATTCATTTGATTAAATTAGCAACTTTATATCAACAATATTATGTTCTCATTCTATATAGCCAATTAAAAGGTTTTTATAGACGCTTTTGGACGAAATCCATTATAAATTTCGATAACGTAAGTTTAGAGGTTATAAATTCGACTTCCCCAATTTTGAATTCAAAATTGGCACCAAATATAATTTATTTGATTGAATTAGCAATTTTTTACGTTTTCATTATTTATAACTAACAAACAGGTTTTTCTAGACGCTTTTGGATGAAATTATTTGTATATTTCTCTTTAAAAATAACATAAGTTTAGATGCAATAAAGTTCAACTTGCCCAAATTGAATTGAGAAGTGTCACCAGAAATAATTCATTTGATTAAATTAGCAACTTTATATCAACATTATTAAGTTCTCATTCTATATAGCCAATTAAAAGATTTTATAGACGCTTTTGGACGAAATTCTTTATACATTTCGATAACGTAAGTTTAGAGGCTATAAATTCGACTTCCCCAATTTTGAATTCAAAAGTGGCAACAAATATAATTTATTTGATTGTATTAGCAACTTTTTATCAAATTTTTTACGTTTTCATTATTTATAACTAACAAACAGGTTTTTCTAGACGCTTTTGGATGAAATTATTTGTATATTTCTCTTTAATAATAACATAAGTTTAGATGCAATAAAGTTCGACTTGCCCAATTTGAGTTGAGAAGTGTCACCAGAAATAATTCATTTGATTAAATTAGCAACTTTATATCAACATTATTATGTTCTCATTCTATATAGCCAATTAAAAGGTTTTTATAGACGCTTTTGGACGAAATCCATTATACATTTCGATAACGTAAGTTTAGAGGCTATAAATTCGACTTCCCCAATTTTGAATTCAAAAGTGGCACCAAATATAATTTATTTGATTGTATTAGCAATTTTTTACCCAATTTTTTACGTTTTCATTATTTATAACTAACAAACAGGTTTTTCTAGACGCTTTTGGATGAAATTATTTGTATATTTCTCTTTAAAAATAACATAAGTTTAGATGCAATAAAGTTCGACTTGCCCAATTTGAATTGAGAAGTGTCACCAGAAATAATTCATTTTATTAAATTAGCAACTTTATATCAAAATTATTATGTTCTCATTCTATATAGCCAATTAAAAGGTTTTTATAGACGCTTTTGGACGAAATCCATTATATATTTCGATAATGTAAGTTTAGAGGCTATAAATTCGACTTCTCCAATTTTGAGTTCAAAAGTGGCACCAAATATAACTTATTTGATTACATTAGCAACTTTTTATCAACTTTATTACGTTTTCATTATTTATAACTAACAAACAGGTTTTTCTAGACGCTTTTGGATGAAATTATTTGTATATTTCTCTTTAATAATAACATAAGTTTAGATGCAATAAAGTTCGACTTGCCTAATTTGAAATGAGAAGTGTCACCAAAAATAATTCATTTGATTAATTAGCAACTTTATATCAACATTATTATGTTCTCATTCTATATAGCCAATTAAAAGGTTTTTCTAGACGCTTTTGGACGAAATTCATTATACATTTCGATAACGTAAGTTTAGAGGCAATAAATTAGACTTCCCCAATTTTGAATTCAAAAGTGGCACCAAATATAACTTGTTTGATTATATTAGCAACTTTTTATCAACTTTATTACGTTTTCATTATTTATAATTAACAAAAAGGTTTTTCTAGACGTTTTTGGATGAAATTATTTGTATATTTCTCTTTAAAAATAACATAAGTTTAGATGCAATAAAGTTCGACTTGCCCAATTTGAATTGAGAAGTGTCACCAGAAATAATTCATTTGATTAAATTAGCAACTTTATATCAACATTATTATGTTCTCATTCTATATAGCCAATTAAAAGGTTTTTATAGACGCTTTTGGACGAAATCCATTATAAATTTCGATGATGTAAGTTTAGAGGCTATAAATTCGACTTCCCTAATTTTGAATTCAAAATTGGCACCAAATATAATTTATTTGATTGAATTAGCAATTTTTTACCCAATTTTTTACGTTTTCATTATTTATAACTAACAAACAGGTTTTTCTAGACGCTTTTGGATGAAATTATTTGTATATTTCTCTTTAAAAATAACATAAGTTTAGATGCAATAAAGTTCGACTTGCCCAAATTGAATTGAGAAGTGTCACCAGAAATAATTCATTTGATTAAATTAGCAACTTTATATCAACATTATTATGTTCTCATTCTATATAGCCAATTAAAAGGTTTTTGTAGACGCTTTTGGACGAAATTCATTATACATTTCGATAACGTAAGTTTAGAGGCTATAAATTCGACTTCCCCAATTTTGAATTCAAAAGTGGCACCAAATATAATTTATTTGATTGTATTAGCAACTTTTTATCAAATTTATTACGTTTTCATTATTTATAACTAACAAACAGGTTTTTCTAGACGCTTTTGGATAAAATTATTTGTATATTTCTCTTTAATAATAACATAAGTTTAGATGCAATAAAGTTCGACTTGCCCAATTTGAATTGAGAAGTGTCACCAGAAATAATTCATTTGATTAAATTAGCAACTTTATATCAACATTATTATGTTCTCATTCTATATAGCCAATTAAAAGGTCTTTACAGACGTTTTTCGATGAAATTCATTATACATTTCGATAACGTAAGTTTAGAGGCTATAAATTCGACTTCCCCAATTTTGAATTCAAAAGTGGCACCTAATATAATTTATTTGATTGTATTAGCAACTTTTTATCAAATTATTACGTTTTCATTATTTATAACTAACAAACAGGTTTTTCTTGACGCTTTTGGATGAAATTATTTGTATATTTCTCTTTAATAATAACATAAGTTTAGATGCAATAAAGTTCGACTTGCCCAATTTGAATTGAGAAGTGTCACCAGAAATAATTCATTTGATTAAATTAGCAACTTTATATCAACATTATTATGTTCTCGTTCTATATAGCCAATTAAAAGGTCTTTACAGACGTTTTTCGATGAAATTCATTATACATTTCGATAACGTAAGTTTAGAGGCTATAAATTCGACTTCCCCAATTTTGAATTCAAAAGTGGCACCAAATATAATTTATTTGATTGTATTAGCAACTTTTTATCAAATTATTACGTTTTCATTATTTATAACTAACAAACAGATTTTTCTAGACGCTTTTGGATGAAATTATTTGTATATTTCTCTTTAAAAGTAACATAAGTTTAGATGCAATAAAGTTCGACTTGCCCAATTTGAATTGAGAAGTGTCACCAGAAATAATTCATTTTATTAAATTAGCAACTTTATATCAACATTATTATGTTCTCATTCTATATAGCCAATTAAAAGGTTTTTATAGACGCTTTTGGACGAAATCCATTATACATTTCGATAATGTAAGTTTAGAGGCTATAAATTAGACTTCCCGAATTTTGAATTCAAAAGTGGCACCAAATATAACTTATTTGATTATATTAGCAACTTTTTATCAACTTTATTACGTTTTCATTATTTATAATTAACAAAAAGGTTTTTCTAGACGCTTTTGGATGAAATTATTTGTATATTTCTCTTTAAAAATACCATAAGTTTAGATGCAATAAAGTTCGACTTGCCCAATTTGAATTGAGAAGTGTCACCAGAAATAATTCATTTGATTAAATTAGCAACTTTATATCAACATTATTATGTTCTCATTCTATATAGCCAATTAAAAGGTTTTATAGACACTTTTGGACGAAATTCATTATAAAGTTCGATAACGTAAGTTTAGAGGCTATAAATTCGACTTCCCCAATTTTGAATTCAAAATTGGCAGCAAATATAATTTATTTGATTGAATTAGAAATTTTTTACCCAATTTTTTACGTTTTCATTATTTATAACTAACAAACAGGTTTTTCTAGAAGCTTTTGGATGAAATTATTTGTATATTTCTCTTTAAAAATAACATAAGTTTAGATGCAATAAAGTTCGACTTGCCCAATTTGAATTGAGAAGTGTCACCAGAAATAATTCATTTGAGTAAATTAGCAACTTTATATCAACATTACTATGTTCTCATTCTATATAGCCATTAAAATGTTTTTATAGACGCTTTTGGACGAAATTCATTATAAATTTCGATAACATAAGTTTAGAGGTTATAAATTCGACTTCCCCAATTTTGAATTCAAAAGTGGCACCAAATATAATTTATTTGATTGTATTAGCAACTTTTTATCAACTTTATTACGTTTTCATTATTTATAACTAACAAACAGGTTTTTCTAGACGCTTTTGGATGAAATTATTTGTATATTTCTCTTTAATAATAACATAAGTTTAGATGCAATAAAGTTCGACTTGCCCAATTTGAATTGAGAAATGTCACCAGAAATAATTCATTTGATTAAATTAGCAACTTTATATCAACATTATTATGTTCTCAATCAATATAGTCAATTAAAAGTTTTTTATAGATGCTTTTGGACTAAATTCATTATACATTTCGATAATGTAAGTTTAGAGGCAATAAATTCGACTTCTCCAATTTTGAATTCAAAAGTGGCACCAAATATAACTTATTTGATTACATTAGAAACTTTTTATCAACTTTATTACGTTTTCATTATTTATAACTAACAAACAGGTTTTTCTAGACGCTTTTGGATGAAATTATTTGTATATTTCTCTTTAATAATAACATAAGTTTAGATGCAATAAAGTTCGACTTGCCCAATTTGAATTGAGAAGTGTCACCAGAAATAATTCATTTGATTAAATTAGCAACTTTATATCAACATTATTATGTTCTCATTGTATATAGCCAATTAAAAGGTTTTTATAGACGCTTTTGGACGAAATCCATTATAAATTTCGATAACGTAAGTTTAGAGGCTATAAATTCGACTTCCCCAATTTTGAATTCAAAATTGGCACCAAATATAATTTATTTGATTTAATTAGCAATTTTTTACCCAATTTTTTACGTTTTCATTATTTATAACTAACAAACAGGTTTTTCTAGACGCTTTTGGATGAAATTATTTGTATATTTCTCTTTAAAAATAACATAAGTTTAGATGCAATAAAGTTCGACTTGCCCAAATTGAATTGAGAAGTGTCACCAGAAATAATTCATTTGATTAAATTAGCAACTTTATATCAACATTATTATGTTCTCATTCTATATAGCCAATTAAAAGGTTTTTGTAGACGCTTTTGGACGAAATTCATTATACATTTCGATAACGTAAGTTTAGAGGCTATAAATTCGACTTCCCCAATTTTGAATTCAAAAGTGGCACCAAATACAATTTATTTGATTGTATTAGCAACTTTTTATCAAATTTATTACGTTTTCATTATTTATAACTAACAAACAGGTTTTTCTAGACGCTTTTGGATAAAATTATTTGTATATTTCTCTTTAATAATAACATAAGTTTAGATGCAATAAAGTTCGACTTGCCCAATTTGAATTGAGAAGTGTCACCATAAATAATTCATTTGATTAAATTAGCAACTTTATATCAACATTATTATGTTCTCATTCTATATAGCCAATTAAAAGGTCTTTACAGACGTTTTTCGATAAAATTCATTATACATTTCGATAACGTAAGTTTAGAGGCTATAAATTCGACTTCCCCAATTTTGAATTCAAAAGTGGCACCAAATATAATTTATTTGATTGTATTAGCAACTTTTTATCAAATTATTACGTTTTCATTATTTATAACTAACAAACAGGTTTTTCTTGACGCTTTTGGATGAAATTATTTGTATATTTCTCTTTAATAATAACATAAGTTTAGATGAAATAAAGTTCGACTTGCCCAATTTGAATTGAGAAGTGTCACCAGAAATAATTCATTTGATTAAATTAGCAACTTTATATCAACATTATTATGTTCTCATTCTATATAGCCAATTAAAAGTTTTTTATAGACGCTTTTGGATGAAATTCATTATACATTTCGATAATGTAAGTTTAGAGGCTATAAATTCGACTTCTCCAATTTTGAATTCAAAAGTGGCACCAAATATAACTTATTTGATTATATTAGCAACTTTTTTATCAACTTTATTACATTTTCATTATTTATAACTAACAAACAGGTTTTTCTAGACGCTTTTGGATGAAAATATTTGTATATTTCTCTTTAAAAATAATTAAGATTAGATTTAATAAACTTCGACTTGCCCAATTTGAATTGAGAAGTGTCACCAGAAATAATTCATTTGATTAAATTAGCAACTTTATATCAACATTATTATGTTCTCATTCTATATAGCCAATTAAAAGGTTTTTCTAGACGCTTTTGGACGAACTTCATTATACATTTCGATAACGTAAGTTTAGAGGCAATAAATTAGACTTCCCGAATTTCGAATTCAAAAGTGGCACCAAATATAACTTATTTGATTATATTAGCAACTTTTTATCAACTTTATTACGTTTTCATTATTTATAATTAACAAAAAGGTTTTTCTAGACGCTTTTGGATGAAATTATTTGTATATTTCTCTTTAAAAATAACATAAGTTTAGATGCAATAAAGTTCGACTTGCCCAATTTGAATTGAGAAGTGTCACCAGAAATAATTCATTTGATTAAATTAGCAACTTTATATCAACATTATTATGTTCTCATTCTATATAGCCAATTAAAAGGTTTTTATAGACGCTTTTGGACGAAATTCATTATAAAGTTCGATAACGTAAGTTTAGAGGCTATAAATTCGACTTCCCCAATTTTGAATTCAAAATTGGCAGCAAATATAATTTATTTGATTGAATTAGAAATTTTTTACCCAATTTTTTACGTTTTCATTATTTATAACTAACAAACAGGTTTTTCTAGAAGCTTTTGGATGAAATTATTTGTATATTTCTCTTTAAAAATAACATAAGTTTAGATGCAATAAAGTTCGACTTGCCCAATTTGAATTGAGAAGTGTCACCAGAAATAATTCATTTGAGTAAATTAGCAACTTTATATCAACATTACTATGTTCTCATTCTATATAGCCATTAAAATGTTTTTATAGACGCTTTTGGACGAAATTCATTATAAATTTCGATAACATAAGTTTAGAGGTTATAAATTCGACTTCCCCAATTTTGAATTCAAAAATGGCACCAAATATAATTTATTTGATTGTATTAGCAACTTTTTATGAAATTTATTATGTTTTCATTATTTATAACTAACAAACAGGTTTCTATTGATGCTTTTGGATGAAATTATTTGTATATTTCTCTTTAATAATAACATAAGTTTAGATGCAATAAAGTTCGACTTGCCCAAATTGAATTGAGAAGTGTCACCAGAAATAATTCATTTGATTAAATTAGCAACTTTATATCAACATTATTATGTTCTCATTCTATATAGCCAATTAAAAGGTTTTTGTAGACGCTTTTGGACGAAATTCATTATACATTTCGATAACGTAAGTTTAGAGGCTATAAATTCGACTTCCCCAATTTTGAATTCAAAAGTGGCACCAAATATAATTTATTTGATTGTATTAGCAACTTTTTATCAAATTTATTACGTTTTCATTATTTATAACTAACAAACAGGTTTTTCTAGACGCTTTTGGATAAAATAATTTGTATATTTCTCTTTAATAATAACATAAGTTTAGATGCAATAAAGTTCGACTTGCCCAATTTGAATTGAGAAGTGTCACCAGAAATAATTCATTTGATTAAATTAGCAACTTTATATCAACATTATTATGTTCTCATTCTATATAGCCAATTAAAAGGTCTTTACAGACGTTTTTGGATGAAATTCATTACATTTCAATAACGTAAGTTTAAAGGCTATAAATTAGACTTCCCCAATTTTGAATTCAAAAGTGGCACCAAATATAACTTATTTGATTGTATTACCAACTTTTTATCGAATTTATTACGTTTTCATTATTTATAACTATCAAACAGGTTTTTCTAGACGCTTTTGGATGAAACTATTTGTATATTTCTCTTAAAAAATAACATAAGTTTAGATGCAATAAAGTTCGACTTGCCTAATTTGAATTGAGAAGTGTCACCAGAAATAATTCACTTGATTAAATTAGCAACTTTATATCAACATTATTATGTTCTCGTTCTATATAGCCAATTAAAAGGTTTTTACAGACGTTTTTCGATGAAATTCATTATACATTTCGATAACGTAAGTTTAGAGGCTATAAATTCGACTTCCCCAATTTTGAATTCAAAAGTGGCACCAAATATAACTTATTTGATTGTATTAGCAACTTTTTAACAAATTTATTACGTTTTCATTATTTATAACTAACAAACAAGTTTTTCTTGACGCTTTTGGATAAAATTATTTGTATATTTCTCTTTAATAATAACATAAGTTTAGATGAAATAAAGTTCGACTTGACCAATTTGAATTGAGAAGTGTCACCAGAAATAATTCATTTGATTAAATTAGCAACTTTATATCAACATTATTATGTTCTCATTCTATATAGCCAATTAAAAGGTTTTTATAGACGCTTTTGGACGAAATCCATTATAAATTTCGATGATGTAAGTTTAGAGGCTATAAATTCGACTTCCCTAATTTTGAATTCAAAATTGGCACCAAATATAATTTATTTGATTGAATTAGCAATTTTTTACCCAATTTTTTACGTTTTCATTATTTATAACTAACAAACAGGTTTTTCTAGACGCTTTTGGATGAAATTATTTGTATATTTCTCTTTAAAAATAACATAAGTTTAGATGCAATAAAGTTCGACTTGCCCAAATTGAATTGAGAAGTGTCACCAGAAATAATTCATTTGATTAAATTAGCAACTTTATATCAACATTATTATGTTCTCATTCTATATAGCCAATTAAAAGGTTTTTGTAGACGCTTTTGGACGAAATTCATTATACATTTCGATAACGTAAGTTTAGAGGCTATAAATTCGACTTCCCCAATTTTGAATTCAAAAGTGGCAGCAAATATAATTTATTTGATTGTATTAGCAACTTTTTATCAAATTTATTACGTTTTCATTATTTATAACTAACAAACAGGTTTTTCTAGACGCTTTTGGATAAAATTATTTGTATATTTCTCTTTAATAATAACATAAGTTTAGATGCAATAAAGTTCGACTTGCCCAATTTGAATTGAGAAGTGTCACCAGAAATAATTCATTTGATTAAATTAGCAACTTTATATCAACATTATTATGTTCTCATTCTATATAGCCAATTAAAAGGTCTTTACAGACGTTTTTCGATGAAATTCATTATACATTTCGATAACGTAAGTTTAGAGGCTATAAATTCGACTTCCCCAATTTTGAATTCAAAAGTGGCACCTAATATAATTTATTTGATTGTATTAGCAACTTTTTATCAAATTATTACGTTTTCATTATTTATAACTAACAAACAGGTTTTTCTTGACGCTTTTGGATGAAATTATTTGTATATTTCTCTTTAATAATAACATAAGTTTAGATGCAATAAAGTTCGACTTGCCCAATTTGAATTGAGAAGTGTCACCAGAAATAATTCATTTGATTAAATTAGCAACTTTATATCAACATTATTATGTTCTCGTTCTATATAGCCAATTAAAAGGTCTTTACAGACGTTTTTCGATGAAATTCATTATACATTTCGATAACGTAAGTTTAGAGGCTATAAATTCGACTTCCCCAATTTTGAATTCAAAAGTGGCACCAAATATAATTTATTTGATTGTATTAGCAACTTTTTATCAAATTATTACGTTTTCATTATTTATAACTAACAAACAGGTTTTTCTTGACGCTTTTGGATGAAATTATTTGTATATTTCTCTTTAATAATAACATAAGTTTAGATGAAATAAAGTTCGACTTGCCCAATTTGAATTGAGAAGTGTCACCAGAAATAATTCATTTGATTAAATTAGCAACTTTATATCAACATTATTATGTTCTCATTCTATATAGCCAATTAAAAGTTTTTTATAGACGCTTTTGGATGAAATTCATTATACATTTCGATAATGTAAGTTTAGAGGCTATAAATTCGACTTCTCCAATTTTGAATTCAAAAGTGGCACCAAATATAACTTATTTGATTATATTAGCAACTTTTTTATCAACTTTATTACATTTTCATTATTTATAACTAACAAACAGGTTTTTCTAGACGCTTTTGGATGAAAATATTTGTATATTTCTCTTTAAAAATAATTAAGATTAGATTTAATAAACTTCGACTTGCCCAATTTGAATTGAGAAGTGTCACCAGAAATAATTCATTTGATTAAATTAGCAACTTTATATCAACATTATTATGTTCTCATTCTATATAGCCAATTAAAAGGTTTTTGTAGACGCTTTTGGACGAAATTCATTATACATTTCGATAACGTAAGTTTAGAGGCTATAAATTCGACTTCCCCAATTTTGAATTCAAAAGTGGCACCAAATACAATTTATTTGATTGTATTAGCAACTTTTTATCAAATTTATTACGTTTTCATTATTTATAACTAACAAACAGGTTTTTCTAGACGCTTTTGGATAAAATTATTTGTATATTTCTCTTTAATAATAACATAAGTTTAGATGCAATAAAGTTCGACTTGCCCAATTTGAATTGAGAAGTGTCACCATAAATAATTCATTTGATTAAATTAGCAACTTTATATCAACATTATTATGTTCTCATTCTATATAGCCAATTAAAAGGTCTTTACAGACGTTTTTCGATAAAATTCATTATACATTTCGATAACGTAAGTTTAGAGGCTATAAATTCGACTTCCCCAATTTTGAATTCAAAAGTGGCACCAAATATAATTTATTTGATTGTATTAGCAACTTTTTATCAAATTATTACGTTTTCATTATTTATAACTAACAAACAGGTTTTTCTTGACGCTTTTGGATGAAATTATTTGTATATTTCTCTTTAATAATAACATAAGTTTAGATGAAATAAAGTTCGACTTGCCCAATTTGAATTGAGAAGTGTCACCAGAAATAATTCATTTGATTAAATTAGCAACTTTATATCAACATTATTATGTTCTCATTCTATATAGCCAATTAAAAGTTTTTTATAGACGCTTTTGGATGAAATTCATTATACATTTCGATAATGTAAGTTTAGAGGCTATAAATTCGACTTCTCCAATTTTGAATTCAAAAGTGGCACCAAATATAACTTATTTGATTATATTAGCAACTTTTTTATCAACTTTATTACATTTTCATTATTTATAACTAACAAACAGGTTTTTCTAGACGCTTTTGGATGAAAATATTTGTATATTTCTCTTTAAAAATAATTAAGATTAGATTTAATAAACTTCGACTTGCCCAATTTGAATTGAGAAGTGTCACCAGAAATAATTCATTTGATTAAATTAGCAACTTTATATCAACATTATTATGTTCTCATTCTATATAGCCAATTAAAAGGTTTTTCTAGACGCTTTTGGACGAACTTCATTATACATTTCGATAACGTAAGTTTAGAGGCAATAAATTAGACTTCCCGAATTTCGAATTCAAAAGTGGCACCAAATATAACTTATTTGATTATATTAGCAACTTTTTATCAACTTTATTACGTTTTCATTATTTATAATTAACAAAAAGGTTTTTCTAGACGCTTTTGGATGAAATTATTTGTATATTTCTCTTTAAAAATAACATAAGTTTAGATGCAATAAAGTTCGACTTGCCCAATTTGAATTGAGAAGTGTCACCAGAAATAATTCATTTGATTAAATTAGCAACTTTATATCAACATTATTATGTTCTCATTCTATATAGCCAATTAAAAGGTTTTTATAGACGCTTTTGGACGAAATTCATTATAAAGTTCGATAACGTAAGTTTAGAGGCTATAAATTCGACTTCCCCAATTTTGAATTCAAAATTGGCAGCAAATATAATTTATTTGATTGAATTAGAAATTTTTTACCCAATTTTTTACGTTTTCATTATTTATAACTAACAAACAGGTTTTTCTAGAAGCTTTTGGATGAAATTATTTGTATATTTCTCTTTAAAAATAACATAAGTTTAGATGCAATAAAGTTCGACTTGCCCAATTTGAATTGAGAAGTGTCACCAGAAATAATTCATTTGAGTAAATTAGCAACTTTATATCAACATTACTATGTTCTCATTCTATATAGCCATTAAAATGTTTTTATAGACGCTTTTGGACGAAATTCATTATAAATTTCGATAACATAAGTTTAGAGGTTATAAATTCGACTTCCCCAATTTTGAATTCAAAAATGGCACCAAATATAATTTATTTGATTGTATTAGCAACTTTTTATGAAATTTATTATGTTTTCATTATTTATAACTAACAAACAGGTTTCTATTGATGCTTTTGGATGAAATTATTTGTATATTTCTCTTTAATAATAACATAAGTTTAGATGCAATAAAGTTCGACTTGCCCAAATTGAATTGAGAAGTGTCACCAGAAATAATTCATTTGATTAAATTAGCAACTTTATATCAACATTATTATGTTCTCATTCTATATAGCCAATTAAAAGGTTTTTGTAGACGCTTTTGGACGAAATTCATTATACATTTCGATAACGTAAGTTTAGAGGCTATAAATTCGACTTCCCCAATTTTGAATTCAAAAGTGGCACCAAATACAATTTATTTGATTGTATTAGCAACTTTTTATCAAATTTATTACGTTTTCATTATTTATAACTAACAAACAGGTTTTTCTTGACGCTTTTGGATAAAATAATTTGTATATTTCTCTTTAATAATAACATAAGTTTAGATGCAATAAAGTTCGACTTGCCCAATTTGAATTGAGAAGTGTCACCAGAAATAATTCATTTGATTAAATTAGCAACTTTATATCAACATTATTATGTTCTCATTCTATATAGCCAATTAAAAGGTCTTTACAGACGTTTTTGGATGAAATTCATTATACATTTCAATAACGTAAGTTTAAAGGCTATAAATTAGACTTCCCCAATTTTGAATTCAAAAGTGGCACCAAATATAACTTATTTGATTGTATTACCAACTTTTTATCGAATTTATTACGTTTTCATTATTTATAACTATCAAACAGGTTTTTCTAGACGCTTTTGGATGAAACTATTTGTATATTTCTCTTAAAAAATAACATAAGTTTAGATGCAATAAAGTTCGACTTGCCTAATTTGAATTGAGAAGTGTCACCAGAAATAATTCACTTGATTAAATTAGCAACTTTATATCAACATTATTATGTTCTCCTTCTATATAGCCAATTAAAAGGTTTTTATAGACGCTTTTGGACGAAATTCATTATAAATTTCGATAACGTAAGTTTAGAGGCTATAAATTCGACTTCCCCAATTTTGAATTCAAAAGTGGCACCAAATATAACTTATTTGATTGTATTAGCAACTTTTTAACAAATTTATTACGTTTTCATTATTTATAACTAACAAACAAGTTTTTCTTGACGCTTTTGGATAAAATTATTTGTATATTTCTCTTTAATAATAACAGAAGTTTAGATGAAATAAAGTTCGACTTGACCAATTTGAATTGAGAAGTGTCACCAGAAATAATTCATTTGATTAAATTAGCAACTTTATATCAACATTATTATGTTCTCATTCTATATAGCCAATTAAAAGGTTTTTGTAGACGCTTTTGGACGAAATCCATTATACATTTCGATAATGTAAGTTTAGAGGCTATAAATTCGACTTCTCTAATTTTGAATTCAAAAGTGGCACCAAATATAACTTATTTGATTACATTAGCAACTTTTTATCAACTTTATTACGTTTTCATTATTTATAACTAACAAACAGGTTTTTCTAGACGCTTTTGGATGAAATTATTTGTATATTTCTCTTTAAAAATAACATAAGTTTAGATGCAATAAAGTTCGACTTGCCCAATTTGAATTGAGAAGTGTCACCAGAAATAATTCATTTGATTAAATTAGCAACTTTATATCAACATTATTATGTTCTCATTCTATATAGCCAATTAACAGGTTTTTATAGAAGCTTTTGGACGAAATTCATTATAAAGTTCGATAACGTAAGTTTAGAGGCTATAAATTCGACTTCCCCAATTTTGAATTCAAAATTGGCAGCAAATATAATTTATTTGATTGAATTAGAAATTTTTTACCCAATTTTTTACGTTTTCATTATTTATAACTAACAAACAGGTTTTTCTAGAAGCTTTTGGATGAAATTATTTGTATATTTCTCTTTAAAAATAACATAAGTTTAGATGCAATAAAGTTCGACTTGCCCAATTTGAATTGAGAAGTGTCACCAGAAATAATTCATTTGAGTAAATTAGCAACTTTATATCAACATTACTATGTTCTCATTCTATATAGCCATTAAAATGTTTTTATAGACGCTTTTGGACGAAATTCATTATAAATTTCGATAACATAAGTTTAGAGGTTATAAATTCGACTTCCCCAATTTTGAATTCAAATGTGGCACCAAATATAATTTATTTGATTGTATTAGCAACTTTTTATCAAATTTATTATGTTTTCGTTATTTATAACTAACAAACAGGTTTCTATTGATGCTTTTGGATGAAATTATTTGTATATTTCTCTTTAATAATAATATAAGTTTAGATGCAATAAAGTTCGACTTGCCCAAATTGAATTGAGAAGTGTCACCAGAAATAATTCATTTGATTAAATTAGCAACTTTATATCAACATTATTATGTTCTCATTCTATATAGCCAATTAAAAGGTCTTTACAGACGTTTTTGGATGAAATTCATTATACATTTCAATAACGTAAGTTTAAAGGCTATAAATTAGACTTCCCCAATTTTGAATTCAAAAGTGGCACCAAATATAACTTATTTGATTGTATTACCAACTTTTTATCGAATTTATTACGTGTTCATTATTTATAACTATCAAACAGGTTTTTCTAGACGCTTTTGGATGAAACTATTTGTATATTTCTCTTAAAAAATAACATAAGTTTAGATGCAATAAAGTTCGACTTGCCTAATTTGAATTGAGAAGTGTCACCAGAAATAATTCACTTGATTAAATTAGCAACTTTATATCAACATTATTATGTTCTCCTTCTATATAGCCAATTAAAAGGTTTTTATAGACGCTTTTGGACGAAATTCATTATAAATTTCGATAACGTAAGTTTAGAGGCTATAAATTCGACTTCCCCAATTTTGAATTCAAAAGTGGCACCAAATATAACTTATTTGATTGTATTAGCAACTTTTTAACAAATTTATTACATTTTCATTATTTATAACTAACAAACAAGTTTTTCTTGACGCTTTTGGATAAAATTATTTGTATATTTCTCTTTAATAATAACATAAGTTTAGATGAAATAAAGTTCGACTTGACCAATTTGAATTGAGAAGTGTCACCAGAAATAATTCATTTGATTAAATTAGCAACTTTATATCAACATTATTATGTTCTCATTCTATATAGCCAATTAAAAGGTTTTTATAGACGCTTTTGGACGAAATCCATTATACATTTCGATAATGTAAGTTTAGAGGCTATAAATTCGACTTCCCCAATTTTGAATTCAAAAGTGGCACCAAATATAACTTATTTGATTACATTAGCAACTTTTTATCAACTTTATTACGTTTTCATTATTTATAACTAACAAACAGGTTTTTCTAGACGCTTTTGGATGAAATTATTTGTATATTTCTCTTTAATAATAATATAAGTTTAGATGCAATAAAGTTCGACTTGCCCAATTTGAATTGAGAAGTGTCACCAGAAATAATTCATTTGATTAATTAGCAACTTTATATCAACATTATTATGTTCTCATTCTATATAGCCAATTAAAAGGTTTTTCTAGACGCTTTTGGATTAAATTCATTATACATTTCGATAACGTAAGTTTAGAGGCAATAAATTAGACTTCCCGAATTTTGAATTCAAAAGTGGCACCAAATATAACTTATTTGATTATATTAGCAACTTTTTATCAACTTTATTATGTTTTCATTATTTATAATTAACAAAAAGGTTTTTCTAGACGCTTTTGGATGAAATTATTTGTATATTTCTCTTTAAAAATAACATAAGTTTAGATGCAATAAAGTTCGACTTGCCCAATTTGAATTGAGAAGTGTCACCAGAAATAATTCATTTGATTAAATTAGCAACTTTATATCAACATTATTATGTTCTCATTCTATATAGCCAATTAAAAGGTTTTTATAGACGCTTTTGGTCGAAATTCATTATAAAGTTCAATAACGTAAGTTTAGAGGCTATAAATTCGACTTCCCCAATTTTGAATTCAAAATTGGCAGCAAATATAATTTATTTGATTGAATTAGAAATTTTTTACCCAATTTTTTGCGTTTTCATAATTTATAACTAACAAACAGGTTTTTCTAGAAGCTTTTGGATGAAATTATTTGTATATTTCTCTTTAAAAATAACATAAGTTTAGATGCAATAAAGTTCGACTTGCCCAATTTGAATTGAGAAGTGTCACCAGAAATAATTCATTTGAGTAAATTAGCAACTTTATATCAACATTACTATGTTCTCATTCTATATAGCCATTAAAATGTTTTTATAGACGCTTTTGGACGAAATTCATTATAAATTTCGATAACATAAGTTTAGAGGTTATAAATTCGACTTCCCCAATTTTGAATTCAAAAGTGGCACCAAATATAATTTATTTGATATTATTAGCAACTTTTTATCAAATTTATTATGTTTTCATTATTTATAACTAACAAACAGGTTTCTATTGATGCTTTTGGATGAAATTATTTGTATATTTCTCTTTAATAATAACATAAGTTTAGATGCAATAAAGTTCGACTTGCCCAAATTGAATTGAGAAGTGTCACCAGAAATAATTCATTTGATTAAATTAGCAACTTTATATCAACATTATTATGTTCTCATTCTATATAGCCAATTAAAAGGTTTTTCTAGACGCTTTTGGATGAAATTCATTATACATTTCGATAACGTAAGTTTAGAGGCAATAAATTAGACTTCCCGAATTTTGAATTCAAAAGTGGCACCAAATATAACTTATTTGATTATATTAGCAACTTTTTATCAACTTTATTACGTTTTCATTATTTATAATTAACAAAAAGGTTTTTCTAGACGCTTTTGGATGAAATTATTTGTATATTTCTCTTTAAAAATAACATAAGTTTAGATGCAATAAAGTTCGACTTGCCCAATTTGAATTGAGAAGTGTCACCAGAAATAATTCATTTGATTAAATTAGCAACTTTATATCAACATTATTATGTTCTCATTCTATATAGCCAATTAAAAGGTTTTTATAGACGCTTTTGGACGAAATTCATTATAAAGTTCGATAACGTAAGTTTAGAGGCTATAAATTCGACTTCCCCAATTTTGAATTCAAAATTGGCAGCAAATATAATTTATTTGATTGAATTAGAAATTTTTTACCCAATTTTTTACGTTTTCATTATTTATAACTAACAAACAGGTTTTTCTAGAAGCTTTTGGATGAAATTATTTGTATATTTCTCTTTAAAAATAACATAAGTTTAGATGCAATAAAGTTCGACTTGCCCAATTTGAATTGAGAAGTGTCACCAGAAATAATTCATTTGAGTAAATTAGCAACTTTATATCAACATTACTATGTTCTCATTCTATATAGCCATTAAAATGTTTTTATAGACGCTTTTGGACGAAATTCATTATAAATTTCGATAACATAAGTTTAGAGGTTATAAATTCGACTTCCCCAATTTTGAATTCAAAAGTGGCACCAAATATAATTTATTTGATTGTATTAGCAACTTTTTATCAAATTTATTATGTTTTCATTATTTATAACTAACAAACAGGTTTCTATTGATGCTTTTGGATGAAATTATTTGTATATTTCTCTTTAATAATAACATAAGTTTATATGCAATAAAGTTCGACTTGCCCAAATTGAATTGAGAAGTGTCACCAGAAATAATTCATTTGATTAAATTAGCAACTTTATATCAACATTATTATGTTCTCACTCTATATAGCCAATTAAAAGGTTTTTGTAGACGCTTTTGGACGAAATTCATTATACATTTCGATAACGTAAGTTTAGAGGCTATAAATTCGACTTCCCCAATTTTGAATTCAAAAGTGGCACCAAATACAATTTATTTGATTGTATTAGCAACTTTTTATCAAATTTATTACGTTTTCATTATTTATAACTAACAAACAGGTTTTTCTAGACGCTTTTGGATAAAATTATTTGTATATTTCTCTTTAATAATAACATAAGTTTAGATGCAATAAAGTTCGACTTGCCCAATTTGAATTGAGAAGTGTCACCAGAAATAATTCATTTGATTAAATTAGCAACTTTATATCAACATTATTATGTTCTCATTCTATATAGCCAATTAAAAGGTCTTTACAGACGTTTTTGGATGAAATTCATTATACATTTCGATAACGTAAGTTTAAAGGCTATAAATTAGACTTCCCCAATTTTGAATTCAAAAGTGGCACCAAATATAACTTATTTGATTGTATTACCAACTTTTTATCGAATTTATTACGTTTTCATTATTTATAACTATCAAACAGGTTTTTCTAGACGCTTTTGGATGAAACTATTTGTATATTTCTCTTAAAAAATAACATAAGTTTAGATGCAATAAAGTTCGACTTGCCTAATTTGAATTGAGAAGTGTCACCAGAAATAATTCACTTGATTAAATTAGCAACTTTATATCAACATTATTATGTTCTCCTTCTATATAGCCAATTAAAAGGTTTTTATAGACGCTTTTGGACGAAATTCATTATAAATTTCGATAACGTAAGTTTAGAGGCTATAAATTCGACTTCCCCAATTTTGAATTCAAAAGTGGCACCAAATATAATTTATTTGATTGTATTAGCAACTTTTTAACAAATTTATTACGTTTTCATTATTTATAACTAACAAACAAGTTTTTCTTGACGCTTTTGGATAAAATTATTTGTATATTTCTATTTAATAATAACATAAGTTTAGATGAAATAAAGTTCGACTTGACCAATTTGAATTGAGAAGTGTCACCAGAAATAATTCATTTGATTAAATTAGCAACTTTATATCAACATTATTATGTTCTCATTCTATATAGCCAATTAAAAGGTTTTTATAGACGCTTTTGGACGAAATCCATTATACATTTCGATAATGTAAGTTTAGAGGCTATAAATTCGACTTCTCCAATTTTGAATTCAAAAGTGGCACCAAATATAACTTATTTGATTACATTAGCAACTTTTTATCAACTTTATTACGTTTTCATTATTTATAACTAACAAACAGGTTTTTCTAGACGCTTTTGGATGAAATTATTTGTATATTTCTCTTTAATAATAACATAAGTTTGGATGCAATAAAGTTCGACTTGCCCAATTTGAATTGAGAAGTGTCACCAGAAATAATTCATTTGATTAATTAGCAACTTTATATCAACATTATTATGTTCTCATTCTATATAGCCAATTAAAAGGTTTTTCTAGACGCTTTTGGACGAAATTCATTATAAATTTCGATAACGTAAGTTTAGAGGCTATAAATTCGACTTCCCCAATTTTGAATTCAAAAGTGGCACCAAATATAACTTGTTTGATTATATTAGCAACTTTTTATCAACTTTATTACGTTTTCATTATTTATAATTAACAAAAAGGTTTTTCTAGACGTTTTTGGATGAAATTATTTGTATATTTCTCTTTAAAAATAACATAAGTTTAGATGCAATAAAGTTCGACTTGCCCAATTTGAATTGAGAAGTGTCACCAGAAATAATTCATTTGATTAAATTAGCAACTTTATATCAACATTATTATGTTCTCATTCTATATAGCCAATTAAAAGGTTTTTATAGACGCTTTTGGACGAAATCCATTATAAATTTCGATAACGTAAGTTTAGAGGCTATAAATTCGACTTCCCCAATTTTGAATTCAAAATCTGCACCAAATATAATTTATTTGATTGAATTAGCAATTTTTTACCCAATTTTTTACGTTTTCATTATTTATAACTAACAAACAGGTTTTTCTAGACGCTTTTGGATGAAATTATTTGTATATTTCTCTTTAAAAATAACATAAGTTTAGATGCAATAAAGTTCGACTTGCCCAAATTGAATTGAGAAGTGTCACCAGAAATAATTCATTTGATTAAATTAGCAACCTTATATCAACATTATTATGTTCTCATTCTATATAGCCAATTAAAAGGTTTTTGTAGACGCTTTTGGACGAAATTCATTATAAATTTCGATAACGTAAGTTTAGAGGCTATAAATTCGACTTCCCCAATTTTGAATTCAAAAGTGGCACCAAATATAATTTATTTGATTGTATTAGCAACTTTTTATCAAATTTATTATGTTTTCATTATTTATAACTAACAAACAGGTTTCTATTGATGCTTTTGGATGAAATTATTTGTATATTTCTCTTTAATAATAACATAAGTTTAGATGCAATAAAGTTCGACTTGCCCAATTTGAATTGAGAAGTGTCACCAGAAATAATTCATTTGATTAAATTAGCAACTTTATATCAACATTATTATGTTCTCATTCTATATAGCCAATTAAAAGGTCTTTACAGACGTTTTTCGATGAAATTCATTATACATTTCGATAACGTAAGTTTAGAGGCTATAAATTCGACTTCCCCAATTTTGAATTCAAAATTGGCACCAAATATAATTTATTTGATTGAATTAGCAATTTTTTACCCAGTTTTTTACGTTTTCATTATTTATAACTAACAAACAGGTTTTTCTAGACGCTTTTGGATGAAATTATTTGTATATTTCTCTTTAAAAATAACATAAGTTTAGATGCAATAAAGTTCGACTTGCCCAAATTGAATTGAGAAGTGTCACCAGAAATAATTCATTTGATTAAATTAGCAACTTTATATCAACATTATTATGTTCTCATTCTATATAGCCAATTAAAAGGTTTTTGTAGACGCTTTTGGACGAAATTCATTATACATTTCGATAACGTAAGTTTAGAGGCTATAAATTCGACTTCCCCAATTTTGAATTCAAAAGTGGCACCAAATATAATTTATTTGATTGTATTAGCAACTTTTTATCAAATTTATTACGTTTTCATTATTTATAACTAACAAACAGGTTTTTCTAGACGCTTTTGGATAAAATTATTTGTATATTTCTCTTTAATAATAACATAAGTTTAGATGCAATAAAGTTCGACTTGCCCAATTTGAATTGAGAAGTGTCACCATAAATAATTCATTTGATTAAATTAGCAACTTTATATCAACATTATTATGTTCTCATTCTATATAGCCAATTAAAAGGTCTTTACAGACGTTTTTCGATGAAATTCATTATACATTTCGATAACGTAAGTTTAGAGGCTATAAATTCGACTTCCCCAATTTTGAATTCAAAAGTGGCACCAAATATAATTTATTTGATTGTATTAGCAACTTTTTATCAAATTATTACGTTTTCATTATTTATAACTAACAAACAGGTTTTTCTTGACGCTTTTGGATGAAATTATTTGTATATTTCTCTTTAATAATAACATAAGTTTAGATGCAATAAAGTTCGACTTGCCCAATTTGAATTGAGAAGTGTCACCAGAAATAATTCATTTGATTAAATTAGCAACTTTATATCAACATTATTATGTTCTCATTCTATATAGCCAATTAAAAGTTTTTTATAGACGCTTTTGGATGAAATTCATTATACATTTCGATAATGTAAGTTTAGAGGCTATAAATTCGACTTCTCCAATTTTGAATTCAAAAGTGGCACCAAATATAACTTATTTGATTATATTAGCAACTTTTTTATAAACTTTATTACATTTTCATTATTTATAACTAACAAACAGGTTTTTCTAGACGCTTTTGGATGAAAATATTTGTATATTTCTCTTTAAAAATAATTAAGATTAGATTTAATAAACTTCGACTTGCCCAATTTGAATTGAGAAGTGTCACCAGAAATAATTCATTTGATTAAATTAGCAACTTTATATCAACATTATTATGTTCTCATTCTATATAGCCAATTAAAAGGTTTTTGTAGACGCTTTTGGACGAAATTCATTATACATTTTGATAACGTAAGTTTAGAGGCTATAAATTCGACTTCCTCATATTTGAATTCAAAAGTGGCACCAAATATAATTTATTTGATTGTATTAGCAACTTTTTATCAAATTTATTACGTTTTCATTATTTATTACTAACAAACAGGTTTTTCTAGACGCTTTTGGATAAAATTATTTGTATATTTCTCTTTAATAATAACATAAGTTTAGATGCAATAAAGTTCGACTTGCCCAATTTGAATTTAGAAGTGTCACCATAAATAATTCATTTGATTAAATTAGCAACTTTATATCAACATTATTATGTTCTCATTCTATATAGCCAATTAAAAGGTCTTTACAGACATTTTTCGATGAAATTCATTATACATTTCGATAACGTAAGTTTAGAGGCTATAAATTCGACTTCCCCAATTTTGAATTCAAAAGTGGCACCAAATATAATTTATTTGATTGTATTAGCAACTTTTTATCAAATTATTACGTTTTCATTATTTATAACTAACAAACAAGTTTTTCTTGACGCTTTTGGATGAAATTATTTGTATATTTCTATTTAATAATAACATAAGTTTAGATGCAATAAAGTTCGACTTGCCCAATTTGAATTGAGAAGTGTCACCAGAAATAATTCATTTGATTAAATTAGCAACTTTATATCAACATTATTATGTTCTCATTCTATATAGCCAATTAAAAGTTTTTTATAGACGCTTTTGGATGAAATTCATTATACATTTCGATAATGTAAGTTTAGAGGCTATAAATTCGACTTCTCCAATTTTGAATTCAAAAGTGGCACCAAATATAACTTATTTGATTATATTAGCAACTATTTTATAAACTTTATTACATTTTCATTATTTATAACTAACAAACAGGTTTTTCTAGACGCTTTTGGATGAAAATATTTGTATATTTCTCTTTAAAAATAATTAAGATTAGATTTAATAAACTTCGACTTGCCCAATTTGAATTGAGAAGTGTCACCAGAAATAATTCATTTGATTAAATTAGCAACTTTATATCAACATTATTATGTTCTCATTCTATATAGCCAATTAAAAGGTTTTTCTAGACGCTTTTGGACGAAATTCATTATACATTTCGATAACGTAAGTTTAGAGGCAATAAATTAGACTTCCCGAATTTTGAATTCAAAAGTGGCACCAAATATAACTTATTTGATTATATTAGCAACTTTTTATCAACTTTATTACGTTTTCATTATTTATAATTAACAAAAAGGTTTTTCTAGACGCTTTTGGATGAAATTATTTGTATATTTCTCTTTAAAAATAACATAAGTTTAGATGCAATAAAGTTCAACTTGCCCAATTTGAATTGAGAAGTGTCACCAGAAATAATTCATTTGATTAAATTAGCAACTTTATATCAACATTATTATGTTCTCATTCTATATAGCCAATTAAAAGGTTTTTATAGACGCTTTTGGACGAAATCCATTATAAATTTCGATAACGTAAGTTTAGAGGCTATAAATTCGACTTCCCCAATTTTGAATTCAAAATCTGCACCAAATATAATTTATTTGATTGAATTAGCAATTTTTTACCCAATTTTTTACGTTGTCATTATTTATAACTAACAAACAGGTTTTTCTAGACGCTTTTGGATGAAATTATTTGTATATTTCTCTTTAAAAATAACATAAGTTTAGATGCAATAAAGTTCGACTTGCCCAAATTGAATTGAGAAGTGTCACCAGAAATAATTCATTTGATTAAATTAGCAACCTTATATCAACATTATTATGTTCTCATTCTATATAGCCAATTAAAAGGTTTTTGTAGACGCTTTTGGACGAAATTCATTATAAATTTCGATAACGTAAGTTTAGAGGCTATAAATTCGACTTCCCTAATTTTGAATTCAAAAGTGGCACCAAATATAATTTATTTGATTGTATTAGCAACTTTTTATCAAATTTATTATGTTTTCATTATTTATAACTAACAAACAGGTTTCTATTGATGCTTTTGGATGAAATTATTTGTATATTTCTCTTTAATAATAACATAAGTTTAGATGCAATAAAGTTCGACTTGCCCAATTTGAATTGAGAAGTGTCACCAGAAATAATTCATTTGATTAAATTAGCAACTTTATATCAACATTATTATGTTCTCATTCTATATAGCCAATTAAAAGGTCTTTACAGACGTTTTTCGATGAAATTCATTATACATTTCGATAACGTAAGTTTAGAGGCTATAAATTCGACTTCCCCAATTTTGAATTCAAAATTGGCACCAAATATAATTTATTTGATTGAATTAGCAATTTTTTACCCAATTTTTTACGTTTTCATTATTTATAACTAACAAACAGGTTTTTTGTAGACGCTTTTGGATGAAATTATTTGTATATTTCTCTTTAAAAATAACATAAGTTTAGATGCAATAAAGTTCGACTTGCCCAAATTGAATTGAGAAGTGTCACCAGAAATAATTCATTTGATTAAATTAGCAACTTTATATCAACATTATTATGTTCTCATTCTATATAGCCAATTAAAAGGTTTTTGTAGACGCTTTTGGACGAAATTCATTATACATTTCGATAACGTAAGTTTAGAGGCTATAAATTCGACTTCCCCAATTTTGAATTCAAAAGTGGCACCAAATATAATTTATTTGATTGTATTAGCAACTTTTTATCAAATTTATTACGTTTTCATTATTTATAACTAACAAACAGGTTTTTCTAGACGCTTTTGGATAAAATTATTTGTATATTTCTCTTTAATAATAACATAAGTTTAGATGCAATAAAGTTCGACTTGCCCAATTTGAATTGAGAAGTGTCACCATAAATAATTCATTTGATTAAATTAGCAACTTTATATCAACATTATTATGTTCTCATTCTATATAGCCAATTAAAAGGTCTTTACAGACGTTTTTCGATGAAATTCATTATACATTTCGATAACGTAAGTTTAGAGGCTATAAATTCGACTTCCCCAATTTTGAATTCAAAAGTGGCACCAAATATAATTTATTTGATTGTATTAGCAACTTTTTATCAAATTATTACGTTTTCATTATTTATAACTAACAAACAGGTTTTTCTTGACGCTTTTGGATGAAATTATTTGTATATTTCTCTTTAATAATAACATAAGTTTAGATGCAATAAAGTTCGACTTGCCCAATTTGAATTGAGAAGTGTCACCAGAAATAATTCATTTGATTAAATTAGCAACTTTATATCAACATTATTATGTTCTCATTCTATATAGCCAATTAAAAGTTTTTTATAGACGCTTTTGGATGAAATTCATTATACATTTCGATAATGTAAGTTTAGAGGCTATAAATTCGACTTCTCCAATTTTGAATTCAAAAGTGGCACCAAATATAACTTATTTGATTATATTAGCAACTTTTTTATAAACTTTATTACATTTTCATTATTTATAACTAACAAACAGGTTTTTCTAGACGCTTTTGGATGAAAATATTTGTATATTTCTCTTTAAAAATAATTAAGATTAGATTTAATAAACTTCGACTTGCCCAATTTGAATTGAGAAGTGTCACCAGAAATAATTCATTTGATTAAATTAGCAACTTTATATCAACATTATTATGTTCTCATTCTATATAGCCAATTAAAAGGTTTTTGTAGACGCTTTTGGACGAAATTCATTATACATTTTGATAACGTAAGTTTAGAGGCTATAAATTCGACTTCCTCATATTTGAATTCAAAAGTGGCACCAAATATAATTTATTTGATTGTATTAGCAACTTTTTATCAAATTTATTACGTTTTCATTATTTATAACTAACAAACAGGTTTTTCTAGA
The DNA here is from genome assembly GCF_002870075.4 of Lactuca sativa. Taxonomy (NCBI): domain Eukaryota; kingdom Viridiplantae; phylum Streptophyta; class Magnoliopsida; order Asterales; family Asteraceae; genus Lactuca; species Lactuca sativa. Next base: position 8,134,377 of record NC_056626.2, on the reverse strand, counting down.
CGCTTTTGGATAAAATTATTTGTATATTTCTCTTTAATAATAACATAAGTTTAGATGCAATAAAGTTCGACTTGCCCAATTTGAATTTAGAAGTGTCACCATAAATAATTCATTTGATTAAATTAGCAACTTTATATCAACATTATTATGTTCTCATTCTATATAGCCAATTAAAAGGTCTTTACAGACATTTTTCGATGAAATTCATTATACATTTCGATAACGTAAGTTTAGAGGCTATAAATTCGACTTCCCCAATTTTGAATTCAAAAGTGGCACCAAATATAATTTATTTGATTGTATTAGCAACTTTTTATCAAATTATTACGTTTTCATTATTTATAACTAACAAACAAGTTTTTCTTGACGCTTTTGGATGAAATTATTTGTATATTTCTATTTAATAATAACATAAGTTTAGATGCAATAAAGTTCGACTTGCCCAATTTGAATTGAGAAGTGTCACCAGAAATAATTCATTTGATTAAATTAGCAACTTTATATCAACATTATTATGTTCTCATTCTATATAGCCAATTAAAAGTTTTTTATAGACGCTTTTGGATGAAATTCATTATACATTTCGATAATGTAAGTTTAGAGGCTATAAATTCGACTTCTCCAATTTTGAATTCAAAAGTGGCACCAAATATAACTTATTTGATTATATTAGCAACTATTTTATAAACTTTATTACATTTTCATTATTTATAACTAACAAACAGGTTTTTCTAGACGCTTTTGGATGAAAATATTTGTATATTTCTCTTTAAAAATAATTAAGATTAGATTTAATAAACTTCGACTTGCCCAATTTGAATTGAGAAGTGTCACCAGAAATAATTCATTTGATTAAATTAGCAACTTTATATCAACATTATTATGTTCTCATTCTATATAGCCAATTAAAAGGTTTTTCTAGACGCTTTTGGACGAAATTCATTATACATTTCGATAACGTAAGTTTAGAGGCAATAAATTAGACTTCCCGAATTTTGAATTCAAAAGTGGCACCAAATATAACTTATTTGATTATATTAGCAACTTTTTATCAACTTTATTACGTTTTCATTATTTATAATTAACAAAAAGGTTTTTCTAGACGCTTTTGGATGAAATTATTTGTATATTTCTCTTTAAAAATAACATAAGTTTAGATGCAATAAAGTTCAACTTGCCCAATTTGAATTGAGAAGTGTCACCAGAAATAATTCATTTGATTAAATTAGCAACTTTATATCAACATTATTATGTTCTCATTCTATATAGCCAATTAAAAGGTTTTTATAGACGCTTTTGGACGAAATTCATTATAAAGTTCGATAACGTAAGTTTAGAGGCTATAAATTCGACTTCCCCAATTTTGAATTCAAAATTGGCAGCAAATATAATTTATTTGATTGAATTAGAAATTTTTTACCCAATTTTTTACGTTTTCATTATTTATAACTAACAAACAGGTTTTTCTAGAAGCTTTTGGATGAAATTATTTGTATATTTCTCTTTAAAAATAACATAAGTTTAGATGCAATAAAGTTCGACTTGCCCAATTTGAATTGAGAAGTGTCACCAGAAATAATTCATTTGAGTAAATTAGCAACTTTATATCAACATTACTATGTTCTCATTCTATATAGCCATTAAAATGTTTTTATAGACGCTTTTGGACGAAATTCATTATAAATTTCGATAACATAAGTTTAGAGGTTATAACTTCGACTTCCCCAATTTTGAATTCAAAAGTGGCACCAAATATAATTTATTTGATTGTATTAGCAACTTTTTATCAAATTTATTATGTTTTCATTATTTATAACTAACAAACAGGTTTCTATTGATGCTTTTGGATGAAATTATTTGTATATTTCTCTTTAATAATAACATAAGTTTAGATGCAATAAAGTTCGACTTGCCCAAATTGAATTGAGAAGTGTCACCAGAAATAATTCATTTGATTAAATTAGCAACTTTATATCAACATTATTATGTTCTCATTCTATATAGCCAATTAAAAGGTTTTTCTAGACGCTTTTGGACGAAATTCATTATACATTTCGATAACGTAAGTTTAGAGGCTATAAATTCGACTTCCCCAATTTTCAATTCAAAAGTGGCACCAAATACAATTTATTTGATTGTATTAGCAACTTTTTATCAAATTTATTACGTTTTCATTATTTATAACTAACAAACAGGTTTTTCTAGACGCTTTTGGATGAAAATATTTGTATATTTCTCTTTAAAAATAATTAAGATTAGATTTAATAAACTTCGACTTGCCCAATTTGAATTGAGAAGTGTCACCAGAAATAATTCATTTGATTAAATTAGCAACTTTATATCAACATTATTATGTTCTCATTCTATGTAGCCAATTAAAAGGTTTTTCTAGACGCTTTTGGACGAAATTCATTATACATTTCAATAACGTAAGTTTAGAGGCAATAAATTAGACTTCCCGAATTTTGAATTCAAAAGTGGCACCAAATATAACTTATTTGATTATATTAGCAACTTTTTATCAACTTTATTACGTTTTCATTATTTATAATTAACAAAAAGGTTTTTCTAGACGCTTTTGGATGAAATTATTTGTATATTTCTCTTTAAAAATAACATAAGTTTAGATGCAATAAAGTTCGACTTGCCCAATTTGAATTGAGAAGTGTCACCAGAAATAATTCATTTGATTAAATTAGCAACTTTATATCAACATTATTATGTTCTCCTTCTATATAGCCAATTAAAAGGTTTTTATAGACGCTTTTGGACGAAATTCATTATAAAGTTCGATAACGTAAGTTTAGAGGCTATAAATTCGACTTCCCCAATTTTGAATTCAAAATTGGCAGCAAATATAATTTATTTGATTGAATTAGAAATTTTTTACCCAATTTTTTACGTTTTCATTATTTATAACTAACAAACAGGTTTTTCTAGAAGCTTTTGGATGAAATTATTTGTATATTTCTCTTTAAAAATAACATAAGTTTAGATGCAATAAAGTTCGACTTGCCCAATTTGAATTGAGAAGTGTCACCAGAAATAATTCATTTGAGTAAATTAGCAACTTTATATCAACATTACTATGTTCTCATTCTATATAGCCATTAAAATGTTTTTATAGACGCTTTTGGACGAATTCATTATAAATTTCGATAACATAAGTTTAGAGGTTATAAATTCGACTTCCCCAATTTTGAATTCAAAAGTGGCACCAAATATAATTTATTTGATTGTATTAGCAACTTTTTATCAAATTTATTATGTTTTCATTATTTATAACTAACAAACAGGTTTCTATTGATGCTTTTGGATGAAATTATTTGTATATTTCTCTTTAATAATAACATAAGTTTAGATGCAATAAAGTTCGACTTGCCCAAATTGAATTGAGAAGTGTCACCAGAAATAATTCATTTGATTAAATTAGCAACTTTATATCAACATTATTATGTTCTCATTCTATATAGCCAATTAAAAGTTTTTTATAGACGCTTTTGGATGAAATTCATTATACATTTCGATAATGTAAGTTTAGAGGCTATAAATTCGACTTCTCCAATTTTGAATTCAAAAGTGGCACCAAATATAACTTATTTGATTATATTAGCAACTTTTTTATCAACTTTATTACATTTTCATTATTTATAACTAACAAACAGGTTTTTCTAGACGCGTTTGGATGAAAATATTTGTATATTTCTCTTTAAAAATAATTAAGATTAGATTTAATAAACTTCGACTTGCCCAATTTGAATTGAGAAGTGTCACCAGAAATAATTCATTTGATTAAATTAGCAACTTTATATCAACATTATTATGTTCTCATTCTATATAGCCAATTAAAAGGTTTTTCTAGACGCTTTTGGACGAAATTCATTATACATTTCGATAACGTAAGTTTAGAGGCAATAAATTAGACTTCCCGAATTTTGAATTCAAAAGTGGCACCAAATATAACTTATTTGATTATATTAGCAACTTTTTATCAACTTTATTACGTTTTCATTATTTATAATTAACAAAAAGGTTTTTCTAGACGCTTTTGGATGAAATTATTTGTATATTTCTCTTTAAAAATAACATAAGTTTAGATGCAATAAAGTTCGACTTGCCCAATTTGAATTGAGAAGTGTCACCAGAAATAATTCATTTGATTAAATTAGCAACTTTATATCAACATTATTATGTTCTCATTCTATATAGCCAATTAAAAGGTTTTTATAGACGCTTTTGGACGAAATTCATTATAAAGTTCGATAACGTAAGTTTAGAGGCTATAAATTCGACTTCCCCAATTTTGAATTCAAAATTGGCAGCAAATATAATTTATTTGATTGAATTAGAAATTTTTTACCCAATTTTTTACGTTTTCATTATTTATAACTAACAAACAGGTTTTTCTAGAAGCTTTTGGATGAAATTATTTGTATATTTCTCTTTAAAAATAACATAAGTTTAGATGCAATAAAGTTCGACTTGCCCAATTTGAATTGAGAAGTGTCACCAGAAATAATTCATTTGAGTAAATTAGCAACTTTATATCAACATTACTATGTTCTCATTCTATATAGCCATTAAAATGTTTTTATAGACGCTTTTGGACGAATTCATTATAAATTTCGATAACATAAGTTTAGAGGTTATAAATTCGACTTCCCCAATTTTGAATTCAAAAGTGGCACCAAATATAATTTATTTGATTGTATTAGCAACTTTTTATCAAATTTATTTTGTTTTCATTATTTATAACTAACAAAGAGGTTTCTATTGATGCTTTTGGATGAAATTATTTGTATATTTCTCTTTAATAATAACATAAGTTTAGATGCAATAAAATTCGACTTGCCCAAATTGAATTGAGAAGTGTCAATAGAAATAATTCATTTGATTAAATTAGCAACTTTATATCAACATTATTATGTTCTCATTCTATATAGCCAATTAAAAGGTTTTTGTAGACGCTTTTGGACGAAATTCATTATACATTTCGATAACGTAAGTTTAGAGGCTATAAATTCGACTTCCCCAATTTTGAATTCAAAAGTGGCACCAAATACAATTTATTTGATTGTATTAGCAACTTTTTATCAAATTTATTACGTTTTCATTATTTATAACTAACAAACAGGTTTTTCTAGACGCTTTTGGATGAAAATATTTGTATATTTCTCTTTAAAAATAATTAAGATTAGATTTAATAAACTTCGACTTGCCCAATTTGAATTGAGAAGTGTCACCAGAAATAATTCATTTGATTAAATTAGCAACTTTATATCAACATTATTATGTTCTCATTCTATGTAGCCAATTAAAAGGTTTTTCTAGACGCTTTTGGACGAAATTCATTATACATTTCGATAACGTAAGTTTAGAGGCAATAAATTAGACTTCCCGAATTTTGAATTCAAAAGTGGCACCAAATATAACTTATTTGATTATATTAGCAACTTTTTATCAACTTTATTACGTTTTCATTATTTATGATTAACAAAAAGGTTTTTCTAGACGCTTTTGGATGAAATTATTTGTATATTTCTCTTTAAAAATAACATAAGTTTAGATGCAATAAAGTTCGACTTGCCCAATTTGAATTGAGAAGTGTCACCAGAAATAATTCATTTGATTAAATTAGCAACTTTATATCAACATTATTATGTTCTCATTCTATATAGCCAATTAAAAGGTTTTTATAGACGCTTTTGGACGAAATTCATTATAAATTTCGATAACATAAGTTTAGAGGTTATAACTTCGACTTCCCCAATTTTGAATTCAAAAGTGGCACCAAATATAATTTATTTGATTGTATTAGCAACTTTTTATCAAATTTATTATGTTTTCATTATTTATAACTAACAAACAGGTTTCTATTGATGCTTTTGGATGAAATTATTTGTATATTTCTCTTTAATAATAACATAAGTTTAGATGCAATAAAGTTCGACTTGCCCAAATTGAATTGAGAAGTGTCACCAGAAATAATTCATTTGATTAAATTAGCAACTTTATATCAACATTATTATGTTCTCATTCTATATAGCCAATTAAAAGGTTTTTCTAGACGCTTTTGGACGAAATTCATTATACATTTCGATAACGTAAGTTTAGAGGCTATAAATTCGACTTCCCCAATTTTCAATTCAAAAGTGGCACCAAATACAATTTATTTGATTGTATTAGCAACTTTTTATCAAATTTATTACGTTTTCATTATTTATAACTAACAAACAGGTTTTTCTAGACGCTTTTGGATGAAAATATTTGTATATTTCTCTTTAAAAATAATTAAGATTAGATTTAATAAACTTCGACTTGCCCAATTTGAATTGAGAAGTGTCACCAGAAATAATTCATTTGATTAAATTAGCAACTTTATATCAACATTATTATGTTCTCATTCTATGTAGCCAATTAAAAGGTTTTTCTAGACGCTTTTGGACGAAATTCATTATACATTTCAATAACGTAAGTTTAGAGGCAATAAATTAGACTTCCCGAATTTTGAATTCAAAAGTGGCACCAAATATAACTTATTTGATTATATTAGCAACTTTTTATCAACTTTATTACGTTTTCATTATTTATAATTAACAAAAAGGTTTTTCTAGACGCTTTTGGATGAAATTATTTGTATATTTCTCTTTAAAAATAACATAAGTTTAGATGCAATAAAGTTCGACTTGCCCAATTTGAATTGAGAAGTGTCACCAGAAATAATTCATTTGATTAAATTAGCAACTTTATATCAACATTATTATGTTCTCCTTCTATATAGCCAATTAAAAGGTTTTTATAGACGCTTTTGGACGAAATTCATTATAAAGTTCGATAACGTAAGTTTAGAGGCTATAAATTCGACTTCCCCAATTTTGAATTCAAAATTGGCAGCAAATATAATTTATTTGATTGAATTAGAAATTTTTTACCCAATTTTTTACGTTTTCATTATTTATAACTAACAAACAGGTTTTTCTAGAAGCTTTTGGATGAAATTATTTGTATATTTCTCTTTAAAAATAACATAAGTTTAGATGCAATAAAGTTCGACTTGCCCAATTTGAATTGAGAAGTGTCACCAGAAATAATTCATTTGAGTAAATTAGCAACTTTATATCAACATTACTATGTTCTCATTCTATATAGCCATTAAAATGTTTTTATAGACGCTTTTGGACGAATTCATTATAAATTTCGATAACATAAGTTTAGAGGTTATAAATTCGACTTCCCCAATTTTGAATTCAAAAGTGGCACCAAATATAATTTATTTGATTGTATTAGCAACTTTTTATCAAATTTATTATGTTTTCATTATTTATAACTAACAAACAGGTTTCTATTGATGCTTTTGGATGAAATTATTTGTATATTTCTCTTTAATAATAACATAAGTTTAGATGCAATAAAGTTCGACTTGCCCAAATTGAATTGAGAAGTGTCACCAGAAATAATTCATTTGATTAAATTAGCAACTTTATATCAACATTATTATGTTCTCATTCTATATAGCCAATTAAAAGTTTTTTATAGACGCTTTTGGATGAAATTCATTATACATTTCGATAATGTAAGTTTAGAGGCTATAAATTCGACTTCTCCAATTTTGAATTCAAAAGTGGCACCAAATATAACTTATTTGATTATATTAGCAACTTTTTTATCAACTTTATTACATTTTCATTATTTATAACTAACAAACAGGTTTTTCTAGACGCGTTTGGATGAAAATATTTGTATATTTCTCTTTAAAAATAATTAAGATTAGATTTAATAAACTTCGACTTGCCCAATTTGAATTGAGAAGTGTCACCAGAAATAATTCATTTGATTAAATTAGCAACTTTATATCAACATTATTATGTTCTCATTCTATATAGCCAATTAAAAGGTTTTTCTAGACGCTTTTGGATGAAATTCATTATACATTTCGATAACGTAAGTTTAGAGGCAATAAATTAGACTTCCCGAATTTTGAATTCAAAAGTGGCACCAAATATAACTTATTTGATTATATTAGCAACTTTTTATCAACTTTATTACGTTTTCATTATTTATAATTAACAAAAAGGTTTTTCTAGACGCTTTTGGATGAAATTATTTGTATATTTCTCTTTAAAAATAACATAAGTTTAGATGCAATAAAGTTCGACTTGCCCAATTTGAATTGAGAAGTGTCACCAGAAATAATTCATTTGATTAAATTAGCAACTTTATATCAACATTATTATGTTCTCATTCTATATAGCCAATTAAAAGGTTTTTATAGACGCTTTTGGACGAAATTCATTATAAAGTTCGATAACGTAAGTTTAGAGGCTATAAATTCGACTTCCCCAATTTTGAATTCAAAATTGGCAGCAAATATAATTTATTTGATTGAATTAGAAATTTTTTACCCAATTTTTTACGTTTTCATTATTTATAACTAACAAACAGGTTTTTCTAGAAGCTTTTGGATGAAATTATTTGTATATTTCTCTTTAAAAATAACATAAGTTTAGATGCAATAAAGTTCGACTTGCCCAATTTGAATTGAGAAGTGTCACCAGAAATAATTCATTTGAGTAAATTAGCAACTTTATATCAACATTACTATGTTCTCATTCTATATAGCCATTAAAATGTTTTTATAGACGCTTTTGGACGAATTCATTATAAATTTCGATAACATAAGTTTAGAGGTTATAAATTCGACTTCCCCAATTTTGAATTCAAAAGTGGCACCAAATATAATTTATTTGATTGTATTAGCAACTTTTTATCAAATTTATTATGTTTTCATTATTTATAACTAACAAACAGGTTTCTATTGATGCTTTTGGATGAAATTATTTGTATATTTCTCTTTAATAATAACATAAGTTTAGATGCAATAAAGTTCGACTTGCCCAAATTGAATTGAGAAGTGTCACCAGAAATAATTCATTTGATTAAATTAGCAACTTTATATCAACATTATTATGTTCTCATTCTATATAGCCAATTAAAAGTTTTTTATAGACGCTTTTGGATGAAATTCATTATACATTTCGATAATGTAAGTTTAGAGGCTATAAATTCGACTTCTCCAATTTTGAATTCAAAAGTGGCACCAAATATAACTTATTTGATTATATTAGCAACTTTTTTATCAACTTTATTACATTTTCATTATTTATAACTAACAAACAGGTTTTTCTAGACGCGTTTGGATGAAAATATTTGTATATTTCTCTTTAAAAATAATTAAGATTAGATTTAATAAACTTCGACTTGCCCAATTTGAATTGAGAAGTGTCACCAGAAATAATTCATTTGATTAAATTAGCAACTTTATATCAACATTATTATGTTCTCATTCTATATAGCCAATTAAAAGGTTTTTCTAGACGCTTTTGGACGAAATTCATTATACATTTCGATAACGTAAGTTTAGAGGCAATAAATTAGACTTCCCGAATTTTGAATTCAAAAGTGGCACCAAATATAACTTATTTGATTATATTAGCAACTTTTTATCAACTTTATTACGTTTTCATTATTTATAATTAACAAAAAGGTTTTTCTAGACGCTTTTGGATGAAATTATTTGTATATTTCTCTTTAAAAATAACATAAGTTTAGATGCAATAAAGTTCGACTTGCCCAATTTGAATTGAGAAGTGTCACCAGAAATAATTCATTTGATTAAATTAGCAACTTTATATCAACATTATTATGTTCTCATTCTATATAGCCAATTAAAAGGTTTTTATAGACGCTTTTGGACGAAATTCATTATAAAGTTCGATAACGTAAGTTTAGAGGCTATAAATTCGACTTCCCCAATTTTGAATTCAAAATTGGCAGCAAATATAATTTATTTGATTGAATTAGAAATTTTTTACCCAATTTTTTACGTTTTCATTATTTATAACTAACAAACAGGTTTTTCTAGAAGCTTTTGGATGAAATTATTTGTATATTTCTCTTTAAAAATAACATAAGTTTAGATGCAATAAAGTTCGACTTGCCCAATTTGAATTGAGAAGTGTCACCAGAAATAATTCATTTGAGTAAATTAGCAACTTTATATCAACATTACTATGTTCTCATTCTATATAGCCATTAAAATGTTTTTATAGACGCTTTTGGACGAATTCATTATAAATTTCGATAACATAAGTTTAGAGGTTATAAATTCGACTTCCCCAATTTTGAATTCAAAAGTGGCACCAAATATAATTTATTTGATTGTATTAGCAACTTTTTATCAAATTTATTTTGTTTTCATTATTTATAACTAACAAAGAGGTTTCTATTGATGCTTTTGGATGAAATTATTTGTATATTTCTCTTTAATAATAACATAAGTTTAGATGCAATAAAATTCGACTTGCCCAAATTGAATTGAGAAGTGTCAATAGAAATAATTCATTTGATTAAATTAGCAACTTTATATCAACATTATTATGTTCTCATTCTATATAGCCAATTAAAAGGTTTTTGTAGACGCTTTTGGACGAAATTCATTATACATTTCGATAACGTAAGTTTAGAGGCTATAAATTCGACTTCCCCAATTTTGAATTCAAAAGTGGCACCAAATACAATTTATTTGATTGTATTAGCAACTTTTTATCAAATTTATTACGTTTTCATTATTTATAACTAACAAACAGGTTTTTCTAGACGCTTTTGGATGAAAATATTTGTATATTTCTCTTTAAAAATAATTAAGATTAGATTTAATAAACTTCGACTTGCCCAATTTGAATTGAGAAGTGTCACCAGAAATAATTCATTTGATTAAATTAGCAACTTTATATCAACATTATTATGTTCTCATTCTATGTAGCCAATTAAAAGGTTTTTCTAGACGCTTTTGGACGAAATTCATTATACATTTCGATAACGTAAGTTTAGAGGCAATAAATTAGACTTCCCGAATTTTGAATTCAAAAGTGGCACCAAATATAACTTATTTGATTATATTAGCAACTTTTTATCAACTTTATTACGTTTTCATTATTTATGATTAACAAAAAGGTTTTTCTAGACGCTTTTGGATGAAATTATTTGTATATTTCTCTTTAAAAATAACATAAGTTTAGATGCAATAAAGTTCGACTTGCCTAATTTGAATTGAGAAGTGTCACCAGAAATAATTCATTTGATTAAATTAGCAACTTTATATCAACATTATTATGTTCTCATTCTATATAGCCAATTAAAAGGTTTTTATAGACGCTTTTGGACGAAATTCATTATAAAGTTCGATAACGTAAGTTTAGAGGCTATAAATTCGACTTCCCCAATTTTGAATTCAAAATTGGCAGCAAATATAATTTATTTGATTGAATTAGAAATTTTTTACCCAATTTTTTACGTTTTCATTATTTATAACTAACAAACAGGTTTTTCTAGAAGCTTTTGGATGAAATTATTTGTATATTTCTCTTTAAAAATAACATAAGTTTAGATGCAATAAAGTTCGACTTGCCCAATTTGAATTGAGAAGTGTCACCAGAAATAATTCATTTGAGTAAATTAGCAACTTTATATCAACATTACTATGTTCTCATTCTATATAGCCATTAAAATGTTTTTATAGACGCTTTTGGACGAATTCATTATAAATTTCGATAACATAAGTTTAGAGGTTATAAATTCGACTTCCCCAATTTTGAATTCAAAAGTGGCACCAAATATAATTTATTTGATTGTATTAGCATCTTTTTATCAAATTTATTACGTTTTCATTATTTATAACTAACAAACAGGTTTCTATTGATGCTTTTGGATGAAATTATTTGTATATTTCTCTTTAATAATAACATAAGTTTAGATGCAATAAAGTTCGACTTGCCCAAATTGAATTGAGAAGTGTCACCAGAAATAATTCATTTGATTAAATTAGCAACTTTATATCAACATTATTATGTTCTCATTCTATATAGCCAATTAAAAGGTTTTCCTAGATGCTTTTGGACGAAATTCATTATACATTTCGATAACGTAAGTTTAGAGGCTATAAATTCGACTTCCCCAATTTTGAATTCAAAAGTGGCACCAAATACAATTTATTTTATTGTATTAGCAACTTTTTATCAAATTTATTACGTTTTCATTATTTATAACTAACAAACAGGTTTTTCTAGACGCTTTTGGATAAAATTATTTGTATATTTCTCTTTAATAATAACATAAGTTTAGATGCAATAAAGTTCGACTTGCCCAATTTGAATTGAGAAGTGTCACCAGAAATAATTCATTTGATTAAATTAGCAACTTTATATCAACATTATTATGTTCTCATTCTATATAGCCAATTAAAAGGTCTTTACAGACGTTTTTGGATGAAATTCATTATACATTTCGATAACGTAAGTTTAAAGGCTATAAATTAGACTTCCCCAATTTTGAATTCAAAAGTGGCACCAAATATAACTTATTTGATTGTATTACCAACTTTTTATCGAATTTATTACGTTTTCATTATTTATAACTATCAAACAGGTTTTTCTAGACGCTTTTGGATGAAACTATTTGTATATTTCTCTTAAAAAATAACATAAGTTTAGATGCAATAAAGTTCGACTTGCCTAATTTGAATTGAGAAGTGTCACCAGAAATAATTCACTTGATTAAATTAGCAACTTTATATCAACATTATTATGTTCTCCTTCTATATAGCCAATTAAAAGGTTTTTATAGACGCTTTTGGACGAAATTCATTATAAATTTCGATAACGTAAGTTTAGAGGCTATAAATTCGACTTCCCCAATTTTGAATTCAAAAGCGGCACCAAATATAATTTATTTGATTGTCTTAGCAACTTTTTAACAAATTTATTACGTTTTCATTATTTATAACTAACAAACAAGTTTTTCTTGACGCTTTTGGATAAAATTATTTGTATATTTCTCTTTAATAATAACATAAGTTTAGATGAAATAAAGTTCGACTTGACCAATTTGAATTGAGAAGTGTCACCAGAAATAATTCATTTGATTAAATTAGCAACTTTATATCAACATTATTATGTTCTCATTCTATATATCCAATTAAAAGGTTTTTCTAGACGCTTTTTGACGAAATTCATTATACATTTCGATAACGTAAGTTTAGAGGCTATAAATTCGACTTCCCTAATTTTGAATTCAAAAGTGGCACCAAATATAATTTATTTGATTGAATTAGCAGTTTTTTACCCAATTTTTTACATTTTCATTATTTATAACTAACAAACAGGTTTTTCTAGACGCTTTTGGATGAAATTTTTTGTATATTTCTCTTTAAAAATAATTAAGTTTAGATTCAATAAAGTTCGACTTGCCCAATTTGAATTGAGAAGTGTCACCAGAAATAATTCATTTGATTAAATTAGCAACTTTATATCAACATTATTATGTTCTCATTCTATATAGTCAATTAAAAGGTTTTTATAGACGCTTTTGGACGAAATCCATTATACATTTTGATAAAGTAAGTTTAGAGGCTATAAATTCGACTTCCCCAATTTTGAATTCAAAAGTGGCACCAAATATAACTTATTTGATTGTATTAGCAACTTTTTATCAAATTTATTACGTTTTCATTATTTATAACTAACAAACAGGTTTTTCTTGACGCTTTTGGATGAAATTATTTGTATATTTCTCTTTAATAATAACATAAGTTTAGATGCAATAAAGTTCGACTTGCCCAATTTGAATTGAGAAGTGTCACCAGAAATAATTCATTTGATTAAATTAGCAACTTTATATCAACATTATTATGTTCTCATTCTATATAGCCAATTAAAAGTTTTTTATAGACGCTTTTGGACGAAATTCATTATACATTTCGATAATGTAAGTTTAGAGGCTATAAATTCGACTTCTCCAATTTTGAATTCAAAAGTGGCACCAAATGTGACAACCCAAGTTGTCCCGTTACATTTCCCCGTTACCGTTAACGGAATATTCCACTGTATAAAAATTCCGTTAAATAGAGGGCGTCAGTTTAATAAACATTCCATTTGATTACCTTTAACATGTCGTTAAGTCGTGATAAAAGGGAATAAAAACTCAAGACACACATTTCCATTTATTGAGAAAATGTCAAGTTTTATTATTACGACCACTAAATCGGGTGCGACCAAAAGCCCCGTTTAACGGCAGTATCGGGTAAAATTCCACTGAGCCCCGACTGTGAAACCCATATATGGGTGAGTGGAGTCCATTGGAGACTTTTTACACTCTCTCTCTAAACTCTCTCTCTAGACCCATTTTCGCCCCGAATTCGCAACCAAACGCTTCCAAATTGTAAGTCCGCCTACCCTAGCTTATTCTAAACATAGTGATTCATGTTTATAGCCCAAAAATCATCCATGAAGGCATGGTATAAGGAGTTTACGGCCCAAGAACACTCTAGGGCCGTAAACCCCTAAAATGGTGCCAAACATGCCTCTAAACTTGTCCATAAGCTTGGAAATAATTAGGGGATATAGCCTAGGGGTGTTTAAACATTAAAATGCATGATTTTAGGACTCAAACAAGAGTTTACGGCCCAAGCACAAGCTTAGGCCGTAAACTCCTCAAAATCATGTCAAAATTGCCCCAAAACACTCCCAAACTCATCCTAGGGCTTATTACATAATTTAGGGACTTATCCTCTTGAGTTTAGATCCTTGAAACACCCCAAAATGATTTAATGAAAGCAGTTTACGGACCAGACAAAGGTCAAGGCCGTAAACACCCTAAATCATGCCCAAAAGTTAGTTTTTGCCCCCCAAATGACCATAGGCTATCTCTATAAAATGCTAAGAAGGATTTAAGGGCTTAAACACAAGGAAAATGAGGGATTTATTGGAGTTTACGGCCCAAGCATTTATCTAGGCTGTAAATCCCCAAAACCCCCTCAAATGTTGGTTTTAATCACCCAAAATGGCATCACACTTCATTAGAAATCACTAGAAAGGCATTAGGGGCTTAAAACTTCACTAAACTCAAAGATTGAGAGTTTACGGCCGTAAACTCCCTTGGGAGAGTTCCTAGGCCGTAAACTCCTATAAAGTACCCTTATAAGCCTCAAATCCAATCATGCCTTTGAGGAAAAGTGCTTAGAATAATTCTATGAACAAGCTAGAAGCATCAAACACCCAAGAAATTGACATTGGGAGTTTACGGCCGTAAACTCCCTTAGGTTGGGCCGTAAACTCCTTGTTTGGTCCATGTTGGTGTTTTAAATCCATTTACACACTTGATATGTGAGTATAGCAAAGTCCCACAGCTGATAGGAGACCCTTAGCACCCTTAAATGCTACCCGGGACCCCAAACACTCAACCAAAAGTGTTTTCCACTCCTTTGAGTGTGTATAATTGTTTAATTAGTATATTATATGCTAATTGTATGTGAACATATGTTATCATATGTTAAAATAGGTCCTTGTGTGTGTTCAAGTCCTTGCGTGACCCCGAACGCCTAAACGACACTTCCGTCGGACCTACTTACACCAGGTGAGTTCATACCCCTGAATGAACATTTTAAATGCTTTTAAATGTTTTCATAGGGGGGGGATTACAAGTTAAACATGCCAGTTATCATGTCAATCACATGTGATTGATAACCCGCATGCACAAGATTTTACCACTGTACACTGTTTTACCGAGTAGGACACTGTAATTGGCTTTCAAAATGGGTTTTTAAATTGTTCAAGTTCTTACTTTTATAGCTTATCAAAGAGTCATTTTCAAACTGATTTATAAAAGATTCCCAAAGATTTCTAAAGGTTTTCACACCTATTTTATCAAGAATACAAATGCGATTTTCCTGAGTAATAAAGTTTTCAAAGGTTTTCATGAATACTTTTAATTGTTAGTTACTGCTGCTTCGCTTATACTTATTTT
This sequence comes from Lactuca sativa, assembly GCF_002870075.4. Lineage (NCBI taxonomy): Eukaryota > Viridiplantae > Streptophyta > Magnoliopsida > Asterales > Asteraceae > Lactuca > Lactuca sativa. Next base: position 8,118,519 of record NC_056626.2, on the reverse strand, counting down.
ATACTCCTACTCTGTAATGCTTTCGCTTATACCTGAAGTCACTTATACCTGATGACGCTTATACTTATTCACCCTCTTACTTAGTGATACGAGCCTACTTCGCTTATACTTGAGATCGACCTTACTTCACTTATACTTGATACGCTCTTACTTCATTTGTGGTCATCTCCACTTCGCAATGCGCTTATACTTATTCGAAACTTATACTTCACTTGCGACCGCTCTTACTTCACTTGTTAGACACTCCTAGTTCACGAGAATCACTTTTACTTGATACCCACTCAAGCATAGTTAGATGTATGTCTGTGCTTGTGTAAATGCGTATAAATAATGGTTGAAGGACTTAGGAAGGTTGTCCGCCCTATTTCCTTTTCTTCGTTGAGATGTGGTCTGGTGGGATCGGATGTCCATCCGAATGTCATTTGATTCATTAGTTATATACTATGTATACAAGCTTAGGCATACGGGTTACTTCAGTTAGTTCAGTTAAGAGTCTCTACTTCAGGCCTGTACTTTCATTAGAAACCCACTATTGGGAAGTCTCTACCCCTAGTTCAGCACTTTCATTAGAAACCCACTATTGGGAAGTCTCTACCTCTAGTCCAGCACTTTCATTAGAAACCCACTATTTGGGATGCATCTTCAGGACACGGCCTTCTCCGTTGTCTAGTTGGTAACCAGAGTCTCCTGCAGGGAGAGCGGACATTGTGTGTATAGATCTATACGGGATTGACACCCCCGCACCCTGACTGCTAGCTACAGTCCATGGCTCACCAAGCCAAGGGGTGACAAATGTCACATTATTTAGATGCTTGTAGGGCGTCTAGAACTCCAGTCAGTATGGTTACGAGTATCCTGGGTTACCTTATAATTCATGGCTTTAAGGTAACGGTATTTCGTCAGCAATTTACACTGTATGCTGATGTCACTTTTCAGAGTCGCACTGTTTCGACCTTGCTAGCTGTATCTTTCATTTGATACTGTCTAGGGTCTACAGTCTCTGTTTCGACCTTGCTAGCTGTATCTTTCATTTGATACTGTCTGGGGTCTATAGTCTCTGTTTCGACCTTGCTAGCTGTATCTTTCATTTGATACTGTCTGGGGTCTATAGTCTCTGTTTCGACCTTGCTAGCTGTATCTTTCATTTGATACTGTCTGGGGTCTACAGTGTCTGTTTCGACCTTGCTAGCTGTATCTTTCATTTGATACTGTCTGGGGTCTATAGTCTATGTTTCGACCTTGCTAGCTGTATGTTTCATTTGATATTGTCTGGGGTCTATAGTCTCTGTTTCGACCTTGCTAGCTGTATCTTTCATTTGATACTGTCTGGGGTCTATAGTCTCTGTTTCGACCTTGCTAGCTGTATCTTTCATTTAATACTGTCTGGGGTCTGTAGTCTTTGTTTTGACCTTGCGAGATGTACTTTTCATTTAGTATCGTCTTCGGTCTATATTCACTATTTTAGACCTTACCAGCTGTACCTTTCATTTGGTACCTTCTGGTCCGTGTCTCCCCTTTGATTAGACTGAACCAGGCATGTCGTTAATTCGATACCCTCCTGGAGTCTATGATTCTTTGCCTTAGTCAGCAGTCCTCACTGCTGAGGCATATATTATTCCCTGATGTCTCTTGCTTTCTTTAATAATCAAATTCAGTATTTTGATAAAAATAGCAATTAAGGGAAAACTACCTCTTACCACAATACACTGAAACAGTCTTGGTAGAAGGCTGCTTTATTTAAAGAAAATATAGGATTTTCTGGAAATGACTCTAATACACTGAAACCTCTTAAACTATTTCTTTATTAAGTTATTTGAATGAAATGTCACTAAATGCTTATGAACTCACCAGCATGGTAAAAATGCTGATACTCGCTTTTCAAATAACTTGTAATCTCAGGTCAGCAATTAGACAGGTACATCCCCGGAGCTGCTGATTAAGATGGCTTAAGTACCTTGCTGCACTTTATATATGTTGCTTGTATTTCTGTGATAATATGTAATGTAACCATGTAAAATTATTACTATTAATGCAATGTTTTATTGTACTTTGATTACTATATTCATGTGTTGTGATACTTGACATGACGTCATCCACCCCAGAACGTTTCCGCCGTTCCGGTTTTGGGGTGTGACATCAAATATAACTTATTTGATTACATTACCAACTTTTTATCAACTTTATTACGTTTTCATTATTTATAACTAACAAACAGGTTTTTCTTGACGCTTTTGGATGAAATTATTTGTATATTTCTCTTTAATAATAACATAAGTTTAGATGCAATAAAGTTCGACTTGCCCAATTTGAATTGAGAAGTGTCACCAGAAATAATTCATTTGATTAAATTAGCAATTTTATATCAACATTATTATGTTCTCATTCTATATAGCCAATTAAAAGGTTTTTCTAGACGCTTTTGGACGAAATTCATTATACATTTCGATAACGTAAGTTTAGAGGAATAAATTAGACTTCCCCAATTTTGAATTCAAAAGTGGCACCAAATATAACTTATTTGATTATATTAGCAACTTTTTATCAACTTTATTACGTTTTCATTATTTATAATTAACAAAAAGGTTTTTCTACACGCTTTTGGATGAAATTATTTGTATATTTCTCTTTAAAAATAACATAAGTTTAGATGCAATAAAGTTCGACTTGCCCAATTTGAATTGAGAAGTGTCACCAGAAATAACTCATTTGATTAAATTAGCAACTTTATATCAACATTATTATGTTCTCATTCTATATAGCCAATTAAAAGGTTTTTATAGACGCTTTTGGACGAAATTCATTATAAATTACGATAATGTAAGTTTAGAGGATATAAATTCGACTTCCCCAATTTTGAATTCAAAATTGGCACCAAATATAATTTATTTGATTGAATTAGCAATTTTTTACCCAATTTTTTATGTTTTCATTATTTATAACTAACAAACAGGTTTTTCTAGACGCTTTTGGATGAAATTATTTGTATATTTCTCTTTAAAAATAACATAAGTTTAGATGCAATAAAGTTCGACTTGCCCAATTTGAATTGAGAAGTGTCACCAGAAATAATTCATTTGATTAAATTAGCAACTTTATATCAACATTATTATGTTCTCATTCTATATAGCCAATTAAAAGGTTTTTATAGACGCTTTTGGACGAAATTCATTATAAATTACGATAATGTAAGTTTAGAGGATATAAATTCGACTTCCCCAATTTTGAATTCAAAATTGGCACCAAATATAATTTATTTGATTGAATTAGCAATTTTTTACCCAATTTTTTACGTTTTCATTATTTATAACTAACAAACAGGTTTTTCTAGACGCTTTTGGATGAAATTATTTGTATATTTCTCTTTAAAAATAACATAAGTTTAGATGCAATAAAGTTCGACTTGCCCAATTTGAATTGAGAAGTGTCACCAGAAATAATTCATTTGATTAAATTAGCAACTTTATATCAACATTATTATGTTCTCATTCTATATAGCCAATTAAAAGGTTTTTATAGACGCTTTTGACGAAATCCATTATACATTTCGATAACGTAAGTTTAGAGGCTATAAATTTGACTTCCCCAATTTTGAATTCAAAAGTGGCACCAAATATAATTTATTTGATTGTATTAGCAACTTTTTATCAAATTTATTACGTTTTCATTATTTATAACTAACAAACAGGTTTTTCTAGACGCTTTTGGATGAAATTATTTGTATATTTCTCTTTAATAATAACATAAGTTTAGATGCAATAAAGTTCGACTTGCCCAATTTGAATTGAGAAGTGTCACCAGAAATAATTCATTTGATTAAATTAGCAACTTTATATCAACATTATTATGTTCTCATTCTATATAGCCAATTAAAAGTTTTTTATAGACGCTTTTGGACGAAATTCATTATAAATTTCGATAACATAAGTTTAGAGGTTATAAATTCGACTTCCCCAATTTTGAATTCAAAAGTGGCACCAAATATAATTTATTTTATTGTATTAGCAACTTTTTATCAAATTTATTACGTTTTCATTATTTATAACTAAAAATAGGTTTTTCTTGACGCTTTTGGATGAAATTATTTGTATATTTCTCTTTAAAAATAACATAAGTTTAGAAGCAATAAAGTTCGACTTGCCCAATTTGAATTGAGAAGTGTCATCAGATATAATTCATTTTATTAAATTAGCAACTTTATATCAACATTATTATGTTCTCATTCTATATAGCCAATTAAAAGGTTTTTATAGACGCTTTTGAACGAAATCCATTATACATTTCGATAATGTAAGTTTAGAGGCTATAAATTCGACTTCTCCAATTTTGAATTCAAAAGTGGCACCAAATATAACTTATTTGATTACATTAGCAACTTTTTATCAACTTTATTACGTTTTCATTATTTATAACTAACAAACAGGTTTTTCTAGACGCTTTTGGAAGAAATTATTTGTATATTTCTCTTTAATAATAACATAAGTTTAGATGCAATAAAGTTCGACTTGCCCAATTTGAATTGAGAAGTGTCACCAGAAATAATTCATTAGATTAAATTAGCAACTTTATATCAACATTATTATGTTCTCATTCTATATAGCCAATTAAAAGGTTTTTCTAGACGCTTTTTGACGAAATTCATTATACATTTCGATAACGTAAGTTTAGAGGAATAAATTAGACTTCCCCAATTTTGAATTCAAAAGTGGCACCAAATATAACTTATTTGATTATATTAGCAACTTTTTATCAACTTTATTACGTTTTCATTATTTATAATTAACAAAAAGGTTTTTCTACACGCTTTTGGATGAAATTATTTGTATATTTCTCTTTAAAAATAACATAAGTTTAGATGCAATAAAGTTCGACTTGCCCAATTTGAATTGAGAAGTGTCACCAGAAATAATTCATTTGATTAAATTAGCAACTTTATATCAACATTATTATGTTCTCATTCTATATAGCCAATTAAAAGGTTTTTATAGACGCTTTTGGACGAAATTCATTATAAATTACGATAATGTAAGTTTAGAGGATATAAATTCGACTTCCCCAATTTTGAATTCAAAATTGGCACCAAATATAATTTATTTGATTGAATTAGCAATTTTTTACCCAATTTTTTACGTTTTCATTATTTATAACTAACAAACAGGTTTTTCTAGACGCTTTTGGATGAAATTATTTGTATATTTCTCTTTAAAAATAACATAAGTTTAGATGCAATAAAGTTCGACTTGCCCAATTTGAATTGAGAAGTGTCACCAGAAATAATTCATTTGATTAAATTAGCAACTTTATATCAACATTATTATGTTCTCATTCTATATAGCCAATTAAAAGGTTTTTATAGACGCTTTTGGACGAAATTCATTATAAATTACGATAATGTAAGTTTAGAGGATATAAATTCGACTTCCCCAATTTTGAATTCAAAATTGGCACCAAATATAATTTATTTGATTGAATTAGCAATTTTTTACCCAATTTTTTACGTTTTCATTATTTATAACTAACAAACAGGTTTTTCTAGACGCTTTTGGATGAAATTATTTGTATATTTCTCTTTAAAAATAACATAAGTTTAGATGCAATAAAGTTCGACTTGCCCAATTTGAATTGAGAAGTGTCACCAGAAATAATTCATTTGATTAAATTAGCAACTTTATATCAACATTATTATGTTCTCATTCTATATAGCCAATTAAAAGGTTTTTATAGACGCTTTTGACGAAATCCATTATACATTTCGATAACGTAAGTTTAGAGGCTATAAATTTGACTTCCCCAATTTTGAATTCAAAAGTGGCACCAAATATAATTTATTTGATTGTATTAGCAACTTTTTATCAAATTTATTACGTTTTCATTATTTATAACTAACAAACAGGTTTTTCTAGACGCTTTTGGAAGAAATTATTTGTATATTTCTCTTTAATAATAACATAAGTTTAGATGCAATAAAGTTCGACTTGCCCAATTTGAATTGAGAAGTGTCACCAGAAATAATTCATTAGATTAAATTAGCAACTTTATATCAACATTATTATGTTCTCATTCTATATAGCCAATTAAAAGGTTTTTCTAGACGCTTTTTGACGAAATTCATTATACATTTCGATAACGTAAGTTTAGAGGCAATAAATTAGACTTCCCCAATTTTGAATTCAAAAGTGGCACCAAATATTAACTTATTTGATTATATTAGCAACTTTTTATCAACTTTATTACGTTTTCATTATTTATAATTAACAAAAAGGTTTTTCTAGACGCTTTTGGATGAAATTATTTGTATATTTCTCTTTAAAAATAACATAAGTTTAGATGCAATAAAGTTCGACTTGCCCAATTTGAATTGAGAAGTGTCACCAGAAATAATTCATTTGATTAAATTAGCAACTTTATATCAACATTATTATGTTCTCATTCTATATAGCCAATTAAAAGGTTTTTATAGACGCTTTTGGACGAAATCCATTATAAATTTCGATAACATAAGTTTAGAGGCTATAAATTCGACTTCCCCAATTTTGAATTCAAAATTGGCACCAAATATAATTTATTTGATTGAATTAGCAATTTTTTACGCAATTTTTTACGTTTTCATTATTTATAACTAACAAACAGGTTTTTCTAGACGCTTTTGGATGAAATTATTTGTATATTTCTCTTTAAAAATAACATAAGTTTAGATGCAATAAAGTTCGACATGCCCAAATTGAATTGAGAAGTGTCACCAAAAATAATTCATTTGATTAAATTAGCAACTTTATATCAACATTATTATGTTCTCATTCTATATAGCCAATTAAAAGGTTTTTTTAGATGCTTTTGGACGAAATTCATTATACATTTCGATAACGTAAGTTTAGAGGCTATAAATTCAACTTCCCCAATTTTGAATTCAAAAGTGGCACCAAATATAATTTATTTGATTGTATTAGCAACTTTTTATCAAATTTATTACGTTTTTATTATTTATAACTAACAAACAGGTTTTTCTAGACGCTTTTGGATGAAATTATTAGTATATTTCTCTTTAATAATAACATAAGTTTAGATGCAATAAAGTTCGACTTGCCCAATTTGAATTGAGAAGTGTCACCAGAAATAATTCATTTGATTAAATTAGCAACTTTATATCAACATTATTATGTTCTCATTCTATATAGCCAATTAAAAGGTTTTTCTAGACGCTTTTGGACGAAATTCATTATACATTTCGATAACGTAAGTTTAGAGGCAATAAATTAGACTTCCCCAATTTTGAATTCAAAAGTGGCACCAAATATTAACTTATTTGATTATATTAGCATCTTTTTATCAACTTTATTACGTTTTCATTATTTATAATTAACAAAAAGGTTTAACGCTTTCGGATGAAATTATTTGTATATTTCTCTTTAAAAATAACATAAGTTTAGATGCAATAAAGTTCGACTTGCCCAATTTGAATTGAGAAGTGTCACCAGAAATAATTCATTTGATTAAATTAGCAACTTTATATCAACATTATTATGTTCTCATTCTATATAGCCAATTAAAAGGTTTTTATAGACGCTTTTGGACGAAATCCATTATAAATTTCGATAACGTAAGTTTAGAGGCTATAAATTCGACTTCCCCAATTTTGAATTCAAAATTGGCACCAAATATATTTTATTTGATTGAATTAGCAATTTTTTAACCAATTTTTTACGTTTTTCATTATTTATAACTAACAAACAGGTTTTTTTAGACGCTTTTGGATGAAATTCAAAAGTGGCACCAAATATAATTTATTTGATTGTATTAGCAACTTTTTATCAAATTTATTATGTTTTCATTATTTATAACTAAAAACAGGTTTTTCTTGACGCTTTTGGATGAAATTATTTGTATATTTCTCTTTAAAAATAACATAAGTTTAGATGCAATAAAGTTCGACATGCCCAAATTGAATTGAGAAGTGTCACCAAAAATAATTCATTTGATTAAATTAGCAACTTTATATCAACATTATTATGTTCTCATTTTATATAGCCAATTAAAAGGTTTTTTTAGACGCTTTTGGACGAAATTCATTATACATTTCGATAACGTAAGTTTAGAGGCTATAAATTCAACTTCCCCAATTTTGAATTCAAAAGTGGCACCAAATATAATTTATTTGATTGTATTAGCAACTTTTTATCAAATTTATTACGTTTTTATTATTTATAACTAACAAACATGTTTTTCTAGACGCTTTTGGATAAAATTATTTGTATATTTCTCTTTAATAATAACATAAGTTTAGATGCAATAAAGTTCGGCTTGCCCAATTTGAATTGAGAAGTGTCACCAGAAATAATTCATTTGATTAAATTAGCAACTTTATATCAACATTATTATGTTCTCATTCTATATAGCCAATTAAAAGGTTTTTATAGACGCTTTTGGACGAAATCCATTATACATTTCGATAATGTAAGTTTAGAGGCTATAAATTCGACTTCTCCAATTTTGAATTCAAAAGTGGCACCAAATATAACTTATTTGATTACATTAGCAACTTTTTATCAACTTTATTACGTTTTCATTATTTATAACTAACAAACAGGTTTTCTAGACGCTTTTGGATGAAATTATTTGTATATTTCTCTTTAATAATAACATAAGTTTAGATGCAATAAAGTTCGACTTGCCCAATTTGAATTGAGAAGTGTCACCAGAAATAATTCATTTGATTAAATTAGCAACTTTATATCAACATTATTATGTTCTCATTCTATATAGCCAATTAAAAGGTTTTTCTAGACGCTTTTGGACGAAATTCATTATACATTTCGATAAGGTAAGTTTAGAGGCAATAAATTAGACTTCTCCAATTTTGAATTCAAAAGTGGCACCAAATATAACTTATTTGATTACATTAGCAAATTTTTATCAACTTTATTACGTTTTCATTATTTATAACTAACAAACAGGTTTTTCTAGACGCTTTTGGATGAAATTATTTGTATATTTCTCTTTAATAATAACATTAGTTTAGATGAAATAAAGTTCGACTTGCCCAATTTGAATTGAGAAGTGTCACCATAAATAATTCATTTGATTAAATTAGCAACTTTATATCAACATTATTATGTTCTCATTCTATATATCCAATTAAAAGGTTTTTCTAGACGCTTTTGGACGAAATTCATTATACATTTCGATAACGTAAGTTTAGAGGCAATAAATTAGACTTCCCCAATTTTGAATTCAAAAGTGGCACCAAATATAATTTATTTGATTGTATTAGCGACTTTTTATCAACTTTATTACGTTTTCATTATTTATAACTGACAAACAAGTTTTTTTAGACGCTTTTGGATGAAATTATTTGTATATTTCTCTTTAAAAATAACATAAGTTTAGATGCAATAAAGTTCGACTTGCCCAATTTGAATTGAGAAGTGTCACCAGAAATAATTCATTTGATTAAATTAGCAACTTTATATCAACATTATTATGTTCTCATTCTATATAGCCAATTAAAAGGTTTTTATAGACGCTTTTGGACGAAATTCATTATACATTTCGATAACGTAAGTTTAGAGGCTATAAATTCGACTTCCCCAATTTTGAATTCAAAAGTGGCCCCAAATATAATTTATTTGATTGTATTAGCAACTTTTTATCAAATTTATTACGTTTTTATTATTTATAACTAACAAACAGGTTTTTCTAGACGCTTTTGGATAAAATTATTTGTATATTTCTCTTTAATAATAACATAAGTTCAGATGCAATAAAGTTCGGCTTGCCCAATTTGAATTGAGAAGTGTCACCAGAAATAATTCATTTGATTAAATTAGCAACTTTATAGCAACATTATTATGTTCTCATTTTATATAGCCAATTAAAAGGTCTTTACAGACGTTTTTGGATGAAATTCATTATACATTTCGATAACGTAAGTTTAGAGACTATAAATTCGACTTCCCCAATTTTGAATTCAAAAGTGGCACCAAATATAACTTATTTTATTGTATTACCAACTTTTTATCGAATTTATTACATTTTCATTATTTATAACTATCAAACAGGTTTTTCTAGACGCTTTTGGATGAAATTATTTGTATATTTCTCTTTAAAAATAACATAAGTTTAGATGCAACAAAGTTCGACTTGCCTAATTTGAATTGAAAAGTGTCACCAGAAATAATTCATTTGATTAAATTAGCAACTTTATATCCACATTATTATGTTCTCCTTCTATATAGCCAATTAAAAGGTTTTTATAGACGCTTTTTGACGAAATTCATTATAAATTTCGATAACGTAAGTTTAGAGGCTATAAATTCGACTTCCCCAATTTTGAATTCAAAAGTGGCACCAAATATAATTTATTTGATTGTATTAACAACTTTTTAACAAATTTATTACGTTTTCATTATTTATAACTAACAAACAGGTTTTTCCTGACGCTTTTGGATAAAATTATTTGTATATTTCTCTTTAATAATAACATAAGTTTAGATGAAATAAAGTTCGACTTGCCCAATTTGAATTGAGAAGTGTCACCAGAAATAATTCATTTGATTAAATTAGCAACTTTATATCAACATTATTATGTTCTCATTCTATATATCCAATTAAAAGGTTTTTCTAGACGCTTTTGGACGAAATTCATTATACATTTCGATAACGTAAGTTTAGAGGCTATAAATTCGACTTCCCTAATTTTGAATTCAAAAGTGGCACCAAATATAATTTATTTGATTGAATTAGCAATTTTTTACCCAATTTTTTACGTTTTCATTATTTATAACTGACAAACAGGTTTTTCTAGACGCTTTTGGATGAAATTATTTGTATATTTCTCTTTAAAAATAACATAAGTTTAGATGCAATAAAGTTCGACTTGCCCAATTTGAATTGAGAAGTGTCACCAGAAATAATTCATTTGATTAAATTAGCAACTTTATATCAACATTATTATGTTCTCATTCTATATAGCCAATTAAAAGGTTTTTATAGACGCTTCTGGACGAAATTCATTATACATTTCGATAACGTAAGTTTAGAGGCTATAAATTCGACTTCCCCAATTTTGAATTCAAAAGTGGCCCCAAATATAATTTATTTGATTGTATTAGCAACTTTTTATCAAATTTATTACGTTTTTATTATTTATAACTAACAAACAGGTTTTTCTAGACGCTTTTGGATAAAATTATTTGTATATTTCTCTTTAATAATAACATAAGTTCAGATGCAATAAAGTTCGGCTTGCCCAATTTGAATTGAGAAGTGTCACCAGAAATAATTCATTTGATTAAATTAGCAACTTTATAGCAACATTATTATGTTCTCATTTTATATAGCCAATTAAAAGGTCTTTACAGACGTTTTTGGATGAAATTCATTATACATTTCGATAACGTAAGTTTAGAGACTATAAATTCGACTTCCCCAATTTTGAATTCAAAAGTGGCACCAAATATAACTTATTTTATTGTATTACCAACTTTTTATCGAATTTATTACATTTTCATTATTTATAACTATCAAACAGGTTTTTCTAGACGCTTTTGGATGAAATTATTTGTATATTTCTCTTTAAAAATAACATAAGTTTAGATGCAACAAAGTTCGACTTGCCTAATTTGAATTAAAAAGTGTCACCAGAAATAATTCATTTGATTAAATTAGCAACTTTATATCCACATTATTATGTTCTCCTTCTATATAGCCAATTAAAAGGTTTTTATAGACGCTTTTTGACGAAATTCATTATAAATTTCGATAACGTAAGTTTAGAGGCTATAAATTCGACTTCCCCAATTTTGAATTCAAAAGTGGCACCAAATACAATTTATTTGATTGTATTAACAACTTTTTAACAAATTTATTACGTTTTCATTATTTATAACTAACAAACAGGTTTTTCCTGACGCTTTTGGATAAAATTATTTGTATATTTCTCTTTAATAATAACATAAGTTTAGATGAAATAAAGTTCGACTTGCCCAATTTGAATTGAGAAGTGTCACCAGAAATAATTCATTTGATTAAATTAGCAACTTTATATCACCATTATTATGTTCTCATTCTATATATCCAATTAAAAGGTTTTTCTAGACGCTTTTGGACAAAATTCATTATACATTTCGATAACGTAAGTTTAGAGTCTATAAATTCGACTTCCCTAATTTTGAATTCAAAAGTGGCACCAAATATAATTTATTTGATAGAATTAGCAATTTTTTACCCAATTTTTTACGTTTTCATTATTTATAACTGACAAACAGGTTTTTCTAGACGCTTTTGGATGAAATTATTTGTATATTTCTCTTTAAAAATAACATAAGTTTAGATGCAATAAAGTTCGACTTGCCCAATTTGAATTGAGAAGTGACACCAGAAATAATTCATTTGACTAAATTAGCAACTTTATATCAACATTATTATGTTCTCATTCTATATAGCCAATTAAAAGGTTTTTATAGACGCTTTTGGACGAAATTCATTATAAATTACGATAATGTAAGTTTAGAGGCTATAAATTCGACTTCCCCAATTTTGAATTCAAAATTGGCACCAAATATAATTTATTTGATTGAATTAGCAATTTTTTACCCAATTTTTTACGTTTTCATTATTTATAACTAACAAACAGGTTTTTCTAGACGCTTTTGGATGAAATTATTTGTATATTTCTCTTTAAAAATAACATAAGTTTAGATGCAATAAAGTTCGACTTGCCCAATTTGAATTGAGAAGTGTCACCAGAAATAATTCATTTGATTAAATTAGCAACTTTATATCAACATTATTATGTTCTCATTCTATATAGCCAATTAAAAGGTTTTTATAGACGCTTTTAACGAAATCCATTATACATTTCGATAACGTAAGTTTAGAGGCTATAAATTCGACTTCCCCAATTTTGAATTCAAAAGTGGCACCAAATATAATTTATTTGATTGTATTAGCAACTTTTTATCAAATTTATTACATTTTCATTACTTATAACTAACAAACAGGTTTTTATAGATGCTTTTGGATGAAATTATTTGTATATTTCTCTTTAATAATAACATAAGTTTAGATGCAATAAAGTTCGACTTGCCCAATTTGAATTGAGAAATGTCACCAGAAATAATTCATTTGATTAAATTAGCAACTTTATATCAACATTATTATGTTCTCATTCAATATAGTCAATTAAATGTTTTTTATAGACGCTTTTGGACTAAATTCATTATACATTTCGATAATGTAAGTTTAGAGGCAATAAATTCGACTTCTCCAATTTTGAATTCAAAAGTGGCACCAAATATAACTTATTTGATTACATTAGAAACTTTTTATCAACTTTATTACGTTTTCATTATTTATAACTAACAAACAGGTTTTTCTAGACGCTTTTGGATGAAATTATTTGTATATTTCTCTTTAATAATAACATAAGTTTATATGCAATAAAGTTCGACTTGCCCAATTTGAATTGAGAAATGTCACCAGAAATAATTCATTTGATTAAATTAGCAACTTTATATCAACATTATTATGTTCTCATTCAATATAGTCAATTAAAAGTTTTTTATAGACGCTTTTGGACTAAATTCATTATACATTTCGATAATGTAAGTTTAGAGGCAATAAATTCGACTTCTCCAATTTTGAATTCAAAAGTGGCACCAAATATAACTTATTTGATTACATTAGAAACTTTTTATCAACTTTATTACGTTTTCATTATTTATAACTAACAAACAGGTTTTTCTAGACGCTTTTGGATGAAATTATTTGTATATTTCTCTTTAATAATAACATAAGTTTATATGCAATAAAGTTCGAATTGCCCAATTTGAATTGAGAAGTGTCACCAGAAATAATTCATTTGATTAAATTAGTAACTTTATATCAACATTATTATGTTCTCATTCAATATAGCCAATTAAAAGGTTTTTATAGACGATTTTGGACGAAATCCATTATACATTTCGATAACGTAAGTTTAGAGGCTATAAATTCGACTTCCCCAATTTTGAATTCAAAAGTGGCACCAAATATAATTTATTTGATTGTATTAGCAATTTTTTACCCAATTTTTTACGTTTTCATTATTTATAACTAACAAACAGGTTTTTCTAGACGCTTTTGGATGAAATTATTTGTATATTTCTCTTTAAAAATAACATAAGTTTAGATGCAATAAAGTTCGACTTGCCCAATTTGAATTGAGAAGTGTCACCAGAAATAATTCATTTTATTAAATTAGCAACTTTATATCAACATTATTATGTTCTCATTCTATATAGCCAATTAAAAGGTTTTTATAGACGCTTTTGGACGAAATTCATTATAAATTACGATAATGTAAGTTTAGAGGCTATAAATTCGACTTCCCCAATTTTGAATTCAAAATTGGCACCAAATATAATTTATTTTATTGAATTAGCAATTTTTTACCCAATTTTTTACGTTTTCATTATTTATAACTAACAAACAGGTTTTTCTAGACGCTTTTGGATGAAATTATTTGTATATTTCTCTTTAATAATAACATAAGTTTAGATGCAATAAAGTTCGACTTGCCCAATTTGAATTGAGAAGTGTCACCAGAAATAATTCATTTGATTAAATTAGCAACTTTATATCAACATTATTATGTTCTCATTCTATATAGCCAATTAAAAGGTTTTTATAGATGCTTTTGGACGAAATTCATTATAAATTACGATAATGTAAGTTTAGAGGCTTTAAATTCGACTTCCCCAATTTTGAATTCAAAATTGGCACCAAATATAATTTATTTGATTGAATTAGCAATTTTTTACCCAATTTTTTAAATTTTCATTATTTATAACTAACAAACAGGTTTTTCTAGACGCTTTTGGATGAAATTATTTGTATATTTCTCTTTAAAAATAACATAAGTTTAGATGCAATAAAGTTCGACTTGCCTAATTTGAATTGAGAAGTGTCACCAGAAATAATTCATTTGGTTAAATTAGCAACTTTATATCAACATTATTATGTTCTCATTCTATATAGCCAATTAAAAGGTTTTTATAGACGCTTTTGACGAAATCCATTATACATTTCGATAACGTAAGTTTAGAGGCTATAAATTCGACTTCCCCAATTTTGAATTCAAAAGTGGCACCAAATTTAATTTATTTGATTGTATTAGCAACTTTTTATCAAATTTATTACATTTTCATTATTTATAACTAACAAACAGGTTTTTCTAGACGCTTTTGGATGAAATTATTTGTATATTTCTCTTTAATAATAACATAAGTTTAGATGCAATAAAGTTCGACTTGCCCAATTTGAATAGAGAAGTGTCACCAGAAATAATTCATTTGATTAAATTAGCAACTTTATATCAACATTATTATGTTCTCATTCTATATAGCCAATTAAAAGGTTTTTATAGACGCTTTTGGACGAAATTCATTATAAATTACGATAATGTAAGTTTAGAGGCTTTAAATTCGACTTCCCCAATTTTGAATTCAAAATTGGCACCAAATATAATTTATTTGATTGAATTAGCAATTTTTTACCCAATTTTTTAAATTTTCATTATTTATAACTAACAAACAGGTTTTTCTAGACGCTTTTGGATGAAATTATTTGTATATTTCTCTTTAAAAATAACATAAGTTTAGATGCAATAAAGTTCGACTTGCCTAATTTGAATTGAGAAGTGTCACCAGAAATAATTCATTTGATTAAATTAGCAACTTTATATCAACATTATTATGTTCTCATTCTATATAGCCAATTAAAAGGTTTTTATAGACGCTTTTGACGAAATCCATTATACATTTCGATAACGTAAGTTTAGAGGCTATAAATTCGACTTCCCCAATTTTGAATTCAAAAGTGGCACCAAATTTAATTTATTTGATTGTATTAGCAACTTTTTATCAAATTTATTACATTTTCATTATTTATAACTAACAAACAGGTTTTTCTAGACGCTTTTGGATGAAATTATTTGTATATTTCTCTTTAATAATAACATAAGTTTAGATGCAATAAAGTTCGACTTGCCCAATTTGAATAGAGAAGTGTCACCAGAAATAATTCATTTGATTAAATTAGCAACTTTATATCAACATTATTATGTTCTCATTCTATATAGCCAATTAAAAGGTTTTTATAGACGCTTTTGGACGAAATTCATTATAAATTACGATAATGTAAGTTTAGAGGCTTTAAATTCGACTTCCCCAATTTTGAATTCAAAATTGGCACCAAATATAATTTATTTGATTGAATTAGCAATTTTTTACCCAATTTTTTAAATTTTCATTATTTATAACTAACAAACAGGTTTTTCTAGACGCTTTTGGATGAAATTATTTGTATATTTCTCTTTAAAAATAACATAAGTTTAGATGCAATAAAGTTCGACTTGCCTAATTTGAATTGAGAAGTGTCACCAGAAATAATTCATTTGATTAAATTAGCAACTTTATATCAACATTATTATGTTCTCATTCTATATAGCCAATTAAAAGGTTTTTATAGACGCTTTTGACGAAATCCATTATACATTTCGATAACGTAAGTTTAGAGGCTATAAATTCGACTTCCCCAATTTTGAATTCAAAAGTGGCACCAAATATAATTTATTTGATTGTATTAGCAACTTTTTATCAAACTTATTACATTTTCATTATTTATAACTAACAAACAGGTTTTTCTAGACGCTTTTGGATGAAATTAGTTGTATATTTCTCTTTAATAATAACATAAGTTTAGATGCAATAAAGTTCGACTTGCCCAATTTGAATTGAGAAGTGTCACCAGAAATAATTCATTTGATTAAATTAGCAACTTTATATCAACATTATTATGTTCTCATTCTATATAGCCAATTAAAAGTTTTTTATAGACGCTTTTGGGCGAAATTCATTATAAATTTCGATAACATAAGTTTAGAGGTTATAAATTCGACTTCCCCAATTTTGAATTCAAAAGTGGCACCAAATATAATTTATTTGATTGTATTAGCAACTTTTTATCAAATTTATTATGTTTTCATTATTTATAACTAAAAACAGGTTTTTCTTGACGCTTTTGGATGAAATTATTTGTATATTTCTCTTTAATAATAACATAAGTTTAGATGCAATAAAGTTCGACTTGCCCAAATTGAATTGAGAAGTGTCACCAGAAATAATTCATTTGATTAAATTAGCAACTTTATATCAACATTATTTTGTTCTCATTCTATATAGCCAATTAAAAGGTTTTTTTAGACGCTTTTGGACGAAATTCATTATACATTTCGATAACGTATGTTTAGAGGCTATAAATTCAACTTCCCCAATTTTGAATTCAAAAGTGGCACCAAATATAATTTATTTGATTGTATTAGCAACTTTTTATCAAATTTATTACGTTTTTATTATTTATAACTAACAAACAGGTTTTTCTAGACGCTTTTGGATAAAATTATTTGTATATTTCTCTTTAATAATAACATAAGTTTAGATGCAATAAAGTTCGGCTTGCCCAATTTGAATTGAGAAGTGTCACCAGAAATAATCCATTTGATTAAATTAGAAACTTTATATCAACATTATTATCTTCTCATTCTATATAGCCAATTAAAAGGTCTTTACAGACGTTTTTGGATGAAATGCATTATACATTTCGATAGCGTAAGTTTAGAGGCTATAAATTCGACTTCCCCAATTTTGAATTCAAAAGTGGCACCAAATATAACTTATTTGATTGTATTACGAACTTTTTATCGAATTCATTACGTTTTCATTATTTATAACTATCAAACAGGTTTTTCTAGACGCTTTTGGATGAAATTATTTGTATATTTCTCTTTAAAAATAACATAAGTTTAGATGCAATAAAGTTCGACTTGCCTAATTTGAATTGAGAAGTGTCACAAGAAATAATTCATTTGATTAAATTAGCAACTTTATATCAACATCATTATGTTCTCCTTCTATATAGCCAATTAGAAGTATTTTATAGACGCTTTTGGACGAAATTCATTATAAATTTCGATAACGTAAGTTTAGAGGCTATAAATTCGACTTCCCCAATTTTGAATTCAAAAGTGGCACCAAATATAATTTATTTGATTGTATTAGCAACTTTTTAACAAATTTATTACGTTTTCATTATTTATAACTAACAAACAGGTTTTTCTTGACGCTTTTGGATAAAATTATTTGTATATTTCTCTTTAATAATAACATAAGTTTAGATGAAATAAAGTTCGACTTGCCCAATTTGAATTGAGAAGTTTCACCAGAAATTATTCATTTGATTAAATTAGCAACTTTATATCAACATTATTATGTTCTCATTCTATATATCCAATTAAAAGGTTTTTCTAGACGCTTTTGGACGAAATTCAATATACATTTCGATAACGTAAGTTTAGAGGCTATAAATTCGACTTCCCTAATTTTGAATTCAAAAGTGGCACCAAATATAATTTATTTGATTGAATTAGCAATTTTTTACCCAATTTTTTACGTTTTCTTTATTTATAACTAACAAACAGGTTTTTGTAGACGCTTTTGGATGAAATTTTTTGTATATTTCTCTTTAAAAATAATTAAGTTTAGATTTAATAAAGTTCGACTTGCCCAATTTGAATTGAGAAGTGTCACCAGAAATAATTCATTTGGTTAAATTAGCAACTTTATGTCAACATTATTATGTTCTCATTCTATATAGCCAATTAAAAGGTTTTTATAGACGCTTTAGGACGAAATCGATTATACATTTCGATAACGTAAGTTTAGAGGCTATAAATTCGACTTCCCCAATTTTGAATTCAAAAGTGGCACCAAATATAATTTATTTAATTGTATTAGCAACTTTTTATCAAATTTATTACATTTTTATTACTTATAACTAACAAACAGGTTTTTCTAGACGCTTTTGGATGAAATTATTTGTATATTTCTCTTTAATAATAACATAAGTTTAGATGCAATAAAGTTCGACTTGCCCAATTTGAATTGAGAAATGTCACCAGAAATAATTCATTTGATTAAATTAGCAACTCTATATCAACATTATTATGTTCTCATTCTATATAGCCAATTAAAAGTTTTTTATAGATGCTTTTGGACTAAATTCATTATACATTTCGATAATGTAAGTTTAGAGGCTATAAATTCGACTTCTCCAATTTTGAATTCAAAAGTGGCACCAAATATAACTTATTTGATTACATTAGAAACTTTTTATCAACTTTATTACGTTTTCATTATTTATAACTAACAAACAGGTTTTTCTAGACGCTTTTGGATGAAATTATTTGTATATTTCTCTTTAATAATAACATAAGTTTAGATGCAATAAAGTTCGACTTGCCCAATTTGAATTGAGAAGTGTCACCAGAAATAATTCATTTGATTAAATTAGCAACTTTATATCAACATTATTATGTTCTCATTCTATATAGCCAATTAAAAGGTTTTTATAGACGCTTTTGACGAAATCCATTATACATTTCGATAACGTAAGTTTAGAGGCTATAAATTCGACTTCCCCAATTTTGAATTCAAAAGTGGCACCAAATATAATTTATTTGATTGTATTAGCAACTTTTTATCAAACTTATTACATTTTCATTATTTATAACTAACAAACAGGTTTTTCTAGACGCTTTTGGATGAAATTAGTTGTATATTTCTCTTTAATAATAACATAAGTTTAGATGCAATAAAGTTCGACTTGCCCAATTTGAATTGAGAAGTGTCACCAGAAATAATTCATTTGATTAAATTAGCAACTTTATATCAACATTATTATGTTCTCATTCTATATAGCCAATTAAAAGTTTTTTATAGACGCTTTTGGACGAAATTCATTATAAATTTCGATAACATAAGTTTAGAGGTTATAAATTCGACTTCCCCAATTTTGAATTCAAAAGTGGCACCAAATATAATTTATTTGATTGTATTAGCAACTTTTTATCAAATTTATTATGTTTTCATTATTTATAACTAAAAACAGGTTTTTCTTGACGCTTTTGGATGAAATTATTTGTATATTTCTCTTTAATAATAACATAAGTTTAGATGCAATAAAGTTCGACTTGCCCAAATTGAATTGAGAAGTGTCACCAGAAATAATTCATTTGATTAAATTAGCAACTTTATATCAACATTATTTTGTTCTCATTCTATATAGCCAATTAAAAGATTTTTTAGACGCTTTTGGACGAAATTCATTATACATTTCGATAACGTATGTTTAGAGGCTATAAATTCAACTTCCCCAATTTTGAATTCAAAAGTGGCACCAAATATAATTTATTTGATTGTATTAGCAACTTTTTATCAAATTTATTACGTTTTTATTATTTATAACTAACAAACAGGTTTTTCTAGACGCTTTTGGATAAAATTATTTGTATATTTCTCTTTAATAATAACATAAGTTTAGATGCAATAAAGTTCGGCTTGCCCAATTTGAATTGAGAAGTGTCACCAGAAATAATTCATTTGATTAAATTAGAAACTTTATATCAACATTATTATCTTCTCATTCTATATAGCCAATTAAAAGGTCTTTACAGACGTTTTTGGATGAAATGCATTATACATTTCGATAACGTAAGTTTAGAGGCTATAAATTCGACTTCCCCAATTTTGAATTCAAAAGTGGCACCAAATATAACTTATTTGATTGTATTACCAACTTTTTATCGAATTCATTACGTTTTCATTATTTATAACTATCAAACAGGTTTTTCTAGACGCTTTTGGATGAAATTATTTGTATATTTCTCTTTAAAAATAACATAAGTTTAGATGCAATAAAGTTCGACTTGCCTAATTTGAATTGAGAAGTGTCACAAGAAATAATTCATTTGATTAAATTAGCAACTTTATATCAACATCATTATGTTCTCCTTCTATATAGCCAATTAGAAGTATTTTATAGACGCTTTTGGACGAAATTCATTATAAATTTCGATAACGTAAGTTTAGAGGCTATAAATTCGACTTCCCCAATTTTGAATTCAAAAGTGGCACCAAATATAATTTATTTGATTGTATTAGCAACTTTTTAACAAATTTATTACGTTTTCATTATTTATAACTAACAAACAGGTTTTTCTTGACGCTTTTGGATAAAATTATTTGTATATTTCTCTTTAATAATAACATAAGTTTAGATGAAATAAAGTTCGACTTGCCCAATTTGAATTGAGAAGTTTCACCAGAAATTATTCATTTGATTAAATTAGCAACTTTATATCAACATTATTATGTTCTCATTCTATATATCCAATTAAAAGGTTTTTCTAGACGCTTTTGGACGAAATTCAATATACATTTCGATAACGTAAGTTTAGAGGCTATAAATTCGACTTCCCTAATTTTGAATTCAAAAGTGGCACCAAATATAATTTATTTGATTGAATTAGCAATTTTTTACCCAATTTTTTACGTTTTCTTTATTTATAACTAACAAACAGGTTTTTGTAGACGCTTTTGGATGAAATTTTTTGTATATTTCTCTTTAAAAATAATTAAGTTTAGATTTAATAAAGTTCGACTTGCCCAATTTGAATTGAGAAGTGTCACCAGAAATAATTCATTTGGTTAAATTAGCAACTTTATGTCAACATTATTATGTTCTCATTCTATATAGCCAATTAAAAGGTTTTTATAGACGCTTTAGGACGAAATCGATTATACATTTCGATAACGTAAGTTTAGAGGCTATAAATTCGACTTCCCCAATTTTGAATTCAAAAGTGGCACCAAATATAATTTATTTGATTGTATTAGCAACTTTTTATCAAACTTATTACATTTTCATTATTTATAACTAACAAACAGGTTTTTCTAGACGCTTTTGGATGAAATTAGTTGTATATTTCTCTTTAATAATAACATAAGTTTAGATGCAATAAAGTTCGACTTGCCCAATTTGAATTGAGAAGTGTCACCAGAAATAATTCATTTGATTAAATTAGCAACTTTATATCAACATTATTATGTTCTCATTCTATATAGCCAATTAAAAGTTTTTTATAGACGCTTTTGGACGAAATTCATTATAAATTTCGATAACATAAGTTTAGAGGTTATAAATTCGACTTCCCCAATTTTGAATTCAAAAGTGGCACCAAATATAATTTATTTGATTGTATTAGCAACTTTTTATCAAATTTATTATGTTTTCATTATTTATAACTAAAAACAGGTTTTTCTTGACGCTTTTGGATGAAATTATTTGTATATTTCTCTTTAATAATAACATAAGTTTAGATGCAATAAAGTTCGACTTGCCCAAATTGAATTGAGAAGTGTCACCAGAAATAATTCATTTGATTAAATTAGCAACTTTATATCAACATTATTTTGTTCTCATTCTATATAGCCAATTAAAAGGTTTTTTTAGACGCTTTTGGACGAAATTCATTATACATTTCGATAACGTATGTTTAGAGGCTATAAATTCAACTTCCCCAATTTTGAATTCAAAAGTGGCACCAAATATAATTTATTTGATTGTATTAGCAACTTTTTATCAAATTTATTACGTTTTTATTATTTATAACTAACAAACAGGTTTTTCTAGACGCTTTTGGATAAAATTATTTGTATATTTCTCTTTAATAATAACATAAGTTTAGATGCAATAAAGTTCGGCTTGCCCAATTTGAATTGAGAAGTGTCACCAGAAATAATTCATTTGATTAAATTAGAAACTTTATATCAACATTATTATCTTCTCATTCTATATAGCCAATTAAAAGGTCTTTACAGACGTTTTTGGATGAAATGCATTATACATTTCGATAACGTAAGTTTAGAGGCTATAAATTCGACTTCCCCAATTTTGAATTCAAAAGTGGCACCAAATATAACTTATTTGATTGTATTACCGACTTTTTATCGAATTCATTACGTTTTCATTATTTATAACTATCAAACAGGTTTTTCTAGACGCTTTTGGATGAAATTATTTGTATATTTCTCTTTAAAAATAACATAAGTTTAGATGCAATAAAGTTCGACTTGCCTAATTTGAATTGAGAAGTGTCACAAGAAATAATTCATTTGATTAAATTAGCAACTTTATATCAACATCATTATGTTCTCCTTCTATATAGCCAATTAGAAGTATTTTATAGACGCTTTTGGACGAAATTCATTATAAATTTCGATAACGTAAGTTTAGAGGCTATAAATTCGACTTCCCCAATTTTGAATTCAAAAGTGGCACCAAATATAATTTATTTGATTGTATTAGCAACTTTTTAACAAATTTATTACGTTTTCATTATTTATAACTAACAAACAGGTTTTTCTTGACGCTTTTGGATAAAATTATTTGTATATTTCTCTTTAATAATAACATAAGTTTAGATGAAATAAAGTTCGACTTGCCCAATTTGAATTGAGAAGTTTCACCAGAAATTATTCATTTGATTAAATTAGCAACTTTATATCAACATTATTATGTTCTCATTCTATATATCCAATTAAAAGGTTTTTCTAGACGCTTTTGGACGAAATTCAATATACATTTCGATAACGTAAGTTTAGAGGCTATAAATTCGACTTCCCTAATTTTGAATTCAAAAGTGGCACCAAATATAATTTATTTGATTGAATTAGCAATTTTTTACCCAATTTTTTACGTTTTCTTTATTTATAACTAACAAACAGGTTTTTGTAGACGCTTTTGGATGAAATTTTTTGTATATTTCTCTTTAAAAATAATTAAGTTTAGATTTAATAAAGTTCGACTTGCCCAATTTGAATTGAGAAGTGTCACCAGAAATAATTCATTTGGTTAAATTAGCAACTTTATGTCAACATTATTATGTTCTCATTCTATATAGCCAATTAAAAGGTTTTTATAGACGCTTTAGGACGAAATCGATTATACATTTCGATAACGTAAGTTTAGAGGCTATAAATTCGACTTCCCCAATTTTGAATTCAAAAGTGGCACCAAATATAATTTATTTAATTGTATTAGCAACTTTTTATCAAATTTATTACATTTTTATTACTTATAACTAACAAACAGGTTTTTCTAGACGCTTTTGGATGAAATTATTTGTATATTTCTCTTTAATAATAACATAAGTTTAGATGCAATAAAGTTCGACTTGCCCAATTTGAATTGAGAAATGTCACCAGAAATAATTCATTTGATTAAATTAGCAACTCTATATCAACATTATTATGTTCTCATTCTATATAGCCAATTAAAAGTTTTTTATAGATGCTTTTGGACTAAATTCATTATACATTTCGATAATGTAAGTTTAGAGGCTATAAATTCGACTTCTCCAATTTTGAATTCAAAAGTGGCACCAAATATAACTTATTTGATTACATTAGAAACTTTTTATCAACTTTATTACGTTTTCATTATTTATAACTAACAAACAGGTTTTTCTAGACGCTTTTGGATGAAATTATTTGTATATTTCTCTTTAATAATAACATAAGTTTAGATGCAATAAAGTTCGACTTGCCCAATTTGAATTGAGAAGTGTCACCAGAAATAATTCATTTGATTAAATTAGCAACTTTATATCAACATTATTATGTTCTCATTCTATATAGCCAATTAAAAGGTTTTTATAGACGCTTTTGACGAAATCCATTATACATTTCGATAACGTAAGTTTAGAGGCTATAAATTCGACTTCCCCAATTTTGAATTCAAAAGTGGCACCAAATATAATTTATTTGATTGTATTAGCAACTTTTTATCAAACTTATTACATTTTCATTATTTATAACTAACAAACAGGTTTTTCTAGACGCTTTTGGATGAAATTAGTTGTATATTTCTCTTTAATAATAACATAAGTTTAGATGCAATAAAGTTCGACTTGCCCAATTTGAATTGAGAAGTGTCACCAGAAATAATTCATTTGATTAAATTAGCAACTTTATATCAACATTATTATGTTCTCATTCTATATAGCCAATTAAAAGTTTTTTATAGACGCTTTTGGACGAAATTCATTATAAATTTCGATAACATAAGTTTAGAGGTTATAAATTCGACTTCCCCAATTTTGAATTCAAAAGTGGCACCAAATATAATTTATTTGATTGTATTAGCAACTTTTTATCAAATTTATTATGTTTTCATTATTTATAACTAAAAACAGGTTTTTCTTGACGCTTTTGGATGAAATTATTTGTATATTTCTCTTTAATAATAACATAAGTTTAGATGCAATAAAGTTCGACTTGCCCAAATTGAATTGAGAAGTGTCACCAGAAATAATTCATTTGATTAAATTAGCAACTTTATATCAACATTATTTTGTTCTCATTCTATATAGCCAATTAAAAGGTTTTTTTAGACGCTTTTGGACGAAATTCATTATACATTTCGATAACGTATGTTTAGAGGCTATAAATTCAACTTCCCCAATTTTGAATTCAAAAGTGGCACCAAATATAATTTATTTGATTGTATTAGCAACTTTTTATCAAATTTATTACGTTTTTATTATTTATAACTAACAAACAGGTTTTTCTAGACGCTTTTGGATAAAATTATTTGTATATTTCTCTTTAATAATAACATAAGTTTAGATGCAATAAAGTTCGGCTTGCCCAATTTGAATTGAGAAGTGTCACCAGAAATAATTCATTTGATTAAATTAGAATCTTTATATCAACATTATTATCTTCTCATTCTATATAGCCAATTAAAAGGTCTTTACAGACGTTTTTGGATGAAATGCACTATACATTTCGATAACGTAAGTTTAGAGGCTATAAATTCGACTTCCCCAATTTTGAATTCAAAAGTGGCACCAAATATAACTTATTTGATTGTATTACCAACTTTTTATCGAATTCATTACGTTTTCATTATTTATAACTATCAAACAGGTTTTTCTAGACGCTTTTGGATGAAATTATTTGTATATTTCTCTTTAAAAATAACATAAGTTTAGATGCAATAAAGTTCGACTTGCCTAATTTGAATTGAGAAGTGTCACAAGAAATAATTCATTTGATTAAATTAGCAACTTTATATCAACATCATTATGTTCTCCTTCTATATAGCCAATTAGAAGTATTTTATAGACGCTTTTGGACGAAATTCATTATAAATTTCGATAACGTAAGTTTAGAGGCTATAAATTCGACTTCCCCAATTTTGAATTCAAAAGTGGCACCAAATATAATTTATTTGATTGTATTAGCAACTTTTTAACAAATTTATTACGTTTTCATTATTTATAACTAACAAACAGGTTTTTCTTGACGCTTTTGGATAAAATTATTTGTATATTTCTCTTTAATAATAACATAAGTTTAGATGAAATAAAGTTCGACTTGCCCAATTTGAATTGAGAAGTTTCACCAGAAATTATTAATTTGATTAAATTAGCAACTTTATATCAACATTATTATGTTCTCATTCTATATATCCAATTAAAAGGTTTTTCTAGACGCTTTTGGACGAAATTCAATATACATTTCGATAACGTAAGTTTAGAGGCTATAAATTCGACTTCCCTAATTTTGAATTCAAAAGTGGCACCAAATATAATTTATTTGATTGAATTAGCAATTTTTTACCCAATTTTTTACGTTTTCTTTATTTATAACTAACAAACAGGTTTTTGTAGACGCTTTTGGATGAAAGTTTTTGTATATTTCTCTTTAAAAATAATTAAGTTTAGATTTAATAAAGTTCGACTTGCCCAATTTGAATTGAGAAGTGTCACCAGAAATAATTCATTTGATTAAATTAGCAACTTTATGTCAACATTATTATGTTCTCATTCTATATAGCCAATTAAAAGGTTTTTATAGACGCTTTAGGACGAAATCCATTATACATTTCGATAACGTAAGTTTAGAGGCTATAAATTCGACTTCCCCAATTTTCAATTCAAAAGTGGCACCAAATATAACTTATTTGATTATATTAGCAACTTTTTATCAAATTTATTACGTTTTCATTATATATAATTAACAAAAAGGTTTTTCTAGACACTTTTGGATGAAATTATTTGTATATTTCTCTTTAAAAATAACATAAGTTTAGATGCAATAAAGTTCGACTTGCCCAATTTGAATTGAGAAGTGTCACCAGGAATAATTCATTTGATTAAATTAGCAACTTTATATCAACATTATTATGTTCTCATTCTATATATCCAATTAAAAGGTTTTTCTAGACGCTTTTGGACGAAATTCATTATACATTTCGATAACGTAAGTTTAGTGGCTATAAATTCGACTTCCCTAATTTTGAATTCAAAAGTGGCACCAAATATAATTTATTTGATTGAATTTGCAATTTTTTACCCAATTTTTTACGTTTTCATTATTTATAACTAACAAACAAGTTTTTCTAGACGCTTTTACATGAAATTTTTTGTATATTTCTCTTTAAAAATAATTAAGTTTAGATTCAATAAAGTTCGACTTGCCCAATTTGAATTGAGAAGTGTCACCAGAAATAATTCATTTGATTAAATTAGCAACTTTATATCAACATTATTATGTTCTCATTTTATATAGCCAATTAAAAGGTTTTTATAGACGCTTTTGGACAAAATCCATTATACATTTCGATAACGTACGTTTAGAGGCTATAAATTCGACTTCCCTAATTTTGAATTCAAAAGTGGCACCAAATATAATTTATTTGATTGTATTAGCAACTTTTTATCAAATTTATTACATTTTCATTATTTATAACTAACAAACAGGTTTTTCTTGACGCTTTTGGATGAAATTATTTGTATATTTCTCTTTAATAATAACATAAGTTTAGATGCAATAAAGTTCGACTTGCCCAATTTGAATTGAGAAGTGTCACCAGAAATAATTCATTTGATTAAATTAGCAACTTTATATCAACATTATTATGTTCTCATTCTATATAGCCAATTAAAAGTTTTTTATAGATGCTTTTGGACTAAATTCATTATACATTTCGATAATGTAAGTTTAGAGGCTATAAATTCGACTTCTCCAATTTTGAATTCAAAAGTGGCACCAAATATAACTTATTTGATTACATTAGAAACTTTTTATCAACTTTATTACGTTTTCAATATTTATAACTAACAAACAGGTTTTTCTAGACGCTTTTGGATGAAATTATTTGTATATTTCTCTTTAATAATAACATAAGTTTAGATGCAATAAAGTTCGACTTGCCCAATTTGAATTGAGAAGTGTCACCAGAAATAATTCATTTGATTAAATTAGCAACTTTATATCAACATTATTATGTTCTCATTCTATATAGCCAATTAAAAGGTTTTTCTAGACGCTTTTGGACGAAATTCATTATACATTTCGATAACGTAAGTTTAGAGGCAATAAATTAGACTTCCCCAATTTTCAATTCAAAAGTGGCACCAAATATAACTTATTTGATTATATTAGCAACTTTTTATCAACTTTATTACGTTTTCATTATTTATAATTAACAAAAAGGTTTTTTTAGACGCTTTTGGATGAAATTATTTGTATATTTCTCTTTAAAAATAACATAAGTTTAGATGCAATAAAGTTCGACCTGCCCAATTTGAATTGAGAAGTGTCACCAGGAATAATTCATTTGATTAAATTAGCAACTTTATATCAACATTATTATGTTCTCATTCTATATAGCCAATTAAAAGGTTTTTCTAGACGCTTTTGGACGAAATTCATTATACATTTCGATAACGTAAGTTTAAAGGCTATAAATTCGACTTCCCTAATTTTGAATTCAAAAGTGGCACCAAATATAATTTATTTGATTGAATTAGCAATTTTTTACCCAATTTTTTACGTTTTCATTATTTATAACTAACAAACAGGTTGATCTAGACGCTTTTGGATGAAAATTTTTGTATATTTCTCTTTAAAAATAATTAAGTTTAGATTCAATAAAGTTCGTCTTGCCCAATTTGAATTGAGAAGTGTCACCAGCAATAATTCATTTGATTAAATTAGCAATTTATATCAACATTATTATGTTCTCATTCTATATAGCCAATTAAAAGGTTTTTCTAGACGCTTTTGGACGAAATTCATTATACTTTTCGATAACGTAAGTTTAGAGGCAATAAATTAGACTTCCCCAATTTTCAATTCAAAAGTGGCACCAAATATAACTTATTTGATTATATTAGCAACTTTTTATCAAATTTATTACGTTTTCATTATATATAATTAACAAAAAGGTTTTTCTAGACGCTTTTGGATGAAATTATTTGTATATTTCTCTTTAAAAATAACATAAGTTTAGATGCAATAAAGTTCGAGTTGCCCAATTTGAATTGAGAAGTGTCACCAGGAATAATTCATTTGATTAAATTAGCAACTTTATATCAACATTGTTATGTTCTCATTCTATATATCCAATTAAAAGGTTTTTCTAGACGCTTTTGGACGAAATTCATTATACATTTCGATAACGTAAGTTTAGTGGCTATAAATTCGACTTCCCTAATTTTGAATTCAAAAGTGGCACCAAATATAATTTATTTGATTGAATTTGCAATTTTTTACCCAATTTTTTACGTTTTCATTATTTATAACTAACAAACAAGTTTTTCTAGACGCTTTTACATGAAATTTTTTGTATATTTCTCTTTAAAAATAATTAAGTTTAGATTCAATAAAGTTCGACTTGCCCAATTTGAATTGAGAAGTGTCACCAGAAATAATTCATTTGATTAAATTAGCAACTTTATATCAACATTATTATGTTCTCATTCTATATAGCCAATTAAAAGGTTTTTATAGACGCTTTTGGACAAAATCCATTATACATTTCGATAACGTAAGTTTAGAGGCTATAAATTCGACTTCCCTAATTTTGAATTCAAAAGTGGCACCAAATATAATTTATTTGATTGTATTAGCAACTTTTTATCAAATTTATTACATTTTCATTATTTATAACTAACAAACAGGTTTTTCTTGACGCTTTTGGATGAAATTATTTGTATATTTCTCTTTAATAATAACATAAGTTTAGATGCAATAAAGTTCGACTTGCCCAATTTGAATTGAGAAGTGTCACCAGAAATAATTCATTTGATTAAATTAGCAACTTTATATCAACATTATTATGTTCTCATTCTATATAGCCAATTAAAAGTTTTTTATAGATGCTTTTGGACTAAATTCATTATACATTTCGATAATGTAAGTTTAGAGGCTATAAATTCGACTTCTCCAATTTTGAATTCAAAAGTGGCACCAAATATAACTTATTTGATTACATTAGAAACTTTTTATCAACTTTATTACGTTTTCAATATTTATAACTAACAAACAGGTTTTTCTAGACGCTTTTGGATGAAATTATTTGTATATTTCTCTTTAATAATAACATAAGTTTAGATGCAATAAAGTTCGACTTGCCCAATTTGAATTGAGAAGTGTCACCAGAAATAATTCATTTGATTAAATTAGCAACTTTATATCAACATTATTATGTTCTCATTCTATATAGCCAATTAAAAGGTTTTTCTAGACGCTTTTGGACGAAATTCATTATACATTTCGATAACGTAAGTTTAGAGGCAATAAATTAGACTTCCCCAATTTTCAATTCAAAAGTGGCACCAAATATAACTTATTTGATTATATTAGCAACTTTTTATCAACTTTATTACGTTTTCATTATTTATAATTAACAAAAAGGTTTTTTAGACGCTTTTGGATGAAATTATTTGTATATTTCTCTTTAAAAATAACATAAGTTTAGATGCAATAAAGTTCGACCTGCCCAATTTGAATTGAGAAGTGTCACCAGGAATAATTCATTTGATTAAATTAGCAACTTTATATCAACATTATTATGTTCTCATTCTATATAGCCAATTAAAAGGTTTTTCTAGACGCTTTTGGACGAAATTCATTATACATTTCGATAACGTAAGTTTAAAGGCTATAAATTCGACTTCCCTAATTTTGAATTAAAAAGTGGCACCAAATATAATTTATTTGATTGAATTAGCAATTTTTTACCCAATTTTTTACGTTTTCATTATTTATAACTAACAAACAGGTTTTTCTAGACGCTTTTGGATGAAATTTTTTGTATATTTCTCTTTAAAAATAATTAAGTTTAGATTCAATAAAGTTCGTCTTGCCCAATTTGAATTGAGAAGTGTCACCAGCAATAATTCATTTGATTAAATTAGCAACTTTATATCAACATTATTATGTTCTCATTCTATATAGCCAATTAAAAGGTTTTTCTAGACGCTTTTGGACGAAATTCATTATACTTTTCGATAACGTAAGTTTAGAGGCAATAAATTAGACTTCCCCAATTTTCAATTCAAAAGTGGCACCAAATATAACTTATTTGATTATATTAGCAACTTTTTATCAAATTTATTACGTTTTCATTATATATAATTAACAAAAAGGTTTTTCTAGACGCTTTTGGATGAAATTATTTGTATATTTCTCTTTAAATATACCATAAGTTTAGATGCAATAAAGTTCGACTTGCCCAATTTGAATTGAGAAGTGTCACCAGGAATAATTCATTTGATTAAATTACCAACTTTATATCAACATTATTATGTTCTCATTCTATATATCCAATTAAAAGGTTTTTCTAGACGCTTTTGGACGAAATTCATTATACATTTCGATAACGTAAGTTTAGTGGCTATAAATTCGACTTCCCCAATTTTGAATTCAAAAGTGGCACCAAATATAATTTACTTGATTGAATTTGCAATTTTTTACCCAATTTTTTACGTTTTCATTATTTATAACTAACAAACAAGTTTTTCTAGACGCTTTTAGATGGAATTTTTTGTATATTTCTCTTTAAAAATAATTAAGTTTAGATTCAATAAAGTTCGACTTGCCCAATTTGAATTGAGAAGTGTCACCAGAAATAATTCATTTGATTAAATTAGCAACTTTATATCAACATTATTATGTTCTCATTCTATATAGCCAATTAAAAGGTTTTTATAGACGCTTTTGGACGAAATCCATTATACATTTCGATAACGTAAGTTTAGAGGCTATAAATTCGACTTCCCCAATTTTGAATTCAAAAGTGGCACCAAATATAATTTATTTGATTGTATTAGCAACTTTTTATCAAATTTATTACATTTTCATTATTTATAACTAACAAACAGGTTTTTCTTGACGCTTTTGGATGAAATTATTTGTATATTTCACTTTAATAATAACATAAGTTTAGATGCAATAAAGTTCGACTTGCCTAATTTGAATTGAGAAGTGTCACCAGAAATAATTCATTTGATTAAATTAGCAACTTTATATCAACATTATTATGTTCTCATTCTATATAGCCAATTAAAAGTTTTTTATAGATGCTTTTGGACAAAATTCATTATACATTTCGATAATGTAAGTTTAGAGGCTATAAATTCGACTTCTCCAATTTTGAATTCAAAAGTGGCACCAAATATAACTTATTTGATTACATTAGAAACTTTTTATCAACTTTATTACGTTTTCATTATTTATAACTAACAAACAGGTTTTTCTAGACGCTTTTGGATGAAATTATTTGTATATTTCTCTTTAATAATAACATAAGTTTAGATGCAATAAAGTTCGACTTGCCCAATTTGAATTGAGAAGTGTCACCAGAAATAATTCATTTGATTAAATTAGCAACTTTATATCAACATTATTATGTTCTCATTCTATATAGCCAATTAAAAGGTTTTTCTAGACGCTTTTGGACGAAATTCATTATACATTTCGATAACGTAAGTTTAGAGGCAATAAATTAGACTTCCCCAATTTTCAATTCAAAAGTGGCACCAAATATAACTTATTTGATTATATTAGCAACTTTTTATCAACTTTATTACGTTTTCATTATTTATAATTAACAAAAAGGTTTTTCTAGACGCTTTTGGATGAAATTATTTGTATATTTCTCTTTAAAAATAACATAAGTTTAGACGCAATAAAGTTCGACTTGCCTAATTTGAATTGAGAAGTGTCACCAGAAATAATTCATTTGATTAAATTAGCAACTTTATATCAACATTATTATGTTCTCATTCTATATAGCCAATTAAAAGGTTTTTATAGACGCTTTTGGACGAAATTCATTATAAATTTCGATAATGTAAGTTTAGAGGCTATAAATTATTCAAAATTGGCACCAAATATAATTTATTTGATTGAATTAGCAATTTTTTACCCAATTTTTTACGTTTTCATTATTTATAAGTAACAAACAGGTTTTTCTAGACGCTTTTGGATGAAATTATTTGTATATTTCTCTTTAAAAATAACATAAGTTTAGATGCAATAAAGTTCGACTTGCCCAATTTGAATTGAGAATTGTCACCAGAAATAATTCATTTGATTAAATTAGCAACTTTATATCAACATTATTATATTCTCATTCTATATAGCCAATTAAAAGGTTTTTATAGACGCTTTTGGACGAAATCCATTATACATTTCGATAACGTAAGTTTAGAGGCTATAAATTCGACTTCCCCAATTTAGAATTCAAAAGTGGCACCAAATATAATTTATTTGATCTTATTAGGAACTTTTTATCAAATTTATTAAGTTTTCATTATTTATAACTAACAAACAGGTTTTTCTTGACGCTTTTTGATGAAATTATTTGTATATTTCTCTTTAATAATAACATAAGTTTAGATGCAATAAAGTTCGACTTGCCCAATTTGAATTGAGAAGTGTCACCAGAAATAATTCATTTGATTAAATTAGCAACTTTATATCAACATTATTATGTTCTCATTCTATATAGCCAATTAAAATGTTTTTCTAGACGCTTTTGGACGAAATTCATTATACATTTCGATAACGTAAGTTTAGAGGCAATAAATTAGACATCCCCAATTTTCAATTCAAAAGTGGCACCAAATATAACTTATTTGATTATATTAGCAACTTTTTATCAACTTTATTACGTTTTCATTATTTATAATTAACAAAAAGGTTTTTCTAGACGCTTTTGGATGAAATTATTTGTATATTTCTCTTTAAAAATAACATAAGTTTAGATGCAATAGAGTTCGACTTGCCCAATTTGAATTGAGAAGTGTCACCAGAAATAATTCATTTGATTAAATTAGCAACTTTATATCAACATTATTATGCTCTCATTCTATATATCCAATTAAAAGGTTTTTCTAGACGCTTTTGAACGAAATTCATTATACATTTCGATAACGTAAGTTTAGAGGCTATAAATTCGACTTCCCTAATTTTAAATTCATAAGTGGCACCAAATATAATTTATTTGACTGAATTAGCAATTTTTTACCCAATTTTTTACGTTTTCATTATTTATAACTAACAAACAGGTTTTTCTAGACGCTTTTGGATGAAATTATTTGTATATTTCTCTTTAATAATAACATAAGTTTGGATGCAATAAAGTTCGACTTGCCCAATTTGAATTGAGAAATGTCACCAGAAATAATTCATTTGATTCAATTAGCAACTTTATATCAACATTATTATGTTCTCATTCAATATAGTCAATTAAAAGTTTTTTATAGACGCTTTTGGACTAAATTCATTATACATTTCGATAATGTAAGTTTAGAGGCAATAAATTCGACTTCTCCAATTTTGAATTCAAAAGTGGCACCAAATATAACTTAGTTGATTACATTAGAAACTTTTTATCAACTTTATTACGTTTTCATTATTTATAACTAACAAACAGGTTTTTCTAGACGCTCTTGGATGAAATTATTTGTATATTTCTCTTTAATAATAACATAAGTTTAGATGCAATAAAGTTCGACTTGCCCAATTTGAATTGAGAAGTGTCACCAGAAATAATTCATTTGATTAAATTAGCAACTTTATATCAACATTATTATGTTCTCATTCTATATAGCCAATTAAAAGGTTTTTCTAGACGCTTTTGGACGAAATTCATTATACATTTCGATAACGTAAGTTTAGAGGCAATAAATTAGACTTCCCCAATTTTCAATTCAAAAGTGGCACCAAATATAACTTATTTGATTATATTAGCAACTTTTTATCAACTTTATTACGTTTTCATTATTTATAATTAACAAAAAGGTTTTTTTAGACGCTTTTGGATGAAATTATTTGTATATTTCTCTTTAAAAATAACATAAGTTTAGATGCAATAAAGTTCGACTTGCCCAATTTGAATTGAGAAGTGTCACCAGGAATAATTCATTTGATTAAATTAGCAACTTTATATCAACATTATTATGTTCTCATTCTATATAGCCAATTAAAAGGTTTTTCTAGACGCGTTTGGACGAAATTCATTATACATTTCGATAACGTAAGTTTAAAGGCTATAAATTCGACTTCCCTAATTTTGAATTCAAAAGTGGCACCAAATATAATTTATTTGATTGAATTAGCAATTTTTTACCCAATTTTTTACGTTTTCATTATTTATAACTAACAAGCAGGTTTTTCTAGACGCTTTTGGATGAAATTTTTTGTATATTTCTCTTTAAAAATAATTAAGTTTAGATTCAATAAAGTTCGTCTTGCCCAATTTGAATTGAGAAGTGTCACCAGCAATAATTCATTTGATTAAATTAGCAACTTTATATCAACATTATTATGTTCTCATTCTATATAGCCAATTAAAAGGTTTTTCTAGACGCTTTTGGACGAAATTCATTATACTTTTCGATAACGTAAGTTTAGAGGCAATAAATTAGACTTCCCCAATTTTCAATTCAAAAGTGGCACCAAATATAACTTATTTGATTATATTAGCAACTTTTTATCAAATTTATTACGTTTTCATTATATATAATTAACAAAAAGGTTTTTCTAGACGCTTTTGGATGAAATTATTTGTATATTTCTCTTTAAAAATAACATAAGTTTAGATGCAATAAAGTTCGACTTGCCCAATTTGAATTGAGAAGTGTCACCAGGAATAATTCATTTGATTAAATTAGCAACTTTATATCAACATTATTATGTTCTCATTCTATATATCCAATTAAAAGGTTTTTCTAGACGCTTTTGGACGAAATTCATTATACATTTCGATAACGTAAGTTTAGTGGCTATAAATTCGACTTCCCCAATTTTGAATTCAAAAGTGGCACCAAATATAATTTACTTGATTGAATTTGCAATTTTTTACCCAATTTTTTACGTTTTCATTATTTATAACTAACAAACAAGTTTTTCTAGACGCTTTTAGATGGAATTTTTTGTATATTTCTCTTTAAAAATAATTAAGTTTAGATTCAATAAAGTTCGACTTGCCCAATTTGAATTGAGAAGTGTCACCAGAAATAATTCATTTGATTAACTTAGCAACTTTATATCAACATTATTATGTTCTCATTCTATATAGCCAATTAAAAGGTTTTTATAGACGCTTTTGGACGAAATCCATTATACATTTCGATAACGTAAGTTTAGAGGCTATAAATTCGACTTCCCCAATTTTGAATTCAAAAGTGGCACCAAATATAATTTATTTGATTGTATTAGCAACTTTTTATCAAATTTATTACATTTTCATTATTTATAACTAACAAACAGGTTTTTCTTGACGCTTTTGGATGAAATTATTTGTATATTTCTCTTTAATAATAACATAAGTTTAGATGCAATAAAGTTCGACTTGCCTAATTTGAATTGAGAAGTGTCACCAGAAATAATTCATTTGATTAAATTAGCAACTTTATATCAACATTATTATGTTCTCATTCTATATAGCCAATTAAAAGTTTTTTATAGATGCTTTTGGACAAAATTCATTATACATTTCGATAATGTAAGTTTAGAGGCTATAAATTCGACTTCTCCAATTTTGAATTCAAAAGTGGCACCAAATATAACTTATTTGATTACATTAGAAACTTTTTATCAACTTTATTACGTTTTCATTATTTATAACTAACAAACAGGTTTTTCTAGACGCTTTTGGATGAAATTATTTGTATATTTCTCTTTAATAATAACATAAGTTTAGATGCAATAAAGTTCGACTTGCCCAATTTGAATTGAGAAGTGTCACTAGAAATAATTCATTTGATTAAATTAGCAACTTTATATCAACATTATTATGTTCTCATTCTATATAGCCAATTAAAAGGTTTTTCTAGACGCTTTTGGACGAAATTCATTATACATTTCGATAACGTAAGTTTAGAGGCAATAAATTAGACTTCCCCAATTTTCAATTCAAAAGTGGCACCAAATATAACTTATTTGATTATATTAGCAACTTTTTATCAACTTTATTACGTTTTCATTATTTATAATTAACAAAAAGGTTTTTCTAGACGCTTTTGGATGAAATTATTTGTATATTTCTCTTTAAAAATAACATAAGTTTAGATGCAATAAAGTTCGACTTGCCTAATTTGAATTGAGAAGTGTCACCAGAAATAATTCATTTGATTAAATTAGCAACTTTATATCAACATTATTATGTTCTCATTCTATATAGCCAATTAAAAGGTTTTTATAGACGCTTTTGGACGAAATTCATTATAAATTTCGATAATGTAAGTTTAGAGGCTATAAATTCGACTTCCCCAATTTTGAATTCAAAATTGGCACCAAATATAATTTATTTGATTGAATTAGCAATTTTTTACCCAATTTTTTACGTTTTCATTATTTATAACTAACAAACAGGTTTTTCTAGACGCTTTTGGATGAAATTATTTGTATATTTCTCTTTAAAAATAACATAAGTTTAGATGCAATAAAGTTCGACTTGCCCAATTTGAATTGAGAAATGTCACCAGAAATAATTCATTTGATTAAATTAGCAACTTTATATCAACATTATTATGTTCTCATTCAATATAGTCAATTAAAAGTTTTTTATAGACGCTTTTGGACTAAATTCATTATACATTTCGATAATGTAAGTTTAGAGGCAATAAATTCGACTTCTCCAATTTTGAATTCAAAAGTGGCACCAAATATAACTTAGTTGATTACATTAGAAACTTTTTATCAACTTTATTACGTTTTCATTATTTATAACTAACAAACAGGTTTTATAGACGCTTTTGGATGAAATTATTTGTATATTTCTCGTTAATAATAACATAAGTTTAGATGCAATAAAGTTCGACTTGCCCAATTTGAATTGAGAAGTGTCACCAGAAATAATTCATTTGATTAAATTAGCAACTTTATATCAACATTATTATGTTCTCATTCTATATAGCCAATTAAAAGGTTTTTCTAGACGCTTTTGGACGAAATTCATTATACATTTCGATAACGTAAGTTTAGAGGCAATAAATTAGACATCCCCAATTTTCAATTCAAAAGTGGCACCAAATATAACTTATTTGATTATATTAGCAACTTTTTATCAACTTTATTACGTTTTCATTATTTATAATTAACAAAAAGGTTTTTCTAGACGCTTTTGGATGAAATTATTTGTATATTTCTCTTTAAAAATAACATAAGTTTAGATGCAATAGAGTTCGACTTGCCCAATTTGAATTGAGAAGTGTCACCAGAAATAATTCATTTGATTAAATTAGCAACTTTATATAAACATTATTATGCTCTCATTCTATATATCCAATTAAAAGGTTTTTCTAGACGCTTTTGAACGAAATTCATTATACATTTCGATAACGTAAGTTTAGAGGCTATAAATTCGACTTCCCTAATTTTGAATTCATAAGTGGCACCAAATATAATTTATTTGATTGAATTAGCAATTTTTTACGTTTTCATTATTTATAACTAACAAACAGGTTTTTCTAGACGCTTTTGGATGAAATTATTTGTATATTTCTCTTTAATAATAACATAAGTTTAGATGCAATAAAGTTCGACTTGCCCAATTTGAATTGAGAAATGTCACCAGAAATAATTCATTTGATTAAATTAGCAACTTTATATCAACATTATTATGTTCTCATTCAATATAGTCAATTAAAAGTTTTTTATAGACGCTTTTGGACTAAATTCATTATACATTTCGATAATGTAAGTTTAGAGGCAATAAATTCGTCTTCTCCAATTTTGAATTCAAAAGTGGCACCAAATATAACTTAGTTGACTACATTAGAAACTTTTTATCAACTTTATTACGTTTTCATTATTTATAACTAACAAACAGGTTTTTCTAGACGCTTTTGGATGAAATTATTTGTATATTTCTCTTTAATAATAACATAAGTTTAGATGCAATAAAGTTCGACTTGCCCAATTTGAATTGAGAAGTGTCACCAGAAATAATTCATTTGATTAAATTAGCAACTTTATATCAACATTATTATGTTCTCATTCTATATAACCAATTAAAAGGTTTTTATAGACGATTTTGGACGAAATCCATTATACATTTCGATAACGTAAGTTTAGAGGCTATAAATTCGACTTCCCCAATTTTGAATTCAAAAGTGGCACCAAATATAATTTATTTGATTGTATTAGCAATTTTTTACCCAATTTTTTACGTTTTCATTATTTATAACTAACAAACAGGTTTTTCTAGACGCTTTTGGATGAAATTCTTTGTATATTTCTCTTTAAAAATAACATAAGTTTAGATGCAATAAAGTTCGACTTGCCCAATTTGAATTGAGAAGTGTCACCAGAAATAATTCATTTTATTAAATTAGCAACTTTATATCAACATTATTATGTTCTCATTCTATATAGCCAATTAAAAGGTTTTTATAGACGCTTTTGGACGAAATTCATTATAAATTACGATAATGTAAGTTTAGAGGCTATAAATTCGACTTCCCCAATTTTGAATTCAAAATTGGCACCAAATATAATTTATTTTATTGTAATAGCAACTTTTTATCAAGTTTATTACGTTTTCATTATTTATAATTAACAAAAAGGTTTTTCTTGACGCTTTTGGATGAAATTATTTGTATATTTCTCTTTAATAATAACATAAGTTGAGATGCAATAAAGTTCGAATTGCCCAATTTGAATTGAGAAATGTCACCAGAAATAATTCATTTGATTAAATTAGCAACTTTATATCAACATTATTATGTTCTCATTCTATATAGCCAATTAAAAGTTTTTTATAGACGATTTTGGACTAAATTCATTATACATTTCGATAATGTAAGTTTAGAGGCTATAAATTCGACTTCTCCAATTTTGAATTCAAAAGTGGCACCAAATATAACTTATTTGATTACATTAGAAACTTTTTATCAACTTTATTACGTTTTCATTATTTATAACTAACAAACAGGTTTTTCTAGACGCTTTTGGATGAAATTATTTGTATATTTCTCTTTAATAATAACATAAGTTTAGATGCAATAAAGTTCGACTTGCCAAATTTGAATTGAGAAGTGTCACCAGAAATAATTCATTTGATTAAATTAGCAACTTTATATCAACATTATTATGTTCTCATTCTATATAGCCAATTAAAAGGTTTTTCTAGACGCTTTTGGACAAATTCATTAAACATTTCGATAACGTAAGTTTAGAGGCAATAAATTAGACTTCCCCAATTTTCAATTTAAAAGTGGCACCAAATATAACTTATTTGATTATATTAGCAACTTTTTATCAACTTTATTACGTTTTCATTATTTATAAGTAACAAAAAGGTTTTTCTAGACGCTTTTGGATGAAATTATTTGTATATTTCTCTTTAAAAATAACATAGGTTTAGATGCAATAAAGTTCGACTTGCCCAATTTGAATTGAGAAGTGTCACCAGAAATAATTCATTTGATTAAATTAGCAACTTTATATCAACATTATTATGTTCTCATTCTATATAGCCAATTAAAGGGTTTTTATAGACGCTTTTGGACGAAATTTATTATAAATTTCGATAATGTAAGTTTAGAGGCTATAAATTCGACTTCCCCAATTTTGAATTCAAAATTGGCACCAAATATAATTTATTTGATTGAATTAGCAATTTTTTACCCAATTTTTAACGTTTTCATTATTTATAACTAACAAACAGGTTTTTCTAGACGCTTTTGGATGAAATTATTTGTATATTTCTCTTTAAAAATAACATAAGTTTAGATGCAATAAAGTTCGACTTGCCCAATTTGAATTGAGAAGTGTCACCAGAAAAAATTCATTTGATTAAATTAGCAACTTTATATCAACATTATTATGTTCTCATTCTATATAGCCAATTAAAAGGTTTTTATAGACGCTTTTGGACGAAATCCATTATACATTTCGATAACGTAAGTTTAGAGGCTATAAATTCGACTTCCCCAATTTTGAATTCAAAAGTGGCACCAAATATAATTTATTTGATTGTATTCGGAACTTTTTATTAAATTTATTACGTTTTCATTATTTATAACTAACAAACAGGTTTTTCTTGACGCTTTTGGATGAAATTTTGTGTATATTTCTCTTTAATAATAACATAAGTTTAGATGCAATAAAGTTCGACTTGCCCAATTTGAATTGAGAAGTGTCACCAGAAATAATTCATTTGATTAAATTAGCAACTTTATATCAACATTATTATGTTCTCATTCTATATAGCCAATTAAAAGTTTTTTATAGATACTTTTGGACGAAATTCATTATACATTTCGATAATGTAAGTTTAGAGGCTATAAATTCGACTTCCCCAATTTTGAATTCAAAAGTGGCACCAAATATAATTTATTTGATCTTATTAGGAACTTTTTATCATATTTATTAAGTTTTCATTATTTATAACTAACAAACAGGTTTTTCTTGACGCTTTTGGATGAAATTATTTGTATATTTCTCTTTAATAATAACATAAGTTTAGATGCAATAAAGTTCGACTTGCCAAATTTGAATTGAGAAGTGTCACCAGAAATAATTCATTTGATTAAATTAGCAACTTTATATCAACATTATTATGTTCTCATTCTATATAGCCAATTAAAAGGTTTTTCTAGACGCTTTTGGACAAATTCATTAAACATTTCGATAACGTAAGTTTAGAGGCAATAAATTAGACTTCCCCAATTTTCAATTTAAAAGTGGCACCAAATATAACTTATTTGATTATATTAGCAACTTTTTATCAACTTTATTACGTTTTCATTATTTATAAGTAACAAAAAGGTTTTTCTAGACGCTTTTGGATGAAATTATTTGTATATTTCTCTTTAATAATAACATAAGTTTAGATGCAATAAAGTTCGACTTGCCCAATTTGAATTGAGAAGTGTCACCAGAAATAATTCATTTGATTAAATTAGCAACTTTATATCAACATTATTATGTTCTCATTCTATATAGCCAATTAAAAGATTTTTCTAGACGCTTTTGGACGAAATTCATTATACATTTCAATAACGTAAGTTTAGAGGCAATAAATTAGACTTCCCCAATTTTGAATTCAAAAGTGGCACCAAATATAACTTATTTGATTATATTAGCAACTTTTTATCAACTTTATTAGGTTTTCATTATTTATAATTAACAAAAAGGTTTTTCTAGACGCTTTTGGATGAAATTATTTGTATATTTCTCTTTAAAAATAACATAAGTTTAGATGCAATAAAGTTCGACTTGCCCAATTTGAATTGAGAAGTGTCACCAGAAATAATTCATTTGATTAAATTAGCAGCTTTATATCAACATTATTATGTTCTCATTCTATATAGCCAATTAAAAGGTTTTTATAGACGATTTTCGATGAAATTCATTATAAATTTCGATAACGTAAGTCTAGAGGCTATAAATTCGACTTTCCCAATTTTGAATTCAAAAGTGGCACCAAATATAATTTATTTGATTGTATTAGCAACTTTTTATCAAATTTATTACGTTTTCATTATTTATAACTAACAAACAGGTTTTTCTTGACGCTTTTGGATGAAATTATTTGTATATTTCTCTTTAATAATGACATAAGTTTAGATGCAATAAAGTTCGACTTGCCCAATTTGAATTGAGAAGTGTCACCAGAAATAATTCATTTGATTAAATTAGCAACTTTATATCAACATTATTATGTTCTCATTCTATATAGCCAATTAAAAGTTTTTTATAGATGCTTTTGGACTAAATTCATTATACA
This sequence comes from Lactuca sativa, assembly GCF_002870075.4. Taxonomy (NCBI): domain Eukaryota; kingdom Viridiplantae; phylum Streptophyta; class Magnoliopsida; order Asterales; family Asteraceae; genus Lactuca; species Lactuca sativa. Next base: position 8,075,547 of record NC_056626.2, on the reverse strand, counting down.
TTTCGATAATGTAAGTTTAGAGGGTATAAATTCGACTTCTCCAATTTTGAATTCAAAAGTGGCACCACATATAACTTATTTGATTACATTAGAAACTTTTTATCAACTTTATTACGTTTTCATTATTTATAACTAACAAACAGGTTTTTCTAGACGCTTTTGGATGAAATTATTTGTATATTTCTCTTTAATAATAACATAAGTTTAGATGCAATAAAGTTCGACTTGTCCAATTTGAATTGAGAAGTGTCACCAGAAACAATTCATTTGATTAAATTAGCAACTTTATATCAACATTATCATGTTCTCATTCTATATAGCCAATTAAAAGCTTTTTCTAGACGCTTTTGGAGGAAATTCATTATACATTTCGATAACGTAAGTTTAGAGGCAATAAATTAGACTTCCCCAATTTTCAATTCAAAAGTGGCACCAAATATAACTTATTTGATTATATTAGCAACTTTTTATCAACTTTATTACGTTTTCATTATTTATAATTAACAAAAAGGTTTTTCTAGACGCTTTTGGATGAAATTATTTGTATATTTCTCTTTAAAAATAACATAAGTTTAGATGCAATAAAGTTCGACTTGCCCAATTTGAATTGATAAGTGTCACCAGAAATAATTCATTTGATTAAATTAGCAACTTTATATCAACATTATTATGTTCTCATTCTATATAGCCAATTAAAAGGTTTTTATAGACGCTTTTGGACGAAATTCATTATACATTTCGATAACGTAAGTTTAGAGGCTATAAATTCGACTTCCCCAATTTTGAATTCAAAAGTGGCACCAAATATAATTTATTTGATTGTATTCGGAACTTTTTATTAAATTTATTACGTTTTCATTATTTATAACTAACAAACAGGTTTTTCTTGACGCTTTTGGATGAAATTTTGTGTATATTTCTCTTTAATAATAACATAAGTTTAGATGCAATAAAGTTCGACTTGCCCAATTTGAATTGAGAAGTGTCACCAGAAATAATTCATTTGATTAAATTAGCAACTTTATATCAACATTATTATGTTCTCATTCTATATAGCCAATTAAAAGTTTTTTATAGATACTTTTGGACGAAATTCATTATACATTTCGATAATGTAAGTTTAGAGGCTATAAATTCGACTTCCCCAATTTTGAATTCAAAAGTGGCACCAAATATAATTTATTTGATCTTATTAGGAACTTTTTATCATATTTATTAAGTTTTCATTATTTATAACTAACAAACAGGTTTTTCTTGACGCTTTTGGATGAAATTATTTGTATATTTCTCTTTAATAATAACATAAGTTTAGATGCAATAAAGTTCGACTTGCCAAATTTGAATTGAGAAGTGTCACCAGAAATAATTCATTTGATTAAATTAGCAACTTTATATCAACATTATTATGTTCTCATTCTATATAGCCAATTAAAAGGTTTTTCTAGACGCTTTTGGACAAATTCATTAAACATTTCGATAACGTAAGTTTAGAGGCAATAAATTAGACTTCCCCAATTTTCAATTTAAAAGTGGCACCAAATATAACTTATTTGATTATATTAGCAACTTTTTATCAACTTTATTACGTTTTCATTATTTATAAGTAACAAAAAGGTTTTTCTAGACGCTTTTGGATGAAATTATTTGTATATTTCTCTTTAATAATAACATAAGTTTAGATGCAATAAAGTTCGACTTGCCCAATTTGAATTGAGAAGTGTCACCAGAAATAATTCATTTGATTAAATTAGCAACTTTATATCAACATTATTATGTTCTCATTCTATATAGCCAATTAAAAGATTTTTCTAGACGCTTTTGGACGAAATTCATTATACATTTCAATAACGTAAGTTTAGAGGCAATAAATTAGACTTCCCCAATTTTGAATTCAAAAGTGGCACCAAATATAACTTATTTGATTATATTAGCAACTTTTTATCAACTTTATTAGGTTTTCATTATTTATAATTAACAAAAAGGTTTTTCTAGACGCTTTTGGATGAAATTATTTGTATATTTCTCTTTAAAAATAACATAAGTTTAGATGCAATAAAGTTCGACTTGCCCAATTTGAATTGAGAAGTGTCACCAGAAATAATTCATTTGATTAAATTAGCAGCTTTATATCAACATTATTATGTTCTCATTCTATATAGCCAATTAAAAGGTTTTTATAGACGATTTTCGATGAAATTCATTATAAATTTCGATAACGTAAGTCTAGAGGCTATAAATTCGACTTTCCCAATTTTGAATTCAAAAGTGGCACCAAATATAATTTATTTGATTGTATTAGCAACTTTTTATCAAATTTATTACGTTTTCATTATTTATAACTAACAAACAGGTTTTTCTTGACGCTTTTGGATGAAATTATTTGTATATTTCTCTTTAATAATGACATAAGTTTAGATGCAATAAAGTTCGACTTGCCCAATTTGAATTGAGAAGTGTCACCAGAAATAATTCATTTGATTAAATTAGCAACTTTATATCAACATTATTATGTTCTCATTCTATATAGCCAATTAAAAGTTTTTTATAGATGCTTTTGGACTAAATTCATTATACATTTCGATAATGTAAGTTTAGAGGGTATAAATTCGACTTCTCCAATTTTGAATTCAAAAGTGGCACCACATATAACTTATTTGATTACATTAGAAACTTTTTATCAACTTTATTACGTTTTCATTATTTATAACTAACAAACAGGTTTTTCTAGACGCTTTTGGATGAAATTATTTGTATATTTCTCTTTAATAATAACATAAGTTTAGATGCAATAAAGTTCGACTTGTCCAATTTGAATTGAGAAGTGTCACCAGAAACAATTCATTTGATTAAATTAGCAACTTTATATCAACATTATCATGTTCTCATTCTATATAGCCAATTAAAAGCTTTTTCTAGACGCTTTTGGAGGAAATTCATTATACATTTCGATAACGTAAGTTTAGAGGCAATAAATTAGACTTCCCCAATTTTCAATTCAAAAGTGGCACCAAATATAACTTATTTGATTATATTAGCAACTTTTTATCAACTTTATTACGTTTTCATTATTTATAATTAACAAAAAGGTTTTTCTAGACGCTTTTGGATGAAATTATTTGTATATTTCTCTTTAAAAATAACATAAGTTTAGATGCAATAAAGTTCGACTTGCCCAATTTGAATTGATAAGTGTCACCAGAAATAATTCATTTGATTAAATTAGCAACTTTATATCAACATTATTATGTTCTCATTCTATATAGCCAATTAAAAGGTTTTTATAGACGCTTTTGGACGAAATTCATTATAAATTTCGATAATGTAAGTTTAGAGGCTATAAATTCGACTTCCCCAATTTTGAATTCAAAATTGGCACCAAATATAATTTATTTGATTGAATTGGCAATTTTTTACCCAATTTTTTACGTTTTCATTATTTATAACTAACAAACAGGTTTTTCTAGATGCTTTTGGATGAAATTATTTGTATATTTCTCTTTAAAAATAACATAAGTTTAGATACAATAAAGTTCGAATTGCCCAATTTGAATTGAGAATTGTCACCAGAAATAATTCATTTGATTAAATTAGCAACTTTATATCAACATTATTATGTTCTCATTCTATATAGCCAATTAAAAGGTTTTTATAGACACTTTTGGACGAAATCCATTATACATTTCGATAACGTAAGTTTAGAGGCTATAAATTCGACTTCCCCAATTTTGAATTCAAAAGTGGCACCAAATATAATTTATTTGATCTTATTAGGAACTTTTTATCATATTTATTAAGTTTTCATTATTTATAACTAACAAACAGGTTTTTCTTGACGCTTTTGGATGAAATTATTTGTATATTTCTCTTTAATAATAACATAAGTTTAGATGCAATAAAGTTCGACTTGCCCAATTTGAATTGAGAAGTGTCACCAGAAATAATTCATTTGATTAAATTAGCAACTTTATATCAACATTATTATGTTCTCATTCTATATAGCCAATTAAAAGGTTTTTATAGACGATTTTGGACGAAATCCATTATACATTTCGATAACGTAAGTTTAGAGGCTATAAATTCGACTTCCCCAATTTTGAATTCAAAAGTGGCACCAAATATAATTTATTTGATTGTATTAGCAATTTTTTACCCAATTTTTTACGTTTTCATTATTTATAACTAACAAACAGGTTTTTCTAGACGCTTTTGGATGAAATTATTTGTATATTTCTCTTTAAAAATAACATAAGTTTAGATGCAATAAAGTTCGACTTGCCCAATTTGAATTGAGAAGTGTCACCAGAAATAATTCATTTTATTAAATTAGCAACTTTATATCAACATTATTATGTTCTCATTCTATATAGCCAATTAAAAGGTTTTTATAGACGCTTTTGGACGAAATTCATTATAAATTACGATAATGTAAGTTTAGAGGCTATAAATTCGACTTCCCCAATTTTGAATTCAAAATTGGCACCAAATATAATTTATTTTATTGTATTAGCAACTTTTTATCAAGTTTATTACGTTTTCATTATTTATAATTAACAAAAAGGGTTTTCTTGACGCTTTTGGATGAAATTATTTGTATATTTCTCTTTAATAATAACATAAGTTGAGATGCAATAAAGTTCGAATTGCCCAATTTGAATTGAGAAATGTCACCAGAAATAATTCATTTGATTAAATTAGCAACTTTATATCAACATTATTATGTTCTCATTCTATATAGCCAATTAAAAGTTTTTTATAGACGATTTTGGACTAAATTCATTATACATTTCGATAATGTAAGTTTAGAGGCTATAAATACGACTTCTCCAATTTTGAATTCAAAAATGGCACCAAATATAACTTATTTGATTACATTAGAAACTTTTTATCAACTTTATTACGTTTTCATTATTTATAACTAACAAACAGGTTTTTCTAGACGCTTTTGGATGAAATTATTTGTATATTTCTCTTTAATAATAACATAAGTTTAGATGCAATAAAGTTCGACTTGCCAAATTTGAATTGAGAAGTGTCACCAGAAATAATTCATTTGATTAAATTAGCAACTTTATATCAACATTATTATGTTCTCATTCTATATAGCCAATTAAAAGGTTTTTCTAGACGCTTTTGAACAAATTCATTAAACATTTCGATAACGTAAGTTTAGAGGCAATAAATTAGACTTCCCCAATTTTCAATTTAAAAGTGGCACCAAATATAACTTATTTGATTATATTAGCAACTTTTTATCAACTTTATTACGTTTTCATTATTTATAAGTAACATAAAGGTTTTTCTAGACGCTTTTGGATGAAATTATTTGTATATTTCTCTTTAAAAATAACATAAGTTTAGATGCAATAAAGTTCGACTTGCCCAATTTGAATTGAGAAGTGTCACCAGAAATAATTCATTTGATTAAATTAGCAACTTTATATCAACATTATTATGTTCTCATTCTATATAGCCAATTAAAGGGTTTTTATAGACGCTTTTGGACGAAATTTATTATAAATTTCGATAATGTAAGTTTAGAGGCTATAAATTCGACTTCCCCAATTTTGAATTCAAAATTGGCACCAAATATAATTTATTTGATTGAATTAGCAATTTTTTACCCAGTTTTTAACGTTTTCATTATTTATAACTAACAAACAGGTTTTTCTAGACGCTTTTGGATGAAATTATTTGTATATTTCTCTTTAAAAATAACATAAGTTTAGATGCAATAAAGTTCGACTTGCCCAATTTGAATTGAGAAGTGTCACCAGAAAAAATTCATTTGATTAAATTAGCAACTTTATATCAACATTATTATGTTCTCATTCTATATAGCCAATTAAAAGGTTTTTATAGACGCTTTTGGACGAAATCCATTATACATTTCGATAACGTAAGTTTAGAGGCTATAAATTCGACTTCCCCAATTTTGAATTCAAAAGTGGCACCAAATATAATTTATTTGATTGTATTAGGAACTTTTTATCAAATTTATTACGTTTTCATTATTTATAACTAACAAACAGGTTTTTCTTGACGCTTTTGGATGAAATTATGTGTATATTTCTCTTTAATAATAACATAAGTTTAGATGCAATAAAGTTCGACTTGCCCAATTTGAATTGAGAAGTGTCACCAGAAATAATTCATTTGATTAAATTAGCAACTTTATATCAACATTATTATGTTCTCATTCTATATAGCCAATTAAAAGTTTTTTATAGACGCTTTTGGACGAAATTCATTATACATTTCGATAATGTAAGTTTAGAGGCTATAAATTCGACTTCTCCAATTTTGAATTCAAAAGTGGCACCAAATATAACTTATTTGATTATATTAGCAACTTTTTATCAACTTTATTACGTTTTCATTATTTATAACTAACAAACAGGTTTTTCTAGACGCTTTTGGATGAAATTATTTGTATATTTCTCTTTAATAATAACATAAGTTTAGATGCAATAAAGTTCGACTTGTCCAATTTGAATTGAGAAGTGTCACCAGAAACAATTCATTTGATTAAATTAGCAACTTTATATCAACATTATCATGTTCTCATTCTATATAGCCAATTAAAAGATTTTTCTAGACGCTTTTGGAGGAAATTCAGTATACATTTCGATAACGTAAGTTTAGAGGCAATAAATTAGACTTCCCCAATTTTGAATTCAAAAGTGGCACCAAATATAACTTATTTGATTATATTAGCAACTTTTTATCAACTTTATTACGTTTTCATTATTTATAATTAACAAAAAGGTTTTTCTAGACGCTTTTGGATGAAATTATTTGTATATTTCTCTTTAAAAATAACATAAGTTTAGATGCAATAAAGTTCGACTTGCCCAATTTGAATTGATAAGTGTCACCAGAAATAATTCATTTGATTAAATTAGCAACTTTATATCAACATTATTATGTTCTCATTCTATATAGCCAATTAAAAGGTTTTTATAGACGCTTTTGGACGAAATTCATTATAAATTTCGATAATGTAAGTTTAGAGGCTATAAATTCGACTTCCCCAATTTTGAATTCAAAATTGGCACCAAATATAATTTATTTGATTGAATTGGCAATTTTTTACCCAATTTTTTACGTTTTCATTATTTATAACTAACAAACAGGTTTTTCTAGATGCTTTTGGATGAAATTATTTGTATATTTCTCTTTAAAAATAACATAAGTTTAGATACAATAAAGTTCGAATTGCCCAATTTGAATTGAGAATTGTCACCAGAAATAATTCATTTGATTAAATTAGCAACTTTATATCAACATTATTATGTTCTCATTCTATATAGCCAATTAAAAGGTTTTTATAGACGCTTTTGGACGAAATCCATTATACATTTCGATAACGTAAGTTTAGAGGCTATAAATTCGACTTCCCCAATTTTGAATTCAAAAGTGGCACCAAATATAATTTATTTGATCTTATTAGGAACTTTTTATCATATTTATTAAGTTTTCATTATTTATAACTAACAAACAGGTTTTTCTTGACGCTTTTGGATGAAATTATTTGTATATTTCTCTTTAATAATAACATAAGTTTAGATGCAATAAAGTTCGACTTGCCCAATTTGAATTGAGAAGTGTCACCAGAAATAATTCATTTGATTAAATTAGCAACTTTATATCAACATTATTATGTTCTCATTCTATATAGCCAATTAAAAGGTTTTTATAGACGATTTTGGACGAAATCCATTATACATTTCGATAACGTAAGTTTAGAGGCTATAAATTCGACTTCCCCAATTTTGAATTCAAAAGTGGCACCAAATATAATTTATTTGATTGTATTAGCAATTTTTTACCCAATTTTTTACGTTTTCATTATTTATAACTAACAAACAGGTTTTTCTAGACGCTTTTGGATGAAATTATTTGTATATTTCTCTTTAAAAATAACATAAGTTTAGATGCAATAAAGTTCGACTTGCCCAATTTGAATTGAGAAGTGTCACCAGAAGTAATTCATTTTATTAAATTAGCAACTTTATATCAACATTATTATGTTCTCATTCTATATAGCCAATTAAAAGGTTTTTATAGACGCTTTTGGACGAAATTCATTATAAATTATGATAATGTAAGTTTAGAGGCTATAAATTCGACTTCCCCAATTTTGAATTCAAAATTGGCACCAAATATAATTTATTTTATTGTATTAGCAACTTTTTATCAAGTTTATTACGTTTTCATTATTTATAATTAACAAAAAGGTTTTTCTTGACGCTTTTGGATGAAATTATTTGTATATTTCTCTTTAATAATAACATAAGTTGAGATGCAATAAAGTTCGAATTGCCCAATTTGAATTGAGAAATGTCACCAGAAATAATTCATTTGATTAAATTAGCAACTTTATATCAACATTATTATGTTCTCATTCTATATAGCCAATTAAAAGTTTTTTATAGACGATTTTGGACTAAATTCATTATACATTTCGATAATGTAAGTTTAGAGGCTATAAATTCGACTTCTCCAATTTTGAATTCAAAAGTGGCACCAAATATAACTTATTTGATTACATTAGAAACTTTTTATCAACTTTATTACGTTTTCATTATTTATAACTAACAAACAGGTTTTTCTAGACGCTTTTGGATGAAATTATTTGTATATTTCTCTTTAATAATAACATAAGTTTAGATGCAATAAAGTTCGACTTGCCAAATTTGAATTGAGAAGTGTCACCAGAAATAATTCATTTGATTAAATTAGCAACTTTATATCAACATTATTATGTTCTCATTCTATATAGCCAATTAAAAGGTTTTTCTAGACGCTTTTGAACAAATTCATTAAACATTTCGATAACGTAAGTTTAGAGGCAATAAATTAGACTTCCCCAATTTTCAATTTAAAAGTGGCACCAAATATAACTTATTTGATTATATTAGCAACTTTTTATCAACTTTATTACGTTTTCATTATTTATAAGTAACATAAAGGTTTTTCTAGACGCTTTTGGATGAAATTATTTGTATATTTCTCTTTAAAAATAACATAAGTTTAGATGCAATAAAGTTCGACTTGCCCAATTTGAATTGAGAAGTGTCACCAGAAATAATTCATTTGATTAAATTAGCAACTTTATATCAACATTATTATGTTCTCATTCTATATAGCCAATTAAAGGGTTTTTATAGACGCTTTTGGACGAAATTTATTATAAATTTCGATAATGTAAGTTTAGAGGCTATAAATTCGACTTCCCCAATTTTGAATTCAAAATTGGCACCAAATATAATTTATTTGATTGAATTAGCAATTTTTTACCCAGTTTTTAACGTTTTCATTATTTATAACTAACAAACAGGTTTTTCTAGACGCTTTTGGATGAAATTATTTGTATATTTCTCTTTAAAAATAACATAAGTTTAGATGCAATAAAGTTCGACTTGCCCAATTTGAATTGAGAAGTGTCACCAGAAAAAATTCATTTGATTAAATTAGCAACTTTATATCAACATTATTATGTTCTCATTCTATATAGCCAATTAAAAGGTTTTTATAGACGCTTTTGGACGAAATCCATTATACATTTCGATAACGTAAGTTTAGAGGCTATAAATTCGACTTCCCCAATTTTGAATTCAAAAGTGGCACCAAATATAATTTATTTGATTGTATTAGGAACTTTTTATCAAATTTATTACGTTTTCATTATTTATAACTAACAAACAGGTTTTTCTTGACGCTTTTGGATGAAATTATGTGTATATTTCTCTTTAATAATAACATAAGTTTAGATGCAATAAAGTTCGACTTGCCCAATTTGAATTGAGAAGTGTCACCAGAAATAATTCATTTGATTAAATTAGCAACTTTATATCAACATTATTATGTTCTCATTCTATATAGCCAATTAAAAGTTTTTTATAGACGCTTTTGGACGAAATTCATTATACATTTCGATAATGTAAGTTTAGAGGCTATAAATTCGACTTCTCCAATTTTGAATTCAAAAGTGGCACCAAATATAACTTATTTGATTATATTAGCAACTTTTTATCAACTTTATTACGTTTTCATTATTTATAACTAACAAACAGGTTTTTTTAGACGCTTTTGGATGAAATTATTTGTATATTTCTCTTTAAAAATAATTAAGTTTAGATTCAATAAACTACGACTTGCCCCATTTGAATTGAGAAGTGTCACCAGAAATAATTCATTTGATTAAATTAGCAACTTTATATCAACATTATTATGTTCTCATTCTATATAGCCAATTAAAAGATTTTTCTAGACGCTTTTGGACGAAATTCATTATACATTTCAATAACGTAAGTTTAGAGGCAATAAATTAGACTTCCCCAATTTTGAATTCAAAAGTGGCACCAAATATAACTTATTTGATTATATTAGCAACTTTTTATCAACTTTATTATGTTTTCATTATTTATAATTAATAAAAAGGTTTTTCTAGACGCTTTTGGATGAAATTATTTGTATATTTCTCTTTAAAAATAACATAAGTTTAGATGCAATAAAGTTCGACTTGCCCAATTTGAATTGAGAAGTGTCACCAGAAATAATTCATTTGATTAAATTAGCAGCTTTATATCAACATTATTATGTTCTCATTCTATATAGCCAATTAAAAGGTTTTTATAGACGCTTTTCGATGAAATTCATTATAAATTTCGATAACGTAAGTTTAGAGGCTATAAATTTGACTTTCCCAATTTTGAATTCAAAAGTGGCACCAAATATAATTTATTTGATTGTATTAGCAACTTTTTATCAAATTTATTACGTTTTCATTATTTATAACTAACAAACAGGTTTTTCTTGACGCTTTTGGATGAAATTATTTGTATATTTCTCTTTAATAATGACATAAGTTTAGATGCAATAAAGTTCGACTTGCCCAATTTGAATTGAGAAGTGTCACCAGAAATAATTCATTTGATTAAATTAGCAACTTTATATCAACATTATTATGTTCTCATTCTATATAGCCAATTAAAAGTTTTTTATAGACGGTTTTGGACTAAATTCATTATACATTTCGATAATGTAAGTTTAGAGACTATAAATTCGACTTCTCCAATTTTGAATTCAAAAGTGGCACCACATATAACTTATTTGATTACATTAGAAACTTTTTATCAAATTTATTACGTTTTCATTATTTATCACTAACAAACAGGTTTTTCTAGACGCTTTTGGATGAAATTATTTGTATATTTCTCTTTAATAATAACATAAGTTTAGATGCAATAAAGTTCGACTTGTCCAATTTGAATTGAGAAGTGTCACCAGAAACAATTCATTTGATTAAATTAGCAACTTTATATCAACATTATTATGTTCTCATTCTATATAGCCAATTAAAAGCTTTTTCTAGACGCTTTTGGACGAAATTCATTATACATTTCGATAACGTAAGTTTAGAGGCAATAAATTAGACTTCCCCAATTTTCAATTCAAAAGTGGCACCAAATTTAACTTATTTGATTATATTAGCAACTTTTTATCAACTTTATTACGTTTTCATTATTTATAATTAACAAAAAGGTTTTTCTAGACGCTTTTGGATGAAATTATTTGTATATTTCTCTTTAAAAATAACATAAGTTTAGATGCAATAAAGTTCGACTTGCTCAATTTGAATTGATAAGTGTCACCAGAAATAATTCATTTGATTAAATTAGCAACTTTATATCAACATTATTATGTTCTCATTCTATATAGCCAATTAAAAGGTTTTTATAGATGCTTTTGGACGAAATTCATTATAAATTTCGATAATGTAAGTTTAGAGGCTATAAATTCGACTTCCCCAATTTTGAATTCAAAATTGGCACCAAATATAATTTATTTGATTGAATTGGCAATTTTTTACCCAATTTTTTACGTTTTCATTATTTATAACTAACAAACAGGTTTTTCTAGACGCTTTTGGATGAAATTATTTGTATATTTCTCTTTAAAAATAACATAAGTTTAGATACAATAAAGTTCGAATTGCCCAATTTGAATTGAGAATTGTCACCAGAAATAATTCATTTGATTAAATTAGCAACTTTATATCAACATTATTATGTTCTCATTCTATATAGCCAATTAAAAGGTTTTTATAGACGCTTTTGGACGAAATCCATTATACATTTTGATAACGTAAGTTTAGAGGCTATAAATTCGACTTCCCCAATTTTGAATTTAAAAGTGGCACCAAATATAATTTATTTGATCTTAGTAGGAACTTTTTATCAAATTTATTAAGTTTTCATTATTTATAACTAACAAACAGGTTTTTCTTGACGCTTTTGGATGAAATTATTTGTATATTTCTCTTTAATAATAACATAAGTTTAGATGCAATAAAGTTCGACTTGCCCAATTTGAATTGAGAAGTGTCACCAGAAATAATTCATTTGATTAAATTAGCAACTTTATATCAACATTATTATGTTCTCATTCTATATAGCCAATTAAAAGGTTTTTCTAGACGCTTTTGGACGAAATTCATTATACATTTCGATAACGTAAGTTTAGAGGCAATAAATTAGACTTCCCCAATTTTCAATTGAAAAGTGGCACCAAATATAACTTATTTGATTATATTAGCAACTTTTTATCAACTTTATTACGTTTTCATTATTTATAATTAACAAAAAGGTTTTTCTAGACGCTTTTGGATGAAATTATTTGTATATTTCTCTTTAAAAATAACATAAGTTTAGATGCAATAAAGTTCGACTAGCCCAATTTGAATTGAGAAGTGTCACCAGAAATAATTCATTTGATTAAATTAGCAACTTTATATCAACATTATTATGTTCACATTCTATATATCCAATTAAAAGGTTTTTCTAGACGCTTTTGAACGAAATTCATTATACATTTCGATAGCGTAAGTTTAGAGGCTATAAATTCGACTTCCCTAATTTTGAATTCAAAAGTGGCACCAAATATAATTTATTTGATTGAATTAGCAATTTTTTACCCAATTTTTTACGTTTTCATTATTTATAACTAACCAACAGGTTTTTCTAGACGCTTTTGGATGAAATTTTTTGTATAATTCTCTTTAAAAATAATTAAGTTTAGATTCAATAAAGTTCGACTTGCCCAATTTGAATTGAGAAGTGTCACCAGAAATAATTCATTTGATTAAATTAGCAACTTTATATCAACATTATTATGTTCTCATTCTATATAGCCAATTAAAAGGTTTTTATAGACGCTTTTGGACGAAATCCATTATACATTTCGATAACGTAAGTTTAGAGGCTATAAATTCGACTTCCCCAATTTTGAATTCAAAAGTGGCACCAAATATAATTTATTTGATTGTATTAGCAACTTTTTATCAAGTTTATTACGTTTTCATTATTTATAATTAACAAAAAGGTTTTTCTTGACGCTTTTGGATGAAATTATTTGTATATTTCTCTTTAATAATAACATAAGTTGAGATGCAATAAAGTTCGAATTGCCCAATTTGAATTCAGAAGTGTCGCCAGAAATAATTCATTTGATTAAATTAGCAACTATATATCAACATTATTATGTTCTCATTCTATATAGCCAATTAAAAGTTTTTTATAGACGCTTTTGGACTAAATTCATTATACATTTCGATAATGTAAGTTTAGAGGCTATAAATTCGACTTCTCCAATTTTGAATTTAAAAGTGGCACCAAATATAACTTATTTGATTACATTAGAAACTTTTTATCAACTTTATTACGTTTTCATTATTTATAACTAACAAACAGGTTTTTCTAGACACTTTTGGATGAAATTATTTGTATATTTCTCTGTAATAATAACATAAGTTTAGATGCAATAAAGTTCGACTTGCCAAATTTGAATTGAGAAGTGTCACCAGAAATAATTCATTTGATTAAATTAGCAACTTTATATCAACATTATTATGTTCTCATTCTATATAGCCAATTAAAAGGTTTTTCTAGTCGCTTTTGGACAAATTCATTAAACATTTCGATAACGTAAGTTTAGAGGCAATAAATTAGACTTCCCCAATTTTCAATTTAAAAGTGGCACCAAATATAACTTATTTGATTATATTAGCAACTTTTTATCAACTTTATTACGTTTTCATTATTTATAAGTAACAAAAAGGTTTTTCTAGACGCTTTTGGATGAAATTATTTGTATATTTCTCTTTAAAAATAACATAAGTTTAGATGCAATAAAGTTCGACTTGCCCAATTTGAATTGAGAAGTGTCACCAGAAATAATTCATTTGATTAAATTAGCAGCTTTATATCAACATTATTATGTTCTCATTCTATATAGCCAATTAAAGGGTTTTTATAGACGCTTTTGGACGAAATTCATTATAAATTTCGATAATGTAAGTTTAGAGGCTATAAATTCGACTTCCCCAATTTTGAATTCAAAATTGGCACCAAATATAACTTATTTGATTGAATTAGCAATTTTTTACCCAATTTTTTACGTTTTCATTATTTATAACTAACAAACAGGTTTTTCTAGACGCTTTTGGATGAAATTATTTGTATATTTCTCTTTAAAAATAACATAAGTTTAGATGAAATAAAGTTCGACTTGCCCAATTTGAATTGAGAAGTGTCACCAGAAAAATTTCATTTGATTAAATTAGCAACTTTATATCAACATTATCATGTTCTCATTCTATATAGCCAATTAAAAGGTTTTTATAGACGCTTTTGGACGAAATCCATTATACATTTCGATAACGTAAGTTTAGAGGCTATAAATTCGACTTCCCCAATTTTGAATTCAAAAGTGGCACCAAATATAATTTATTTGATTGTATTAGGAACTTTTTATCAAATTTATTACGTTTTCATTATTTATAACTAACTAACAGGTTTTTCTTGACGCTTTTGGATGAAATTATTTGTATATTTCTCTTTAATAATAACATAAGTTTAGATGCAATAAAGTTCGACTTGCCCAATTTGAATTGAGAAGTGTCACCAGAAATAATTTATTTGATTAAATTAGCAACTTTATATCAACATTATTATGTTCTCATTCTATATAGCCAATTAAAAGTTTTTTATAGACGCTTTTGGACGAAATTCATTATACATTTCGATAATGTAAGTTTAGAGGTTATAAATTCGACTTCTCTAATTTTGAATTCAAAAGTGGCACCAAATATAACTTATTTGATTATATTAGCAACTTTTTATCAACTTTATTACGTTTTCATTATTTATAACTAACAAACAGGTTTTTTTAGACGCTTTTGGATGAAATTATTTGTATATTTCTCTTTAAAAATAATTAAGTTTAGATTCAATAAACTACGACTTGCCCAATTTGAATTGAGAAGTGTCACCAGAAATAATTCATTTGATTAAATTAGCAACTTTATATCAACATTATTATGTTCTCATTCTATATTGCCAATTAAAAGGTTTTTATAGACGCTTTTGGACGAAATTCATTATACATTTCAATAACGTAAGTTTAGAGGCAATAAATTAGACTTCCCCAATTTTGAATTCAAAAGTGGCACCAAATATAACTTACTTGATTATATTAGCAACTTTTTATCAACTTTATTATGTTTTCATTATTTATAATTAACAAAAAGGTTTTTCTAGACGCTTTTGGATGAAATTATTTGTATATTTCTCTTTAAAAATAACATAAGTTTAGATGCAATAAAGTTCGACTTGCCCAATTTGAATTGAGAAGTGTCACCAGAAATAATTCATTTGATTAAATTAGCAACTTTATATCAACATTATTATGTTCTCATTCTATATAGCCAATTAAAAGTTTTTTATAGACGCTTTTGGACTAAATTCATTATACATTTCGATAATGTAAGTTTAGAGGCTATAAATTCGACTTCTCCGATTTTGAATTCAAAAGTGGCACCACATATAACTTATTTGATTACAGTAGAAACTTTTTATCAACTTTATTACGTTTTCATTATTTATAACTAACAAACATGTTTTTCTAGACTCTTTTGGATGAAATTATTTGTATATTTCTCTTTAATAATAACATAAGTTTAGATGCAATAATGTTCGACTTGCCCAATTTGAATTGAGAAGTGTCACCAGAAATAATTCATTTGATTAAATTAGCAACTTTATATCAACATTATTATGTTCTCATTCTATATAGCCAATTAAAAGGTTTTTCTAGACGCTTTTGGACGAAATTCATTATACATTTCGATAACGTAAGTTTAGAGGCAATAAATTAGACTTCCCCAATTTTCAATTCAAAAGTGGCACCAAATATAACTTATTTGATTATATTAGCAACTTTTTATCAACTTTATTACGTTTTCATTTTTTATAATTAACAAAAAGGTTTTTCTAGACGCTTTTGGATGAAATTATTTGTATATTTCTCTTTAAAAATAACATAAGTTTAGATGCAATAAAGTTCGACTTGCCCAATATGAATTGAGAATTGTCACCAGAAATAATTCATATGATTAAATTAGCAACTTTATATCAACATTATTATGTTCTCATTCTATATAGCCAATTAAAAGGTTTTTATAGACGCTTTTGGACGAAATCCATTATACATTTCGATAACGTAAGTTTAGAGGCTATAAATTCGACTTCCCCAATTTTGTATTCAAAAGTGGCACCAAATATAATTTATTTGTTTGTATTAGGAACTTTTTATCAAATTTATTACGTTTTCATTATTTATAACTAACAAACAGGTTTTTCTTGACGCTTTTGGATGAAATTATTTGTATATTTCTCTTTAATAATAACATAAGTTTAGATGCAACAGAGTTCGACTTGCCCAATTTGAATTGAGAAGTGTCACCAGAAATAATTCATTTGATTAAATTAGCAACTTTATATCAACATTATTATGTTCTCATTCTATATAGCCAATTAAAAGTTTTTTATAGACGCTTTTGGACGAAATTCATTATACATTTCGATAATGTAAGTTTAGAGGCTATAAATTCGACTTCTCTAATTTTGAATTCAAAAGTGGCACCAAATATAACTTATTTGATTATATTAGCAACTTTTTATCAACTTTATTACGTTTTCATTATTTATCACTAACAAACAGGTTTTTTTAGACGCTTTTGGATTAAATTATTTGTATATTTCTCTTTAATAATGACATAAGTTTAGATGCAATAAAGTTCGACTTGCCCAATTTGAATTGAGAAGTGTCACCAGAAATAATTCATTTGATTAAATTAGCAACTTTATATCAACATTATTATGTTTTTATTCTATATAGCCAATTAAAAGGTTTTTATAGACGCTTTTGGACGAAATCCATTATATATTTCGATAACGTAAGTTTAGAGGCTATAAATTCGACTTCTCTAATTTTGAATTCAAAAGTGGCACCAAATATAATTTATTTGATTGTATTAGCAACTTTTTATCAAATTTATTACGTTTTCATTATTTATAACTAACAAACAGGTTTTTCTTGACGCTTTTGGATTAAATTATTTGTATATTTCTCTTTAATAATGACATAAGTTTAGATGCAATAAAGTTCGACTTGCCCAATTTGAATTAAGAAGTGTCACCAGAAATAATTCATTTGATTAAATTAGCAACTTTATATCAACATTATTATGTTCTCATTCTATATAGCCAATTAAAAGTTTTTTATAGACGCTTTTGGACGAAATCCATTATACATTTCGATAATGTAAGTTTAGAGGCTATAAATTCGACTTCTCCAATTTTGAATTCAAAAGTGGCACTAAATATAACTTATTTGATTATATTAGCAACTTTTTATCAACTTTATTATGTTTTCATTATTTATAATTAACAAAAAGGTTTTTCTAGACGCTTTTGGATGAAATTATTTGTATATTTCTCTTTAAAAATAACATAAGTTTAGATGCAATAAAGTTCGACTTGCCCAATTTGAATTGAGAAGTGTCACCAGAAATAATTCATTTGATTAAATTAGCAACTTTATATCAACATTATTATGTTCTCATTCTATATAGCCAATTAAAAGGTTTTATAGACGCTTTTCGACGAAATTCATTATAAATTTCGATAACGTAAGTTTAGAGGCTATAAATTCGACTTCCCCAATTTTGAATTCAAAAGTGACACCAAATATAATTTATTTGATTGTATTAGCAACTTTTTATCAAATTTATTACGTTTTCATTATTTATAACTAACAAACAGGTTTTTCTTGACGCTTTTGGATTAAATTATTTGTATATTTCTCTTTAATAATGACATAAGTTTAGATGCAATAAAATTCGACTTGCCCAATTTGAATTGAGAAGTGTCACCAGAAATAATTCATTTGATTAAATTAGCAACTTTATATCAACATTATTATGTTCTCATTCTATATAGCCAATTAAAAGCTTTTTATAGACGCTTTTGGACTAAATTCATTATACATTTCGATAATGTAAGTTTAGAGGCTATAAATTCGACTTCTCTAATTTTGAATTCAAAATTGGCACTAAATATAACTTATTTGATTATATTAGCAACTTTTTATCAACTTTATTATGTTTTCATTATTTATAATTAACAAAAAGGTTTTTCTAGACGCTTTTGGATGAAATTATTTGTATATTTCTCTTTAAAAATAACATAAGTTTAGATGCAATAAAGTTCGACTTGCCCAATTTGAATTGAGAAGTGTCACCAGAAATAATTCATTTGATTAAATTAGCAACTTTATATCAACATTATTATGTTCTCATTCTATATAGCCAATTAAAAGGTTTTATAGACGCTTTTCGACGAAATTCATTATAAATTTCGATAACGTAAGTTTAGAGGCTATAAATTCGACTTCCCCAATTTTGAATTCAAAAGTGACACCAAATATAATTTATTTGATTGTATTAGCAACTTTTTATCAAATTTATTACGTTTTCATTATTTATAACTAATAAACAGGTTTTTCTTGACGTTTTTGGATTAAATTATTTGTATATTTCTCTTTAATAATGACATAAGTTTAGATGCAATAAAGTTCGACTTGCCCAATTGGAATTGAGAAGTGTCACCAGAAATAATTCATTTGATTAAATTAGCAACTTTATATCAACATTATTATGTTCTCATTCTATATAGCCAATTAAAAGTTTTTTATAGACGCTTTTGGACTAAATTCATTATACATTTCGATAATGTAAGTTTAGAGGCTATAAATTCGACTTCTCCAATTTTGAATTCAAAAGTGGCACCACATATAACTTATTTGATTACATTAGAAACTTTTTATAAACTTTTTTACGTTTTCATTATTAATAACTAACAAACAGGTTTTTCTAGACGCTTTTGGATGAAATTATTTGTATATTTCTCTTTAATAATAAAATAAGTTTAGATGCAATAAAGTTCGACTTGCCCAATTTGAATTGAGAAGTGTCACCAGAAACAATTCATTTGATTAAATTAGCAACTTTATATAAACATTATTATGTTCTCATTCTATATAGCCAATTAAAAGGTTTTTCTAGACGCTTTAGGACGAAATTCATTATACATTTCGATAACGTAAGTTTAGAGGCAATAAATTAGACTTCCCCAATTTTCAATTCAAAAGTGGCACCAAATATAACTTATTTGATTATATTAGCAACTTTTTATCAACTTTATTACGTTTTCATTATTTATAATTAACAAAAAGGTTTTTCTAGACGCTTTTGGATGAAATTATTTGTATATTTCTCTTTAAAAATAACATAAGTTTAGATGCAATAAAGTTCGACTTGCCTAATTTGAATTGAGAAGTGTCACCAGAAATAGTTCATATGATTAAATTAGCAACTTTGTATCAACATTATTATGTTCTCATTCTATATAGCCAATTAAAAGGTTTTTATAGACGCTTTTGGACGAAATCCATTATACATTTCGATAACGTAAGTTTAGAGGCCATAAATTCGACTTCCCCAATTTTGTATTCAAAAGTGGCACCAAATATAATTTATTTGTTTGTATTAGGAACTTTTTATCAAATTTATTACGTTTTCATTATTTATAACTAACAAACAGGTTTTTCTTGACGCTTTTGGATGAAATTATTTGTATATTTCTCTTTAATAATAACATAAGTTTAGATGCAATAGAGTTCGACTTGCCCAATTTGAATTGAGAAGTGTCACCAGAAATAATTCATTTGATTAAATTAGCAACTTTATATCAACATTATTATGTTCTCATTCTATATAGCCAATTAAAAGTTTTTTATAGACGCTTTTGGACGAAATTCATTATACATTTCGATAATGTAAGTTTAGAGGCTATAAATTCGACTTCTCCAATTTTGAATTCAAAAGTGGCACCAAATATAACTTATTTGATTATATTAGCAACTTTTTATCAAATTTATTACGTTTTCATTATTTATAACTAACAAACAGGTTTTTCTTGACGCTTTTGGATTAAATTATTTGTATATTTCTCTTTAATAATGACATAAGTTTAGATACAATAAAGTTCGACTTGCCCAATTTGAATTGAGAAGTGTCACCAGAAATAATTCATTTGATTAAATTAGCAACTTTATATCAACATTATTATGTTCTCATTCTATATAGCCAATTAAAAGTTTTTTATAGACGTTTTTGGACGAAATCCATTATATATTTCGATAATGTAAGTTTAGAGGCTATAAATTCGACTTCTCCAATTTTGAATTCAAAAGTGGCACCAAATATAACTTATTTGATTATATTAGCAACTTTTTATCAACTTTATTACGTTTTCATTATTTATAACTAACAAACAGGTTTTACTAGACGCTTTTGGATGAAATTATTTGTATATTTCTCTTTAAAAATAATTAAGTTTAGATTCAATAAACTTCGACTTGCCCAATTTGAATCGAGAAGTGTCACCAGAGATAATTCATTTGATTAAATTAGCAACTTTATATCAACATTATTATGTTCTCATTCTATATAGCCAATTAAAAGTTTTTTATAGACGCTTTTGGACGAAATCCATTATACATTTCGATAATGTAAGTTTAGAGGCTATAAATTCGACTTCTCCAATTTTGAATTCAAAAGTGGCACCAAATATAACTTATTTGATTATATTAGCAACTTTTTATCAACTTTATTCCGTTTTCATTATTAATAACTAACAAACAGGTTTTACTAGACGCTTTTGGATGAAATTATTTGTATATTTCTCTTTAAAAATAATTAAGTTTAGATTCAATAAACTTCGACTTGCCCAATTTGAATTGAGAAGTGTCACCAGAAATAATTCATTTGATTAAATTAGCAACTTTATATCAACATTATTATGTTCTCATTCTATATAGCCAATTAAAAGGTTTTTCTAGACGCTTTTGGACGAAATTCATTATACATTTCAATAACGTAAGTTTAGAGGCAATAAATTAGACTTCCCCAATTTTCAATTCAAAAGTGGCACCAAATATAACTTATTTGATTATATTAGCAACTTTTTATCAACTTTATTATGTTTTCATTATTTATAATTAACAAAAAGGTTTTTCTAGACACTTTTGGATGAAATTATTTGTATATTTCTCTTTAAAAATAACATAAGTTTAGATGCAATAAAGTTCGACTTGCCCAATTTGAATTGAGAAGTGTCACCAGAAATAATTCATTTGATTAAATTAGCAACTTTATATCAACGTTATTATGTTCTCATTCTATATAGCCAATTAAAAGGTTTTATAGACGCTTTTGGACGAAATTCATTATAAATTTCGATAACGTAAGTTTAGAGGCTATAAATTCGACTTCCCCAATTTTGAATTCAAAAGTGGCACCAAATATAATTTATTTGATTGTATTAGCAACTTTTTAACAAATTTATTACGTTTTCATTATTTATAACTAACAAACAGGTTTTTCTAGACGCTTTTGGATGAAATTATTTGTATATTTCTCTTTAAAAATAACATAAGTTTAGATGCAATAAAGTTCGACTTGCCCAATTTGAATTGAGAAGTGTCACCAGAAATAATTCATTTGATTAAATTAGCAACTTTATATCAACATTATTATGTTCTCATTCTATTTAGCCAATTAAAATTTTTTTATAGACGCTTTTGGACAAAATTCATTATACATTTCGATAATGTAAGTTTAGAGGCTATAAATTCGACTTCTCCAATTTTGAATTCAAAAGTGGCACCAAATATAACTTATTTTATTATATTAGCAACTTTTTATCAACTTTATTACGTTTTCATTATTTATAACTAACAAACAGGTTTTTCTAGACGCTTTTGTATGAAATTATTTGTATATTTCTCTTTAAAAATAATTAAGTTTAGATTCAATAAAGTTCGACTTGCCCAATTTGAATTGAGAAGTGTCACCAGAAATAATTCATTAGATTAAATTAGCAACTTTATATCAACATTATTATGTTCTCATTGTATATAGCCAATTAAAAGGTTTTTCTAGATGCTTTTGGACGAAATTCATTATACATTTGGATAACGTAAGTTTAGAGGCAATAAATTAGATATCCCCAATTTTGAATTCAAAAGTGGCACCAAATAAAACTTATTTGATTATATTATCAACTTTTTATCAACTTTATTACGTTTTCATTATTTATAATTAACAAAAAGGTTTTTCTAGACGCTTTTGGGTGAAATTATTTGTATATTTCTCTTTAAAAATAACATAAGTTTAGATGCAATAAAGTTCGACTTGCCTAGTTTGAATTGAGAAGTGTCACCAGAAATAGTTCATATGATTAAATTAGCAACTTTATATCAACATTATTATGTTCTCATTCTATATAGCCAATTAAAAGGTTTTTATAGACGCTTTTGGACGAAATCCATTATACATTTCGATAACGTAAGTTTAGAGGCCATAAATTCGACTTCCCCAATTTTGTATTCAAAAGTGGCACCAAATATAATTTATTTGTTTGTATTAGGAACTTTTTATCAAATTTATTACGTTTTCATTATTTATAACTAACAAACAGGTTTTTCTTGACGCTTTTGGATGAAATTATTTGTATATTTCTCTTTAATAATAACATAAGTTTAGATGGAATAGAGTTCGACTTGCCCAATTTGAATTGAGAAGTGTCACCAGAAATAATTCATTTGATTAAATTAGCAACTTTATATCAACATTATTATGTTCTCATTCTATATAGCCAATTAAAAGGTTTTTATAGACGCTTTTGGACGAAATTCATTATACATTTCGATAATGTAAGTTTAGAGGCTATAAATTCGACTTCTCCAATTTTGAATTCAAAAGTGGCACCAAATATAACTTATTTGATTATATTAGCAACTTTTTATCAAATTTATTACGTTTTCATTATTTATAACTAACAAACAGGTTTTTCTTGACGCTTTTGGATTAAATTATTTGTATATTTCTCTTTAATAATGACATAAGTTTAGATACAATAAAGTTCGACTTGCCCAATTTGAATTGAGAAGTGTCACCAGAAATAATTCATTTGATTAAATTAGCAACTTTATATCAACATTATTATGTTCTCATTCTATATAGCCAATTAAAAGTTTTTTATAGACGTTTTTGGACGAAATCCATTATATATTTCGATAATGTAAGTTTAGAGGCTATAAATTCGACTTCTCCAATTTTGAATTCAAAAGTGGCACCAAATATAACTTATTTGATTATATTAGCAACTTTTTATCAACTTTATTACGTTTTCATTATTTATAACTAACAAACAGGTTTTACTAGACGCTTTTGGATGAAATTATTTGTATATTTCTCTTTAAAAATAATTAAGTTTAGATTCAATAAACTTCGACTTGCCCAATTTGAATCGAGAAGTGTCACCAGAGATAATTCATTTGATTAAATTAGCAACTTTATATCAACATTATTATGTTCTCATTCTATATAGCCAATTAAAAGTTTTTTATAGACGCTTTTGGACGAAATCCATTATACATTTCGATAATGTAAGTTTAGAGGCTATAAATTCGACTTCTCCAATTTTGAATTCAAAAGTGGCACCAAATATAACTTATTTGATTATATTAGCAACTTTTTATCAACTTTATTCCGTTTTCATTATTAATAACTAACAAACAGGTTTTACTAGACGCTTTTGGATGAAATTATTTGTATATTTCTCTTTAAAAATAATTAAGTTTAGATTCAATAAACTTCGACTTGCCCAATTTGAATTGAGAAGTGTCACCAGAAATAATTCATTTGATTAAATTAGCAACTTTATATCAACATTATTATGTTCTCATTCTATATAGCCAATTAAAAGGTTTTTCTAGACGCTTTTGGACGAAATTCATTATACATTTCAATAACGTAAGTTTAGAGGCAATAAATTAGACTTCCCCAATTTTCAATTCAAAAGTGGCACCAAATATAACTTATTTGATTATATTAGCAACTTTTTATCAACTTTATTATGTTTTCATTATTTATAATTAACAAAAAGGTTTTTCTAGACGCTTTTGGATGAAATTATTTGTATATTTCTCTTTAAAAATAACATAAGTTTAGATGCAATAAAGTTCGACTTGCCCAATTTGAATTGAGAAGTGTCACCAGAAATAATTCATTTGATTAAATTAGCAACTTTATATCAACGTTATTATGTTCTCATTCTATATAGCCAATTAAAAGGTTTTATAGACGCTTTTGGACGAAATTCATTATAAATTTCGATAACGTAAGTTTAGAGGCTATAAATTCGACTTCCCCAATTTTGAATTCAAAAGTGGCACCAAATATAATTTATTTGATTGTATTAGCAACTTTTTAACAAATTTATTACGTTTTCATTATTTATAACTAACAAACAGGTTTTTCTAGACGCTTTTGGATGAAATTATTTGTATATTTCTCTTTAAAAATAACATAAGTTTAGATGCAATAAAGTTCGACTTGCCCAATTTGAATTGAGAAGTGTCACCAGAAATAATTCATTTGATTAAATTAGCAACTTTATATCAACATTATTATGTTCTCATTCTATTTAGCCAATTAAAATTTTTTTATAGACGCTTTTGGACGAAATTCATTATACATTTCGATAATGTAAGTTTAGAGGCTATAAATTCGACTTCTCCAATTTTGAATTCAAAAGTGGCACCAAATATAACTTATTTTATTATATTAGCAACTTTTTATCAACTTTATTACGTTTTCATTATTTATAACTAACAAACAGGTTTTTCTAGACGCTTTTGTATGAAATTATTTGTATATTTCTCTTTAAAAATAATTAAGTTTAGATTCAATAAAGTTCGACTTGCCCAATTTGAATTGAGAAGTGTCACCAGAAATAATTCATTAGATTAAATTAGCAACTTTATATCAACATTATTATGTTCTCATTGTATATAGCCAATTAAAAGGTTTTTCTAGATGCTTTTGGACGAAATTCATTATACATTTGGATAACGTAAGTTTAGAGGCAATAAATTAGATATCCCCAATTTTGAATTCAAAAGTGGCACCAAATAAAACTTATTTGATTATATTATCAACTTTTTATCAACTTTATTACGTTTTCATTATTTATAATTAACAAAAAGGTTTTTCTAGACGCTTTTGGGTGAAATTATTTGTATATTTCTCTTTAAAAATAACATAAGTTTAGATGCAATAAAGTTCGACTTGCCCAATTTGAATTGAGAAGTGTCACCAGAAATAATTCATTTGATTAAATTAGCAACTTTATATCAACATTACTATGTTCTCATTCTATATAGCCAATTAAAAGGTTTTTATAGACGCTTTTGGACAAAATTCATTATAAATTTCGATAACGTAAGTTTAGAGGCTATAAATTCGACTTCCCCAATTTTGAATTCAAAATTGGCACCAAATATAATTTATTTGATTGAATTAGCAACTTTTTATCAAATTTATTACGTTTTCATTATTTATAACTAACAAACAGCTTTTTCTTGACGCTTTTGGATGAAATTATTTGTGTATTTCTATTTAATAATAACATAAGTTTAGATGCAATAAAGTTCGACTTGCCCAATTTGAATTGAGAAGTGTCACCAGAAATAATTCATTTGATTAAATTAGAGAAACTTTATATCAACATTATTATGTTCTAATTCTATATAGCCAATTAAAAGGTCTTTACAGACGTTTTTGGATGAAATTCATTATACATTTCGATAACGTAAGTTTAGAGGCTATAAATTCGACTTCCTCAATTTTGAATTCAAAAGTGGCACCAAATATAATTTATTTGATTGAATTAGCAATTTTTTACCCAATTTTTTACGTTTTCATTATTTATAACTAAAAAACAGGTTTTTCTAGACGCTTTTGGATGAAATTATTTGTATATTTCTCTTTAAAAATAATATAAGTTTAGATGCAATAAAGTTCGACTTGCCCAATTTGAATTGAGAAGTGTCACCATAAATAATTCATTTGATTAAATTAGCAACTTTATATCAACATTACTATGTTCTCATTCTATATAGCCATTAAAAAGTTTTTACAGACGCTTTTGGACGAAATTCATTATAAATTTCGATAACATAAGTTTAGAAGTTATAAATTCGACTTCCCCAATTTTGAATTCAAAAGTGGCACCAAATATAATTTATTTGATTGTATTAGCAACTTTTTATCAAATTTATTACGTTTTCATTATTTATAACTATCAAACAGGTTTTTCTAGACGCTTTTGGATGAAATGATTTGTATATTTCTCTTTAAAAATAACATAAGTTTAGATGCAATAAAGTTTGACTTGCCTAATTTGAATTGAGAAGTGTCACCAGAAATAATTCATTTGATTAAATTAGCAACTTTATATCAACATTATTATGTTCTCCTTCTATATAGCTAATTAAAAGGTTTTTATAGACGCTTTTGGACGAAATTCATTATAAATTTCGATAACGTAAGTTTAGAGGCTATAAATTCGACTTCCCCAATTTTGAATTCGAAAGTGGGACCAAATATAATTTATTTGATTGTATTAGCAACTTTTTAACAAATTTATTACGTTTTCATTATTTATAACTAACAAACAGGTTTTTCTTGATGCTTTTGGATAAAATTATTTGTATATTTCTCTTTAATAATAACATAAGTTTAGATGAAATAAAATTCGACTTGCCCAATTTGAATTGAGAAGTGTCACCAGAAATAATTCATTTGATTAAATTAGCAACTTTATATCAACATTATTATGTTCTCATTCTATATATCCAATTAAAAGGTTTTTCTAGACGCATTTGGACGAAATTCATCATACATTTCGATAACGTAAGTTTAGAGGCTATAAATTCGACTTCCCTAATTTTGAATTCAAAAGTGGCACCAAATATAATTTATTTAATTGTATTAGCAACTTTTTATCAACTTTATTACGTTTTCATTATTTATAACTAACAAACAGGATTTTCTAGACGCTTTTGGATGAAATTATTTGTATATTTCTCTTTAAAAATAACATAAGTTTAGATACAATAAAGTTCGACTTGCCCAATTTGAATAGAGAAGTGTCACCAGAAATAGTTCATTTGATTAAATTAGCAACTTTATATCAACATTATTATGTTCTCATTCTATATAGCCAATTAAAAGGTCTTTACAGACGTTTTTGGATGAAATTCATTATACATTTCGATAATGTATGTTTAAAGGCTATAAATTCGACTTCTCCAAATTTGAATTCAAAAGTAGCACAAAATATAATTTAGTTGATTGAATTAGCAATTTTTTACAAAATTTATTACGTTTTCATTATTTATAACTAACAAACAGGTTTTTCTACACACTTTTGGATGAAATTATTTGTATATTTCTCCTTAAAAATAACATAAGTTTAGATGCAATAAAGTTCGACTTGCCCAATTTGAATTGAGAAGTGTCACCAGAAATAATTCATTTGATTAAATTAGCAACTTTATATCAACATTATTATGTTCTCATTCTATATAGCCAATTAAAAGTTTTTTATAGACGTTTTTGGACGAAATCCATTATATATTTCGATAATGTAAGTTTAGAGGCTATAAATTCGACTTCTCCAATTTTGAATTCAAAAGTGGCACCAAATATAACTTATTTGATTATATTAGCAACTTTTTATCAACTTTATTACGTTTTCATTATTTATAACTAACAAACAGGTTTTACTAGACGCTTTTGGATGAAATTATTTGTATATTTCTCTTTAAAAATAATTAAGTTTAGATTCAATAAACTTCGACTTGCCCAATTTGAATCGAGAAGTGTCACCAGAGATAATTCATTTGATTAAATTAGCAACTTTATATCAACATTATTATGTTCTCATTCTATATAGCCAATTAAAAGTTTTTTATAGACGCTTTTGGACGAAATCCATTATACATTTCGATAATGTAAGTTTAGAGGCTATAAATTCGACTTCTCCAATTTTGAATTCAAAAGTGGCACCAAATATAACTTATTTGATTATATTAGCAACTTTTTATCAACTTTATTCCGTTTTCATTATTAATAACTAACAAACAGGTTTTACTAGACGCTTTTGGATGAAATTATTTGTATATTTCTCTTTAAAAATAATTAAGTTTAGATTCAATAAACTTCGACTTGCCCAATTTGAATTGAGAAGTGTCACCAGAAATAATTCATTTGATTAAATTAGCAACTTTATATCAACATTATTATGTTCTCATTCTATATAGCCAATTAAAAGGTTTTTCTAGACGCTTTTGGACGAAATTCATTATACATTTCAATAACGTAAGTTTAGAGGCAATAAATTAGACTTCCCCAATTTTCAATTCAAAAGTGGCACCAAATATAACTTATTTGATTATATTAGCAACTTTTTATCAACTTTATTATGTTTTCATTATTTATAATTAACAAAAAGGTTTTTCTAGACGCTTTTGGATGAAATTATTTGTATATTTCTCTTTAAAAATAACATAAGTTTAGATGCAATAAAGTTCGACTTGCCCAATTTGAATTGAGAAGTGTCACCAGAAATAATTCATTTGATTAAATTAGCAACTTTATATCAACGTTATTATGTTCTCATTCTATATAGCCAATTAAAAGGTTTTATAGACGCTTTTGGACGAAATTCATTATAAATTTCGATAACGTAAGTTTAGAGGCTATAAATTCGACTTCCCCAATTTTGAATTCAAAAGTGGCACCAAATATAATTTATTTGATTGTATTAGCAACTTTTTAACAAATTTATTACGTTTTCATTATTTATAACTAACAAACAGGTTTTTCTAGACGCTTTTGGATGAAATTATTTGTATATTTCTCTTTAAAAATAACATAAGTTTAGATGCAATAAAGTTCGACTTGCCCAATTTGAATTGAGAAGTGTCACCAGAAATAATTCATTTGATTAAATTAGCAACTTTATATCAACATTATTATGTTCTCATTCTATTTAGCCAATTAAAATTTTTTTATAGACGCTTTTGGACGAAATTCATTATACATTTCGATAATGTAAGTTTAGAGGCTATAAATTCGACTTCTCCAATTTTGAATTCAAAAGTGGCACCAAATATAACTTATTTTATTATATTAGCAACTTTTTATCAACTTTATTACGTTTTCATTATTTATAACTAACAAACAGGTTTTTCTAGACGCTTTTGTATGAAATTATTTGTATATTTCTCTTTAAAAATAATTAAGTTTAGATTCAATAAAGTTCGACTTGCCCAATTTGAATTGAGAAGTGTCACCAGAAATAATTCATTAGATTAAATTAGCAACTTTATATCAACATTATTATGTTCTCATTGTATATAGCCAATTAAAAGGTTTTTCTAGATGCTTTTGGACGAAATTCATTATACATTTGGATAACGTAAGTTTAGAGGCAATAAATTAGATATCCCCAATTTTGAATTCAAAAGTGGCACCAAATAAAACTTATTTGATTATATTATCAACTTTTTATCAACTTTATTACGTTTTCATTATTTATAATTAACAAAAAGGTTTTTCTAGACGCTTTTGGGTGAAATTATTTGTATATTTCTCTTTAAAAATAACATAAGTTTAGATGCAATAAAGTTCGACTTGCCCAATTTGAATTGAGAAGTGTCACCAGAAATAATTCATTTGATTAAATTAGCAACTTTATATCAACATTACTATGTTCTCATTCTATATAGCCAATTAAAAGGTTTTTATAGACGCTTTTGGACAAAATTCATTATAAATTTCGATAACGTAAGTTTAGAGGCTATAAATTCGACTTCCCCAATTTTGAATTCAAAATTGGCACCAAATATAATTTATTTGATTGAATTAGCAACTTTTTATCAAATTTATTACGTTTTCATTATTTATAACTAACAAACAGCTTTTTCTTGACGCTTTTGGATGAAATTATTTGTGTATTTCTATTTAATAATAACATAAGTTTAGATGCAATAAAGTTCGACTTGCCCAATTTGAATTGAGAAGTGTCACCAGAAATAATTCATTTGATTAAATTAGAGAAAGTTTATATCAACATTATTATGTTCTAATTCTATATAGCCAATTAAAAGGTCTTTACAGACGTTTTTGGATGAAATTCATTATACATTTCGATAACGTAAGTTTAGAGGCTATAAATTCGACTTCCTCAATTTTGAATTCAAAAGTGGCACCAAATATAATTTATTTGATTGAATTAGCAATTTTTTACCCAATTTTTTACGTTTTCATTATTTATAACTAAAAAACAGGTTTTTCTAGACGCTTTTGGATGAAATTATTTGTATATTTCTCTTTAAAAATAATATAAGTTTAGATGCAATAAAGTTCGACTTGCCCAATTTGAATTGAGAAGTGTCACCATAAATAATTCATTTGATTAAATTAGCAACTTTATATCAACATTACTATGTTCTCATTCTATATAGCCATTAAAAAGTTTTTACAGACGCTTTTGGACGAAATTCATTATAAATTTCGATAACATAAGTTTAGAAGTTATAAATTCGACTTCCCCAATTTTGAATTCAAAAGTGGCACCAAATATAATTTATTTGATTGTATTAGCAACTTTTTATCAAATTTATTACGTTTTCATTATTTATAACTATCAAACAGGTTTTTCTAGACGCTTTTGGATGAAATGATTTGTATATTTCTCTTTAAAAATAACATAAGTTTAGATGCAATAAAGTTTGACTTGCCTAATTTGAATTGAGAAGTGTCACCAGAAATAATTCATTTGATTAAATTAGCAACTTTATATCAACATTATTATGTTCTCCTTCTATATAGCTAATTAAAAGGTTTTTATAGACGCTTTTGGACGAAATTCATTATAAATTTCGATAACGTAAGTTTAGAGGCTATAAATTCGACTTCCCCAATTTTGAATTCGAAAGTGGGACCAAATATAATTTATTTGATTGTATTAGCAACTTTTTAACAAATTTATTACGTTTTCATTATTTATAACTAACAAACAGGTTTTTCTTGATGCTTTTGGATAAAATTATTTGTATATTTCTCTTTAATAATAACATAAGTTTAGATGAAATAAAATTCGACTTGCCCAATTTGAATTGAGAAGTGTCACCAGAAATAATTCATTTGATTAAATTAGCAACTTTATATCAACATTATTATGTTCTCATTCTATATATCCAATTAAAAGGTTTTTCTAGACGCATTTGGACGAAATTCATCATACATTTCGATAACGTAAGTTTAGAGGCTATAAATTCGACTTCCCTAATTTTGAATTCAAAAGTGGCACCAAATATAATTTATTTGATTGTATTAGCAACTTTTTATCAACTTTATTACGTTTTCATTATTTATAACTAACAAACAGGATTTTCTAGACGCTTTTGGATGAAATTATTTGTATATTTCTCTTTAAAAATAACATAAGTTTAGATACAATAAAGTTCGACTTGCCCAATTTGAATAGAGAAGTGTCACCAGAAATAGTTCATTTGATTAAATTAGCAACTTTATATCAACATTATTATGTTCTCATTCTATATAGCCAATTAAAAGGTCTTTACAGACGTTTTTGGATGAAATTCATTATACATTTCGATAATGTATGTTTAAAGGCTATAAATTCGACTTCTCCAAATTTGAATTCAAAAGTAGCACAAAATATAATTTAGTTGATTGAATTAGCAATTTTTTACAAAATTTATTACGTTTTCATTATTTATAACTAACAAACAGGTTTTTCTACACACTTTTGGATGAAATTATTTGTATATTTCTCCTTAAAAATAACATAAGTTTAGATGCAATAAAGTTCGACTTGCCCAATTTGAATTGAGAAGTGTCACCAGAAATAATTCATTTGATTAAATTAGCAACTTTATATCAACATTATTATGTTCTCATTCTATATAGCCAATTAAAAGGTTTTTATAGACGCTTTTGGACGAAATTCATTATAAATTTCGATAACGTAAGTTTAGAGGCTATAAATTCGACTTCCCCAATTTTGAATTCAAAAGTGGCACCAAATATAATTTATTTGATTGAATTAGCAATTTTTTACCCAATTTTTTACGTTTTCATTATTTATAACTAACAAACAGGTTTTTCTAGACGCTTTTGGATGAAATTATTTGTATATTTCTCTTTAAAAATAATATAAGTTTAGATGCAATAAAGTTCGACTTGCCCAATTTGAATTGAGAAGTGTCACCATAAATAATTCATTTGATTAAATTAGCAACTTTATATCAACATTACTATGTTCTCATTCTATATAGCCATTAAAATATTTTTACAGACGCTTTTGGACGAAATTCATTATAAATTTCGATAACATAAGTTTAGAGGTTATAAATTCGACTTCCCCAATTTTGAATTCAAAAGTGGCACCAAATATAATTTATTTGATTGTATTAGCAACTTTTTATCAAATTTATTACGTTTTCATTATTTATAACTATCAAACAGGTTTTTCTAGACGCTTTTGGATGAAATGATTTGTATATTTCTCTTTAAAAATAACATAAGTTTAGATGCAATAAAGTTCGACTTGCCTAATTTGAATTGAGAAGTGTCACCAGAAATAATTCATTTGATTAAATTAGCAACTTTATATCAACATTATTATGTTCTCCTTCTATATAGCTAATTAAAAGGTTTTTATAGACGCTTTTGGACGAAATTCATTATAAATTTCGATAACGTAAGTTTAGAGGCTATAAATTCGACTTCCCCAATTTTGAATTCGAAAGTGGCACCTAATATAATTTATTTGATTATATTAGCAACTTTTTAACAAATTTATTACGTTTTCATTATTTATAACTAACAAACAAGTTTTTCTTGATGCTTTTGGATAAAATTATTTGTATATTTCTCTTTAATAATAACATAACTTTAGATGAAATAAAGTTCGACTTGCCCAATTTGAATTGAGAAGTGTCACCAGAAATAATTCATTTGATTAAATTAGCAACCTTATATCAACATTATTATGTTCTCATTCTATATATCCAATTAAAAGGTTTTTCTAGACGCATTTGGACGAAATTCAGTATACATTTCGATAACGTAAGTTTAGAGGCTATAAATTCGACTTCCCTAATTTTGATTTCAAAAGTGGCACCAAATATAATTTATTTGATTGTATTAGCAACTTTTTATCAACTTTATTACATTTTCATTATTTATAACTAACAAACAGGTTTTTCTAGACGCTTTTGGATGAAATTATTTGTATATTTCTCTTTAAAAATAACATAAGTTTAGACGCAATAAAGTTCGACGTGCCTAATTTGAATAGAGAAGTGTCACCAGAAATAGTTCATTTGATTAAATTAGCAACTTTATATCAACATTATTATGTTCTCATTCTATATAGCCAATTAAAAGGTCTTTACAGACGTTTTTGGATGAAATTCATTATACATTTCGATAATATATGTTTAAAGGCTATAAATTCGACTTCTCCAAATTTGAATTCAAAAGTGGCACCAAATATAATTTATTTGATTGAATTAGCAATTTTTTACCCAATTTATTACGTTTTCATTATTTATAACTAACAAACAGGTTTTTCTACACACTTTTGGATTAAATTATTTGTATATTTCTCTTTAAAAATAACATAAGTTTAGATGCAATAAAGTTCGACTTGCCCAATTTGAATTGAGAAGTGTCACCAGAAATAATTCATTTGATTAAATTAGCAACTTTATGTCAACATTACTATGTTCTCATTCTATATAGCCAATTAAAAGGTTTTTATAGACGCTTTTGGACGAAATTCATTATAAATTTCGATAACATAAGTTTAGAGGCTATAAATTCGACTTCCCCAATTTTGAATTCAAAAGTGGCACCAAATATAATTTATTTGATTGTATTAGCAACTTTTTAACAAATTTATTACGTTTTCATTATTTATAACTAACAAACAGGTTTTTCTTGACGCTTTTGGATAAAATTATTTGTATATTTCTCTTTAATAATAACATAAGTTTAGATGAAATAAAGTTCGACTTGCCCAATTTGAATTTAGAAGTGTCACCAGAAATAATTCATTTGATTAAATTAGCAACTTTATATCAACATTATTATGTTCTCATTCTATATATCCAATTAAAAGGTTTTTCTAGACGCATTTGGACGATATTCATCATACATTTCGATAACGTAAGTTTAGAGGCTATAAATTCGACTTCCCTAATTTTGAATTCAAAAGTGGCACCAAATATAATTTATTTGATTGTATTAGCAACTTTTTATCAACTTTATTACGTTTTCATTATTTATAACTAACAAACAGGTATTTCTAGACGCTTTTGGATGAAATTATTTGTATATTTCTCTTTAAAAATAACATAAGTTTAGACGCAATAAAGTTCGACTTGCCCAATTTGAATAGAGAAGTGTCACCAGAAATAGTTCATTTGATTAAATTAGCAACTTTATATCAACATTATTATGTTCTAATTCTATATAGCCAATTAAAAGGTCTTTACAGACGTTTTTGGATGAAATTCATTATACATTTCGATAATATATGTTTAAAGGCTATAAATTCGACTTCTCCAAATTTGAATTCAAAAGTGGCACCAAATATAATTTATTTGATTGAATTAGCAATTTTTTACCCAATTTATTACCTTTTCATTATTTATAACTAACAAACAGGTTTTTCTACACACTTTTGGATTAAATTATTTGTATATTTCTCTTTAAAAATAACATAAGTTTAGATGCAATAAAGTTCGACTTGCCCAATTTGAATTGAGAAGTGTCACCAGAAATAATTCATTTGATTAAATTAGCAACTTTATGTCAACATTACTATGTTCTCATTCTATATAGCCAATTAAAAGGTTTTTATAGACGCTTTTGGACGAAATTCATTATAAATTTCGATAACATAAGTTTAGAGGCTATAAATTCGACTTCCCCAATTTTGAATTCAAAAGTGGCACCAAATATAATTTATTTGATTGTATTAGCAACTTTTTAACAAATTTATTACGTTATCATTATTTATAACTAACAAACAGGTTTTTCTTGACGCTTTTGGATAAAATTATTTGTATATTTCTCTTTAATAATAACATAAGTTTAGATGCAATAAAGTTCGACTTGCCCAAATTGAATTGAGAAGTGTCACCAGAAATAATTCATTTGATTAAATTAGCAACTTTATGTCAACATTACTATGTTCTCATTATATATAGCCAATTAAAAGGTTTTTATAGACGCTTTTGGACGAAATTCATTATAAATTTCGATAACATAAGTTTAGAGGCTATAAATTCGACTTCCCCAATTTTGAATTCAAAAGTGGCACCAAATATAATTTATTTGATTGTATTAGCAACTTTTTAACAAATTTTTTACGTTTTCATTATTTACAACTAACAAACAGGTTTTTCTTGACGCTTTTGGATAAAATTATTTGTATATTTCTCTTTAATAATAACATAAGTTTAGATGCAATAAAGTTCGACTTGCCCAAATTGAATTGAGAAGTGTCACCAGAAATAATTCATTTGATTACATTAGCAACTTTATATCCACATTATTATGTCCTCATTCTATATAGCCGATTAAAAGGTTTTTCTAGACGCTTTTGGACGAAATTCATTATACATTTCGATAACTTAGGTTTAGAGGCTATATATTCGACTTCCCCAATTTTGAATTCAAAAGTGGCACCAAATGTAATTTATTTGATTGTATTAGCAACTTTTTATCAAATTTATTAAGTTTTCATTATTTATAACTAACAAACAGGTTTTTCTAGACGCTTTTGGATGAAATTATTTGTATATTTCTCTTTAAAAATAACATAAGTTTAGATGCAATAAAGTTCGACTTGCCCAATTTGAATTGAGAAGTGTCACCAGAAATAATTCATTTGATTAAATTAGAAACTTTATATCAACATTATTATGTTCTAATTCTATATAGCCAACTAAAAGGTCTTTACAGACGTTTTTGGATGAAATTCATTATACATTTCGATAACGTAAGTTTAGAGGCTATAAATTCGATTTCCCCAATTTTGAATTCAAAAGTGGCACCAAATATAATTTATTTGATTGAATTAGCAATTTTTTACCCAATTTTTTACGTTTTCATTATTTATAACTAACAAACAGGTTTTTCTAGACGCTTTTGGATGAAATTATTTGTATATTTCTCTTTAAAAATAATATAAGTTTAGATGCAATAAAGTTCGACTTGCCCAATTTGAATTGAGAAGTGTCACCATAAATAATTCATTTGATTAAATTAGCAACTTTATATCAACATTACTATGTTCTCATTCTATATAGCCATTAAAATAATTTTACAGACACTTTTGGACGAAATTCATTATAAATTTCGATAACATAAGTTTAGAGGTTATAAATTCGACTTCCCCAATTTTGAATTCAAAAGTGGCACCAAATATAATTTATTTGATTGTATTAGCAACTTTTTATCAAATTTATTACGTTTTCATTATTTATAACTATCAGACAGGTTTTTCTAGACGCTTTTGGATGAAATGATTTGTATATTTCTCTTTAAAAATAACATAAGTTTAGACGCAATAAAGTTCGACTTGCCCAATTTGAATAGAGAAGTGTCACCAGAAATAGTTCATTTGATTAAATTAGCAACTTTATATCAACATTATTATGTTCTCATTCTATATAGCCAATTCAAAGGTCTTTACAGACGTTTTTGGATGAAATTCATTATACATTTCGATAATATATGTTTAAAGGCTATAAATTCGACTTCTCCAAATTTGAATTCAAAAGTGGCACCAAATATAATTTATTTGATTGAATTAGCAATTTTTTACCCAATTTATTATGTTTTCATTATTTATAACTAACAAACAGGTATTTCTACTCACTTTTGGATTAAATTATTTGTATATTTCTCTTTAAAAATAACATAAGTTTAGATGCAATAAAGTTCGACTTGCCCAATTTGAATTGAGAAGTGTCACCAGAAATAATTCATTTGATTAAATTAGCAACTTTATGTCAACATTACTATGTTCTCATTCTATATAGCCAATTAAAAGGTTTTTATAGACGCTTTTGGACGAAATTCATTATAAATTTCGATAACATAAGTTTAGAGGCTATAAATTCGACTTCCCCAATTTTGAATTCAAAAGTGGCACCAAATATAATTTATTTGATTGTATTAGCAACTTTTTAACAAATTTATTACGTTATCATTATTTATAACTAACAAACAGGTTTTTCTTGACGCTTTTGGATAAAATTATTTGTATATTTCTCTTTAATAATAACATAAGTTTAGATGCAATAAAGTTCGACTTGCCCAAATTGAATTGAGAAGTGTCACCAGAAATAATTCATTTGATTAAATTAGCAACTTTATGTCAACATTACTATGTTCTCATTCTATATAGCCAATTAAAAGGTTTTTATAGACGCTTTTGGACGAAATTCATTATAAATTTCGATAACATAAGTTTAGAGGCTATAAATCCGACTTCCGCAATTTTGAATTCAAAAGTGGCACCAAATATAATTTATTTGATTGTATTAGCAACTTTTTAACAAATTTATTACGTTTTCATTATTTATAACTAACAAACAGGTTTTTCTTGACACTTTTGGATAAAATTATTTGTATATTTCACTTTAATAATAACATAAGTTTAGATGAAATAAAGTTCGACTTGCCCAATTTGAATTGAGAAGTGTCACCAGAAATAATTCATTTGATTAAATTAGCAACTTTATATCAACATTATTATGTTCTCATTCTATATATCCAATTAAAAGGTTTTTCTAGACGCATTTGGACGAAATTCATCATACATTTCGATAACGTAAGTTTAGAGGCTATAAATTCGACTTCCCTAATTTTGAATTCAAAAGTGGCACCAAATATAATTTATTTGATTGTATTAGCAACTTTTTATCAACTTTATTACGTTTTCATTATTTATAACTAACAAACAGGTATTTCTAGATGCTTTTGGATGAAATTATTTGTATATTTCTCTTTAAAAATAACATAAGTTTAGACGCAATAAAGTTCGACTTGCCCAATTTGAATAGAGAAGTGTCACCAGAAATAGTTCATTTGATTAAATTAGCAACTTTATATCAACATTATTGTGTTCTAATTCTATATAGCCAATTAAAAGGTCTTTACAGACGTTTTTCGATGAAATTCATTATACATTTCGATAATATATGTTTAAAGGCTATAAATTCGACTTCTCCAAATTTAAATTCAAAAGTGGCACCAAATATAATTTATTTGATTGAATTAGCAATTTTTTACCCAATTTATTACCTTTTCATTATTTATAACTAACAAACAGGTTTTTCTACACACTTTTGGATTAAATTATTTGTATATTTCTCTTTAAAAATAACATAAGTTTAGATGCAATAAAGTTCGACTTGCCCAATTTGAATTGAGAAGTGTCACCAGAAATAATTCATTTGATTAAATTAGCAACTTTATGTCAACATTACTATGTTCTCATTCTATATAGCCAATTAAAAGGTTCTTATAGACGCTTTTGGACGAAATTCATTATAAATTTCGATAACATAAGTTTAGAGGCTATAAATTCGACTTCCCCAATTTTGAATTCAAAAGTGGTACCAAATATAATTTATTTGATTGTATTAGCAACTTTTTAACAAATTTATTACGTTTTCATTATTTATAACTAACAAACAGGGTTTTCTTGACGCTTTTGGATAAAATTATTTGTATATTTCTCTTTAATAATAACATAAGTTTAGATGAAATAAAGTTCGACTTGCCCAATTTGAATTGAGAAGTGTCACCAGAAATAATTCATTTGATTAAATTAGCAACTTTATATCAACATTATTATGTTCTCATTCTATATATCCAATTAAAAGGTTTTTCTAGACGCATTTGGACGAAATTCATCATACATTTCGATAACGTAAGTTTAGAGGCTATAAATTCGACTTCCCTAATTTTGAATTCAAAAGTGGCACCAAATATAATTTATTTGATTGTATTAGCAACTTTTTATCAACTTTATTACGTTTTCATTATTTATAACTAACAAACAGGATTTTCTAGACGCTTTTGGATAAAATTATTTGTATATTTCTCTTTAAAAATAACATAAGTTTAGACGCAATAAAGTTCGACTTGCCCAATTTGAATAGATAAGTGTCACCAGAAATAGTTCATTTGATTAAATTAGCAACTTTATATCAACATTATTATGTTCTCATTCTATATAGCCAATTAAAAGGTCTTTACAGACGTTTTTGGATGAAATTCATTATACATTTCGATAATATATGTTTAAAGGCTATAAATTCGACTTCTCCAAATTTGAATTCAAAAGTGGCACCAAATATAATTTATTTGATTGAATTAGCAATTTTTTACCCAATTTATTACCTTTTCATTATTTATAACTAACAAACAGGTTTTTCTACACACTTTTGGATTAAATTATTTGTATATTTCTCTTTAAAAATAACATAAGTTTAGATGCAATAAAGTTCGACTTGCCCAATTTGAATTGAGAAGTGTCACCAGAAATAATTCATTTGATTAAATTAGCAACTTTATGTCAACATTACTATGTTCTCATTCTATATAGCCAATTAAAAGGTTTTTATAGACGCTTTTGGACGAAATTCATTATAAATTTCGATAACATAAGTTTAGAGGCTATAAATTCGACTTCCCCAATTTTCAATTCAAAAGTGGCACCAAATATAATTTATTTGATTGTATTAGCAACTTTTTAACAAATTTATTACGTTATCATTATTTATAACTAACAAACAGGTTTTTCTTGACGCTTTTGGATAAAATTATTTGTATATTTCTCTTTAATAATAACATAAGTTTAGATGCAATAAAGTTCGACTTGCCCAAATTGAATTGAGAAGTGTCACCAGAAATAATTCATTTGATTAAATTAGCAACTTTATGTCAACATTACTATGTTCTCATTCTATATAGCCAATTAAAAGGTTTTTATAGACGCTTTTGGACGAAATTCATTATAAATTTCGATAACATAAGTTTAGAGGCTATAAATCCGACTTCCGCAATTTTGAATTCAAAAGTGGCACCAAATATAATTTATTTGATTGTATTAGCAACTTTTTAACAAATTTATTACGTTTTCATTATTTATAACTAACAAACAGGTTTTTCTTGACACTTTTGGATAAAATTATTTGTATATTTCACTTTAATAATAACATAAGTTTAGATGAAATAAAGTTCGACTTGCCCAATTTGAATTGAGAAGTGTCACCAGAAATAATTCATTTGATTAAATTAGCAACTTTATATCAACATTATTATGTTCTCATTCTATATATCCAATTAAAAGGTTTTTCTAGACGCATTTGGACGAAATTCATCATACATTTCGATAACGTAAGTTTAGAGGCTATAAATTCGACTTCCCTAATTTTGAATTCAAAAGTGGCACCAAATATAATTTATTTGATTGTATTAGCAACTTTTTATCAACTTTATTACGTTTTCATTATTTATAACTAACAAACAGGTATTTCTAGATGCTTTTGGATGAAATTATTTGTATATTTCTCTTTAAAAATAACATAAGTTTAGACGCAATAAAGTTCGACTTGCCCAATTTGAATAGAGAAGTGTCACCAGAAATAGTTCATTTGATTAAATTAGCAACTTTATATCAACATTATTGTGTTCTAATTCTATATAGCCAATTAAAAGGTCTTTACAGACGTTTTTCGATGAAATTCATTATACATTTCGATAATATATGTTTAAAGGCTATAAATTCGACTTCTCCAAATTTAAATTCAAAAGTGGCACCAAATATAATTTATTTGATTGAATTAGCAATTTTTTACCCAATTTATTACCTTTTCATTATTTATAACTAACAAACAGGTTTTTCTACACACTTTTGGATTAAATTATTTGTATATTTCTCTTTAAAAATAACATAAGTTTAGATGCAATAAAGTTCGACTTGCCCAATTTGAATTGAGAAGTGTCACCAGAAATAATTCATTTGATTAAATTAGCAACTTTATGTCAACATTACTATGTTCTCATTCTATATAGCCAATTAAAAGGTTCTTATAGACGCTTTTGGACGAAATTCATTATAAATTTCGATAACATAAGTTTAGAGGCTATAAATTCGACTTCCCCAATTTTGAATTCAAAAGTGGTACCAAATATAATTTATTTGATTGTATTAGCAACTTTTTAACAAATTTATTACGTTTTCATTATTTATAACTAACAAACAGGTTTTTCTTGACGCTTTTGGATAAAATTATTTGTATATTTCTCTTTAATAATAACATAAGTTTAGATGAAATAAAGTTCGACTTGCCCAATTTGAATTGAGAAGTGTCACCAGAAATAATTCATTTGATTAAATTAGCAACTTTATATCAACATTATTATGTTCTCATTCTATATATCCAATTAAAAGGTTTT
Source organism: Lactuca sativa (assembly GCF_002870075.4). Lineage (NCBI taxonomy): Eukaryota > Viridiplantae > Streptophyta > Magnoliopsida > Asterales > Asteraceae > Lactuca > Lactuca sativa. Next base: position 8,033,648 of record NC_056626.2, on the reverse strand, counting down.
TCTAGACGCATTTGGACGAAATTCATCATACATTTCGATAACGTAAGTTTAGAGGCTATAAATTCGACTTCCCTAATTTTGAATTCAAAAGTGGCACCAAATATAATTTATTTGATTGTATTAGCAACTTTTTATCAACTTTATTACGTTTTCATTATTTATAACTAACAAACAGGATTTTCTAGACGCTTTTGGATAAAATTATTTGTATATTTCTCTTTAAAAATAACATAAGTTTAGACGCAATAAAGTTCGACTTGCCCAATTTGAATAGATAAGTGTCACCAGAAATAGTTCATTTGATTAAATTAGCAACTTTATATCAACATTATTATGTTCTCATTCTATATAGCCAATTAAAAGGTCTTTACAGACGTTTTTGGATGAAATTCATTATACATTTCGATAATATATGTTTAAAGGCTATAAATTCGACTTCTCCAAATTTGAATTCAAAAGTGGCACCAAATATAATTTATTTGATTGAATTAGCAATTTTTTACCCAATTTATTACCTTTTCATTATTTATAACTAACAAACAGGTTTTTCTACACACTTTTGGATTAAATTATTTGTATATTTCTCTTTAAAAATAACATAAGTTTAGATGCAATAAAGTTCGACTTGCCCAATTTGAATTGAGAAGTGTCACCAGAAATAATTCATTTGATTAAATTAGCAACTTTATGTCAACATTACTATGTTCTCATTCTATATAGCCAATTAAAAGGTTTTTATAGACGCTTTTGGACGAAATTCATTATAAATTTCGATAACATAAGTTTAGAGGCTATAAATTCGACTTCCCCAATTTTGAATTCAAAAGTGGCACCAAATATAATTTATTTGATTGTATTAGCAACTTTTTAACAAATTTATTACGTTATCAATATTTATAACTAACAAACAGGTTTTTCTTGACGCTTTTGGATAAAATTATTTGTATATTTCTCTTTAATAATAACATAAGTTTAGATGCAATAAAGTTCGACTTGCCCAAATTGAATTGAGAAGTGTCACCAGAAATAATTCATTTGATTAAATTAGCAACTTTATGTCAACATTACTATGTTCTCATTCTATATAGCCAATTAAAAGGTTTTTATAGACGCTTTTGGACGAAATTCATTATAAATTTCGATAACATAAGTTTAGAGGCTATAAATCCGACTTCCGCAATTTTGAATTCAAAAGTGGCACCAAATATAATTTATTTGATTGTATTAGCAACTTTTTAACAAATTTATTACGTTTTCATTATTTATAACTAACAAACAGGTTTTTCTTGACACTTTTGGATAAAATTATTTGTATATTTCACTTTAATAATAACATAAGTTTAGATGAAATAAAGTTCGACTTGCCCAATTTGAATTGAGAAGTGTCACCAGAAATAATTCATTTGATTAAATTAGCAACTTTATATCAACATTATTATGTTCTCATTCTATATATCCAATTAAAAGGTTTTTCTAGACGCATTTGGACGAAATTCATCATACATTTCGATAACGTAAGTTTAGAGGCTATAAATTCGACTTCCCTAATTTTGAATTCAAAAGTGGCACCAAATATAATTTATTTGATTGTATTAGCAACTTTTTATCAACTTTATTACGTTTTCATTATTTATAACTAACAAACAGGTATTTCTAGATGCTTTTGGATGAAATTATTTGTATATTTCTCTTTAAAAATAACATAAGTTTAGACGCAATAAAGTTCGACTTGCCCAATTTGAATAGAGAAGTGTCACCAGAAATAGTTCATTTGATTAAATTAGCAACTTTATATCAACATTATTGTGTTCTAATTCTATATAGCCAATTAAAAGGTCTTTACAGACGTTTTTCGATGAAATTCATTATACATTTCGATAATATATGTTTAAAGGCTATAAATTCGACTTCTCCAAATTTAAATTCAAAAGTGGCACCAAATATAATTTATTTGATTGAATTAGCAATTTTTTACCCAATTTATTACCTTTTCATTATTTATAACTAACAAACAGGTTTTTCTACACACTTTTGGATTAAATTATTTGTATATTTCTCTTTAAAAATAACATAAGTTTAGATGCAATAAAGTTCGACTTGCCCAATTTGAATTGAGAAGTGTCACCAGAAATAATTCATTTGATTAAATTAGCAACTTTATGTCAACATTACTATGTTCTCATTCTATATAGCCAATTAAAAGGTTCTTATAGACGCTTTTGGACGAAATTCATTATAAATTTCGATAACATAAGTTTAGAGGCTATAAATTCGACTTCCCCAATTTTGAATTCAAAAGTGGTACCAAATATAATTTATTTGATTGTATTAGCAACTTTTTAACAAATTTATTACGTTTTCATTATTTATAACTAACAAACAGGTTTTTCTTGACGCTTTTGGATAAAATTATTTGTATATTTCACTTTAATAATAACATAAGTTTAGATGAAATAAAGTTCGACTTGCCCAATTTGAATTGAGAAGTGTCACCAGAAATAATTCATTTGATTAAATTAGCAACTTTATATCAACATTATTATGTTCTCATTCTATATATCCAATTAAAAGGTTTTTCTAGACGCATTTGGACGAAATTCATCATACATTTCGATAACGTAAGTTTAGAGGCTATAAATTCGACTTCCCTAATTTTGAATTCAAAAGTGGCACCAAATATAATTTATTTGATTGTATTAGCAACTTTTTATCAACTTTATTACGTTTTCATTATTTATAACTAACAAACAGGATTTTCTAGACGCTTTTGGATAAAATTATTTGTATATTTCTCTTTAAAAATAACATAAGTTTAGACGCAATAAAGTTCGACTTGCCCAATTTGAATAGAGAAGTGTCACCAGAAATAGTTCATTTGATTAAATTAGCAACTTTATATCAACATTATTATGTTCTCATTCTATATAGCCAATTAAAAGGTCTTTACAGACGTTTTTGGATGAAATTCATTATACATTTCGATAATATATGTTTAAAGGCTATAAATTCGACTTCTCCAAATTTGAATTCAAAAGTGGCACCAAATATAATTTATTTGATTGAATTAGCAATTTTTTACCCAATTTATTACCTTTTCATTATTTATAACTAACAAACAGGTTTTTCTACACACTTTTGGATTAAATTATTTGTATATTTCTCTTTAAAAATAACATAAGTTTAGATGCAATAAAGTTCGACTTGCCCAATTTGAATTGAGAAGTGTCACCAGAAATAATTCATTTGATTAAATTAGCAACTTTATGTCAACATTACTATGTTCTCATTCTATATAGCCAATTAAAAGGTTTTTATAGACGCTTTTGGACGAAATTCATTATAAATTTCGATAACATAAGTTTAGAGGCTATAAATTCGACTTCCCCAATTTTGAATTCAAAAGTGGCACCAAATATAATTTATTTGATTGTATTAGCAACTTTTTAACAAATTTATTACGTTTTCATTATTTATAACTAACAAACGGGTTTTTCTTGACGCTTTTGGATAAAATTATTTGTATATTTCTCTTTAATAATAACATAAGTTTAGATGAAATAAAGTTCGACTTGCCCAATTTGAATTGAGAAGTGTCACCAGAAATAATTCATTTGATTAAATTAGCAACTTTATATCAACATTATTATGTTCTCATTCTATATATCCAATTAAAAGGTTTTTCTAGACGCATTTGGACGAAATTCATCATACATTTCGATAACGTAAGTTTAGAGGCTATAAATTCGACTTCCCTAATTTTGAATTCAAAAGTGGCACCAAATATAATTTATTTGATTGTATTAGCAACTTTTTATCAACTTTATTACGTTTTCATTATTTATAACTAACAAACAGGTATTTCTAGACGCTTTTGGATGAAATTATTTGTATATTTCTCTTTAAAAATAACATAAGTTTAGACGCAATAAAGTTCGACTTGCCCAATTTGAATAGAGAAGTGTCACCAGAAATAGTTCATTTGATTAAATTAGCAACTTTATATCAACATTATTATGTTCTAATTCTATATAGCCAATTAAAAGGTCTTTACAGACGTTTTTGGATGAAATTCATTATACATTTCGATAATATATGTTTAAAGGCTATAAATTCGACTTCTCCAAATTTGAATTCAAAAGTGGCACCAAATATAATTTATTTGATTAAATTAGCAATTTTTTACCCAATTTATTACGTTTTCATTATTTATAACTAACAAACAGGTTTTTCTACACACTTTTGGATTAAATTATTTGTATATTTCTCTTTAAAAATAACATAAGTTTAGATGCAATAAAGTTCGACTTGCCCAATTTGAATTGAGAAGTGTCACTAGAAATAATTCATTTGATTAAATTAGCAACTTTATGTCAACATTACTATGTTCTCATTCTATATAGCCAATTAAAAGGTTTTTATAGACGCTTTTGGACGAAATTCATTATAAATTTCGATAACATAAGTTTAGAGGTTATAAATTCGACTTCCCCAATTTTGAATTCAAAAGTGGCACCAAATATAATTTATTTGATTGTATTAGCAACTTTTTATCAAATTTATTACGTTTTCATTATTTATAACTATCAAACAGGTTTTTCTAGACGCTTTTGGATGAAATGATTTGTATATTTCTCTTTAAAAATAACATAAGTTTAGACGCAATAAAGTTCGACTTGCCCAATTTGAATAGAGAAGTGTCACCAGAAATAGTTCATTTGATTAAATTAGCAACTTTATATCAACATTATTATGTTCTCATTCTATATAGCCAATTAAAAGGTCTTTACAGACGTTTTTGGATGAAATTCATTATACATTTCGATAATATATGTTTAAAGGCTATAAATTCGACTTCTCCAAATTTGAATTCAAAAGGGGCACCAAATATAATTTATTTGATTGAATTAGCAATTTTTTACCCAATTTATTACGTTTTCATTATTTATAACTAACAAACAGGTTTTTCTACTCACTTTTGGATTAAATTATTTGTATATTTCTCTTTAAAAATAACATAAGTTTAGATGCAATAAAGTTCGACTTGCCCAATTTGAATTGAGAAGTGTCACCAGAAATAATTCATTTGATTAAATTAGCAACTTTATGTCAACATTACTATGTTCTCATTCTATATAGCCAATTAAAAGGTTTTTATAGACGCTTTTGGACGAAATTCATTATAAATTTCGATAACATAAGTTTAGAGGCTATAAATTCGACTTCCCCAATTTTGAATTCAAAAGTGGCACCAAATATAATTTATTTGATTGTATTAGCAACTTTTTAACAAATTTATTACGTTATCATTATTTATAACTAACAAACAGGTTTTTCTTGACGCTTTTGGATAAAATTATTTGTATATTTCTCTTTAATAATAACATAAGTTTAGATGCAATAAAGTTCGACTTGCCCAAATTGAATTGAGAAGTGTCACCAGAAATAATTCATTTGATTAAATTAGCAACTTTATGTCAACATTACTATGTTCTCATTCTATATAGCCAATTAAAAGGTTTTTATAGACGCTTTTGGACGAAATTCATTATAAATTTCGATAACGTAAGTTTAGAGGCTATAAATTCGACTTCCCCAACTTTGAATTCAAAAGTGGCACCAAATATAATTTATTTGATTGTATTAGCAACTTTTTATCAACTTTATTACGTTTTCATTATTTATAACTAACAAACAGGTATTTCTAGATGCTTTTGGATGAAATTATTTGTATATTTCTCTTTAAAAATAACATAAGTTTAGACGCAATAAAGTTCGACTTGCCCAATTTGAATAGAGAAGTGTCACCAGAAATAGTTCATTTGATTAAATTAGCAACTTTATATCAACATTATTGTGTTCTAATTCTATATAGCCAATTAAAAGGTCTTTACAGACGTTTTTCGATGAAATTCATTATACATTTCGATAATATATGTTTAAAGGCTATAAATTCGACTTCTCCAAATTTAAATTCAAAAGTGGCACCAAATATAATTTATTTGATTGAATTAGCAATTTTTTACCCAATTTATTACCTTTTCATTATTTATAACTAACAAACAGGTTTTTCTACACACTTTTGGATTAAATTATTTGTATATTTCTCTTTAAAAATAACATAAGTTTAGATGCAATAAAGTTCGACTTGCCCAATTTGAATTGAGAAGTGTCACCAGAAATAATTCATTTGATTAAATTAGCAACTTTATGTCAACATTACTATGTTCTCATTCTATATAGCCAATTAAAAGGTTCTTATAGACGCTTTTGGACGAAATTCATTATAAATTTCGATAACATAAGTTTAGAGGCTATAAATTCGACTTCCCCAATTTTGAATTCAAAAGTGGTACCAAATATAATTTATTTGATTGTATTAGCAACTTTTTAACAAATTTATTACGTTTTCATTATTTATAACTAACAAACAGGTTTTTCTTGACGCTTTTGGATAAAATTATTTGTATATTTCACTTTAATAATAACATAAGTTTAGATGAAATAAAGTTCGACTTGCCCAATTTGAATTGAGAAGTGTCACCAGAAATAATTCATTTGATTAAATTAGCAACTTTATATCAACATTATTATGTTCTCATTCTATATATCCAATTAAAAGGTTTTTCTAGACGCATTTGGACGAAATTCATCATACATTTCGATAACGTAAGTTTAGAGGCTATAAATTCGACTTCCCTAATTTTGAATTCAAAAGTGGCACCAAATATAATTTATTTGATTGTATTAGCAACTTTTTATCAACTTTATTACGTTTTCATTATTTATAACTAACAAACAGGATTTTCTAGACGCTTTTGGATAAAATTATTTGTATATTTCTCTTTAAAAATAACATAAGTTTAGACGCAATAAAGTTCGACTTGCCCAATTTGAATAGAGAAGTGTCACCAGAAATAGTTCATTTGATTAAATTAGCAACTTTATATCAACATTATTATGTTCTCATTCTATATAGCCAATTAAAAGGTCTTTACAGACGTTTTTGGATGAAATTCATTATACATTTCGATAATATATGTTTAAAGGCTATAAATTCGACTTCTCCAAATTTGAATTCAAAAGTGGCACCAAATATAATTTATTTGATTGAATTAGCAATTTTTTACCCAATTTATTACCTTTTCATTATTTATAACTAACAAACAGGTTTTTCTACACACTTTTGGATTAAATTATTTGTATATTTCTCTTTAAAAATAACATAAGTTTAGATGCAATAAAGTTCGACTTGCCCAATTTGAATTGAGAAGTGTCACCAGAAATAATTCATTTGATTAAATTAGCAACTTTATGTCAACATTACTATGTTCTCATTCTATATAGCCAATTAAAAGGTTTTTATAGACGCTTTTGGACGAAATTCATTATAAATTTCGATAACATAAGTTTAGAGGCTATAAATTCGACTTCCCCAATTTTGAATTCAAAAGTGGCACCAAATATAATTTATTTGATTGTATTAGCAACTTTTTAACAAATTTATTACGTTTTCATTATTTATAACTAACAAACAGGTTTTTCTTGACGCTTTTGGATAAAATTATTTGTATATTTCTCTTTAATAATAACATAAGTTTAGATGAAATAAAGTTCGACTTGCCCAATTTGAATTGAGAAGTGTCACCAGAAATAATTCATTTGATTAAATTAGCAACTTTATATCAACATTATTATGTTCTCATTCTATATATCCAATTAAAAGGTTTTTCTAGACGCATTTGGACGAAATTCATCATACATTTCGATAACGTAAGTTTAGAGGCTATAAATTCGACTTCCCTAATTTTGAATTCAAAAGTGGCACCAAATATAATTTATTTGATTGTATTAGCAACTTTTTATCAACTTTATTACGTTTTCATTATTTATAACTAACAAACAGGTATTTCTAGACGCTTTTGGATGAAATTATTTGTATATTTCTCTTTAAAAATAACATAAGTTTAGACGCAATAAAGTTCGACTTGCCCAATTTGAATAGAGAAGTGTCACCAGAAATAGTTCATTTGATTAAATTAGCAACTTTATATCAACATTATTATGTTCTAATTCTATATAGCCAATTAAAAGGTCTTTACAGACGTTTTTGGATGAAATTCATTATACATTTCGATAATATATGTTTAAAGGCTATAAATTCGACTTCTCCAAATTTGAATTCAAAAGTGGCACCAAATATAATTTATTTGATTAAATTAGCAATTTTTTACCCAATTTATTACGTTTTCATTATTTATAACTAACAAACAGGTTTTTCTACACACTTTTGGATTAAATTATTTGTATATTTCTCTTTAAAAATAACATAAGTTTAGATGCAATAAAGTTCGACTTGCCCAATTTGAATTGAGAAGTGTCACTAGAAATAATTCATTTGATTAAATTAGCAACTTTATGTCAACATTACTATGTTCTCATTCTATATAGCCAATTAAAAGGTTTTTATAGACGCTTTTGGACGAAATTCATTATAAATTTCGATAACATAAGTTTAGAGGTTATAAATTCGACTTCCCCAATTTTGAATTCAAAAGTGGCACCAAATATAATTTATTTGATTGTATTAGCAACTTTTTATCAAATTTATTACGTTTTCATTATTTATAACTATCAAACAGGTTTTTCTAGACGCTTTTGGATGAAATGATTTGTATATTTCTCTTTAAAAATAACATAAGTTTAGACGCAATAAAGTTCGACTTGCCCAATTTGAATAGAGAAGTGTCACCAGAAATAGTTCATTTGATTAAATTAGCAACTTTATATCAACATTATTATGTTCTCATTCTATATAGCCAATTAAAAGGTCTTTACAGACGTTTTTGGATGAAATTCATTATACATTTCGATAATATATGTTTAAAGGCTATAAATTCGACTTCTCCAAATTTGAATTCAAAAGGGGCACCAAATATAATTTATTTGATTGAATTAGCAATTTTTTACCCAATTTATTACGTTTTCATTATTTATAACTAACAAACAGGTTTTTCTACTCACTTTTGGATTAAATTATTTGTATATTTCTCTTTAAAAATAACATAAGTTTAGATGCAATAAAGTTCGACTTGCCCAATTTGAATTGAGAAGTGTCACCAGAAATAATTCATTTGATTAAATTAGCAACTTTATGTCAACATTACTATGTTCTCATTCTATATAGCCAATTAAAAGGTTTTTATAGACGCTTTTGGACGAAATTCATTATAAATTTCGATAACATAAGTTTAGAGGCTATAAATTCGACTTCCCCAATTTTGAATTCAAAAGTGGCACCAAATATAATTTATTTGATTGTATTAGCAACTTTTTAACAAATTTATTACGTTATCATTATTTATAACTAACAAACAGGTTTTTCTTGACGCTTTTGGATAAAATTATTTGTATATTTCTCTTTAATAATAACATAAGTTTAGATGCAATAAAGTTCGACTTGCCCAAAATTAATTGAGAAGTGTCACCAGAAATAATTCATTTGATTAAATTAGCAACTTTATGTCAACATTACTATGTTCTCATTCTATATAGCCAATTAAAAGGTTTTTATAGACGCTTTTGGACGAAATTCATTATAAATTTCGATAACGTAAGTTTAGAGGCTATAAATTCGACTTCCCCAACTTTGAATTCAAAAGTGGCACCAAATATAATTTATTTGATTGTATTAGCAACTTTTTAACAAATTTATTACGTTTTCATTATTTATAACTAACAAACAGGTTTTTCTTGACGCTTTTGGATAAAATTATTTGTATATTTCTCTTTAATAATAACATAAGTTTAGATGCAATAAAGTTCGACTTGCCCAAATTGAATTGAGAAGTGTCACCAGAAATAATTCATTTGATTACATTAGCAACTTTATATTCACATTATTATGTTCTCTTTCTATATAGCCAATTAAAAGGTTTTTCTAGACGCTTTTGGACGAAATTCATTATACATTTCGATAACTTAGGTTTAAAGGCTATATATTCGACTTCCCCAATTTTGAATTCAAAAGTGGCACCAAATGTAATTTATTTGATTGTATTAGCAACTTTTTATCAAATTTATTACGTTTTCATTATTTATAACTAACAAACAGGTTTTTCTAGACGCTTTTGGATGAAATTATTTGTATATTTCTCTTTAAAAATAACATAAGTTTAGATGCAATAAAGTTCGACTTGCCCAATTTGAATTGAGAAGTGTCACCATAAATAATTCATTTGATTAAATTAGCAACTTTATATCAACATTATTATGTTCTCATTCTATATATCCAATTAAAAGGTCTTTACAGACGTTTTTGGATGAAATTCATTATACATTTCGATAATATATGTTTAATGGCTATAAATTCGACTTCTCCAAATTTGAATTCAAAAGTGGCACCAAATATAATTTATTTGATTGAATTAGCAATTTTTTACCCAATTTATTACCTTTTCATTATTTATAACTAACAAACAGGTTTTTCTACACACTTTTGGATTAAATTATTTGTATATTTCTCTTTAAAAATAACATAAGTTTAGATGCAATAAAGTTCGACTTGCCCAATTTGAATTGAGAAGTGTCACTAGAAATAATTCATTTGATTAAATTAGCAACTTTATGTCAACATTACTATGTTCTCATTCTATATAGCCAATTAAAAGGTTTTTATAGACGCTTTTGGACGAAATTCATTATAAATTTCGATAACATAAGTTTAGAGGTTATAAATTCGACTTCCCCAATTTTGAATTCAAAAGTGGCACCAAATATAATTTATTTGATTGTATTAGCAACTTTTTATCAAATTTATTACGTTTTCATTATTTATAACTATCAAACAGGTTTTTCTAGACGCTTTTGGATGAAATGATTTGTATATTTCTCTTTAAAAATAACATAAGTTTAGACGCAATAAAGTTCGACTTGCCCAATTTGAATAGAGAAGTGTCACCAGAAATAGTTCATTTGATTAAATTAGCAACTTTATATCAACATTATTATGTTCTCATTCTATATAGCCAATTAAAAGGTCTTTACAGACGTTTTTGGATGAAATTCATTATACATTTCGATAATATATGTTTAAAGGCTATAAATTCGACTTCTCCAAATTTGAATTCAAAAGGGGCACCAAATATAATTTATTTGATTGAATTAGCAATTTTTTACCCAATTTATTACGTTTTCATTATTTATAACTAACAAACAGGTTTTTCTACTCACTTTTGGATTAAATTATTTGTATATTTCTCTTTAAAAATAACATAAGTTTAGATGCAATAAAGTTCGACTTGCCCAATTTGAATTGAGAAGTGTCACCAGAAATAATTCATTTGATTAAATTAGCAACTTTATGTCAACATTACTATGTTCTCATTCTATATAGCCAATTAAAAGGTTTTTATAGACGCTTTTGGACGAAATTCATTATAAATTTCGATAACATAAGTTTAGAGGCTATAAATTCGACTTCCCCAATTTTGAATTCAAAAGTGGCACCAAATATAATTTATTTGATTGTATTAGCAACTTTTTAACAAATTTATTACGTTATCATTATTTATAACTAACAAACAGGTTTTTCTTGACGCTTTTGGATAAAATTATTTGTATATTTCTCTTTAATAATAACATAAGTTTAGATGCAATAAAGTTCGACTTGCCCAAATTGAATTGAGAAGTGTCACCAGAAATAATTCATTTGATTAAATTAGCAACTTTATGTCAACATTACTATGTTCTCATTCTATATAGCCAATTAAAAGGTTTTTATAGACGCTTTTGGACGAAATTCATTATAAATTTCGATAACGTAAGTTTAGAGGCTATAAATTCGACTTCCCCAACTTTGAATTCAAAAGTGGCACCAAATATAATTTATTTGATTGTATTAGCAACTTTTTAACAAATTTATTACGTTTTCATTATTTATAACTAACAAACAGGTTTTTCTTGACGCTTTTGGATAAAATTATTTGTATATTTCTCTTTAATAATAACATAAGTTTAGATGCAATAAAGTTCGACTTGCCCAAATTGAATTGAGAAGTGTCACCAGAAATAATTCATTTGATTACATTAGCAACTTTATATTCACATTATTATGTTCTCTTTCTATATAGCCAATTAAAAGGTTTTTCTAGACGCTTTTGGACGAAATTCATTATACATTTCGATAACTTAGGTTTAAAGGCTATATATTCGACTTCCCCAATTTTGAATTCAAAAGTGGCACCAAATGTAATTTATTTGATTGTATTAGCAACTTTTTATCAAATTTATTACGTTTTCATTATTTATAACTAACAAACAGGTTTTTCTAGACGCTTTTGGATGAAATTATTTGTATATTTCTCTTTAAAAATAACATAAGTTTAGATGCAATAAAGTTCGACTTGCCCAATTTGAATTGAGAAGTGTCACCATAAATAATTCATTTGATTAAATTAGCAACTTTATATCAACATTATTATGTTCTCATTCTATATATCCAATTAAAAGGTCTTTACAGACGTTTTTGGATGAAATTCATTATACATTTCGATAATATATGTTTAATGGCTATAAATTCGACTTCTCCAAATTTGAATTCAAAAGTGGCACCAACTATAATTTATTTGATTGAATTAGCAATTTTTTACCCAATTTATTACGTTTTCATTATTTATAACTAACAAACAGGTTTTTCTACTCACTTTTGGATTAAATTATTTGTATATTTCTCTTTAAAAATAACATAAGTTTAGATGCAATAAAGTTCGACTTGCTCAATTTGAATTGAGAAGTGTCACCAGAAATAATTCATTTGATTAAATTAGCAACTTTATGTCAACATTACTATGTTCTCATTCTATATAGCCAATTAAAAGGTTTTTATAGACGGTTTTGGATGAAATTCATTATAAATTTCGATAACATAAGTTTAGAGGCTATAAACTCGACTTCACCAATTTTGAATTCAAAAGTGGCACCAAATATAATTTATTTGATTGTCTTAGCAACTTTTTAACAAATTTATTACGTTTTCATTATTTATAACTAACAAACAGGTTTTTCTTGACGCTTTTAGATAAAATTATTTGTATATTTCTCTTTAATAATAACATAAGTTTAGATGCAATAAAGTTCGACTTGCCCAAATTGAATTGAGAAGTGTCACCAGAAATAATTCATTTGATTACATTAGCAACTTTATATCCACATTATTATGTTCTCATTCCATATAGCCAATTAAAAGGTTTTTCTAGATGCTTTTGGACGAAATTCATTATACATTTCGATAACTTAGGTTTAGAGGCTATATATTCGACTTCCCCAATTTTGAATTCAAAAGTGGTACCAAATGTAATTTATTTGATTGTATTAGCAACTTTTTATCAAATTTATTACGTTTTCATTATTTATAACTAACAAACAGGTTTTTCTAGACGCTTTTGGATGAAGTTATTTGTATATTTCTCTTTAAAAATAACATAAGTTTAGATGCAATAAAGTTCGACTTGCCCAATTTGAATTGAGAAGTGTCACCGGAAATAGTTCATTTGATTAAATTAGCAACTTTATATCAACATTATTATGTTCTTATTCTATATAGCCAATTAAAAGGTCTTTACAGACGTTTTTGGATGAAATTCATTATACATTTCGATAATGTATGTTTAAAGGCTATAAATTCGACTTCTCCAAATTTGAATTCAAAAGTGGCACCAAATATAATTCATTTGATTAAATTAGCAATTTTTTACCCAATTTATTACGTTTTCATTATTTATAACTAACAAACAGGTTTTTCTACACACTTTTGGATGAAATTATTTGTATATTTCTCTTTAAAAATAACATAAGTTTAGATGCAATAAAGTTATACTTGCCCAATTTGAATTGAGAAGTGTCACCAGAAATAATTCATTTGATTAAATTAGCAACTTTATATCAACATTATTATGTTCTCATTCTATATAGCCAATTAAAAGGACTTTATAGACCTTTTTGGATGAAATTCATTATACATTTCGATAACGTAAGTTTAGAGGCTATAAATTCGACTTCCCCAATTTTGAATTCAAAAGTGGCACCAAATATAATTTATTTGATTGAATTAGCAATTTTTTACCCAATTTTTTACGTTTTCATTATTTATAACTAACAAACAGGTTTTTCTAGACGCTTTTGGATGAAATTATTTGTATATTTCTCTTTAAAAATAATATAAGTTTAGATGCAATAAAGTTCGACTTACCCAATTTGAATTGAGAAGTGTCACCATAAATAATTCATTTGATTAAATTAGCAACTTTATATCAACATTACTATGTTCTCATTCTATATAGCCATTAAAATGATTTTACAGACACTTTTGGACGAAATTCATTATAAATTTCGATGACATAAGTTTAGAGGTTATAAATTCGACTTCCCCAATTTTGAATTCAAAAGTGGCACCAAATATAATTTATTTGATTGTATTAGCAACTTTTTATCAAATTTATTACGTTTTCATTATTTATAACTATCAAACAGGTTTTTCTAGACGCTTTTGGATGAAATGATTTGTATATTTCTCTTTAAAAATAACATAAGTTTAGATGCAATAAAGTTCGACTTGCCTAATTTGAATTGAGAAGTGTCACCAGAAATAATTCATTTGATTAAATTAGCAACTTTATATCAACATTATTATGTTCTCCTTCTATATAGCTAATTAAAAGGTTTTTATAGACGCTTTTGGATGAAATTCATTATAAATTTCGATAACGTAAGTTTAGAGGCTATAAATTCGACTTCCCCAATTTTGAATTCGAAAGTGGCACCTAATATAATTTATTTGATTATATTAGCAACTTTTTAACAAATTTATTACGTTTTCATTATTTATAACTAACAAACAGGTTTTTCTTGATGCTTTTGGATAAAATTATTTGTATATTTCTCTTTAATAATAACATAAGTTTAGATGAAATAAAGTTCGACTTGCCCAATTTGAATTGAGAAGTGTCAGCAGAAATAAGTCATTTGATTAAATTAGCAACCTTATATCAACATTATTATGTTCTCATTCTATATATCCAATTAAAAGGTTTTTCTAGACGCATTTGGACGAAATTCATTATACATTTCGATAACGTAAGTTTAGAGGCTATAAATTCGACTTCCCTAATTTTGATTTCGAAAGTGGCACCAAATATAATTTATTTGATTGTATTAGCAACTATTTATCAACTTTATTACGTTTTCATTATTTATAACTAACAAACAGGTTTTTCTAGATGCTTTTGGATGAAATTATTTGTATATTTCTCTTTAAAAATAACATAAGTTTAGACGCAATAAAGTTCGACTTGCCCAATTTGAATAGAGAAGTGTCACCAGAAATAGTTCATTTGATTAAATTAGCAACTTTATATCAACATTATTATGTTCTCATTCTATATAGCCAATTAAAAGGTTTTTATAGACGCTTTTGGACGAAATTCGTTATAAATTTCGATAACATAAGTTTAGAGGCTATAAATTCGACTTCCCCAATTTTGTATTCAAAAGTGGCACCAAATATAATTTATTTGATTGTATTAGCAACTTTTTAACAAATTTATTACGTTTTCATTATTTATAACTAACAAACAGGTTTTTCTTGACGCTTTTGGGTAAAATTATTTGTATATTTCTCTTTAATAATAAAATAAGTTTAGATGAAATAAAGTTCGACTTGCCCAATTTGAATTGAGAAGTGTCACCAGAAATAATTCATTTGATTAAATTAGCAACTTTATATCAACATTAGTATGTTGTCATTCTATATATCCAATTAAAAGGTTTTTCTAGACGCATTTGGACGAAATTCATCATACATTTCGATAACGTAAGTTTAGAGGCTATAAATTCGACTTCCCTAATTTTGAATTCAAAAGTGGCACCAAATATAATTTATTTGATTGTATTAGCAACTTTTTATCAACTTTATTACGTTTTCATTATTTATAACTAACAAACAGGATTTTCTAGACGCTTTTGGATGAAATTATTTGTATATTTCTCTTTAAAAATAACATAAGTTTAGATATAATAAAGTTCGACTTGCCCAATTTGAATAGAGAAGTGTCACCAGAAATAGTTCATTTGATTAAATTAGCAACTTTATATCAACATTATTATGTTCTCATTCTATATAGCCAATTAAAAGGTCTTTACAGACGTTTTTGGATGAAATTCATTATACATTTCGATAATGTATGTTTAAAGGCTATAAATTCGACTTCTCCAAATTTGAATTCAAAAGTAGCACAAAATATAATTTATTTGATTGAATTAGCAATTTTTTACCCAATTTATTACGTTTTCGTTATTTATAACTAACAAACAGGTTTTTCTACACACTTTTGGATGAAATTATATGTATATTTCTCCTTAAAAATAACGTAAGTTTAGATGCAATAAAGTTCGACTTGCCCAATTTGAATTGAGAAGTGTCACCAGAAATAATTCATTTGATTAAATTAGCAACTTTATATCAACATTATTATGTTCTCATTCTATATATCCAATTAAAAGGTTTTTCTAGACGCATTTGGACGAAATTCATCATACATTTCGATAACGTAAGTTTAGAGGCTATAAATTCGACTTCCCTAATTTTGAATTCAAAAGTGGCACCAAATATAATTTATTTGATTGTATTAGCAACTTTTTATCAACTTTATTACGTTTTCATTATTTATAACTAACAAACAGGATTTTCTAGACGCTTTTGGATGAAATTATTTGTATATTTCTCTTTAAAAATAACATAAGTTTAGATACAATAAAGTTCGACTTGCCCAATTTGAATAGAGAAGTGTCACCAGAAATAGTTCATTTGATTAAATTAGCAACTTTATGTCAACATTATTATGTTTTCATTCTATATAGCCAATTAAAAGGTCTTTACAGACGTTTTTGGATGAAATTCATTATACATTTCGATAATGTATGTTTAAAGGCTATAAATTCGACTTCTCCAAATTTGAATTCAAAAGTAGCACAAAATATAATTTATTTGATTGAATTAGCAATTTTTTACCCAATTTATTACGTTTTCGTTATTTATAACTAACAAACAGGTTTTTCTACACACTTTTGGATGAAATTATTTGTATATTTCTCCTTAAAAATAACATAAGTTTAGATGCAATAAAGTTCGACTTGCCCAATTTGAATTGAGAAGTGTCACCAGAAATAATTCATTTGATTAAATTAGCAACTTTATATCAACATTACTATGTTCTCATTCTATATAGCCAATTAAAAGGTATTTATAGACGCTTTTGGACGAAATTCATTATAAATTTCGATAACATAAGTTTAGAGGCTATAAATTCGACTTCCGCAATTTTGAATTCAAAAGTGGCACCAAATATAATTTATTTGATTGTATTAGCAACTTTTTAACAAATTTATTACGTTTTCATTATTTATAACTAACAAACAGGTTTTTCTTGATGCTTTTGGATAAAATTATTTGTATATTTCTCTTTAATAATAACATAAGTTTAGATGAAATAAAGTTCGACTTGCCCAATTTGAATTGAGAAGTGTCAGCAGAAATAATTCATTTGATTAAATTAGCAACTTTATATCAACATTATTATGTTCTCATTCTATATATCCAATTAAAAGGTTTTTCTAGACGCATTTGGACGAAATTCATTATACATTTCGATAACGTAAGTTTAGAGGCTATAAATTCGACTTCCCTAATTTTGAGTTCAAAAGTGGCACCAAATATAATTGATTTGATTGTATTAGCAACTTTTTATCAACTTTATTACGTTTTCATTATAAATAACTAACAAACAGGTTTTTCTAGACGCTTTTGGATGAAATTATTTGTATATTTCTCTTTAAAAATAACATAAGTTTAGACGCAATAAAGTTCGACTTGCCCAATTTGAATAGAGAAGTGTCACCAGAAATAGTTCATTTGATTAAATTAGCAACTTTATATCAACATTATTATGTTCTCATTCTATATAGCCAATTAAAAGGTCTTTACACACGTTTTTGGATGAAATTCATTATACATTTCGATAATATATGTTTAAAGGCTATAAATTCGACTTCTCCAAATTTGAATTCAAAAGTGGCACCAAATATAATTTATTTGATTGAATTAGCAATTTTTTACCCAATTTATTACGTTTTCATTATTTATAACTAACAAACAGGTTTTTCTACACACTTTTGGATTAAATTATTTGTATATTTCTCTTTAATAATAACATAAGTTTAGATGCAATAAAGTTCGACTTGCCCAATTTGAATTGAGAAGTGTCACCAGAAATAATTCATTTGATTAAATTAGCAACTTTATGTCAACATTACTATGTTCTCATTCTATATAGCCAATTAAAAGGTTTTTAGAGACGCTTTTGGACGAAATTCATTATAAATTTCGATAACATAAGTTTAGAGGCTATAAATTCGACTTCCCCAATTTTGAATTCAAAAGTGGCACCAAATATAATTTATTTGATTGTATTAGCAACTTTTTAACAAATTTATTACGTTTTCATTATTTATAACTAACAAACTGGTTTTTCTTGACGCTTTTGGATAAAATTATTTGTATATTCCTCTTTAATAATAACATAAGTTTAGATGAAATAAAGTTCGATTTGCCCAATTTGAATTGAGAAGTGTCACCAGAAAAAATTCATTTGATTAAATTAGCAACTTTATATCAACATTATTATGTTCTCATTCTATAAATCCAATTAAAAGGTTTTTCTAGACGCATTTGGACGAAATTCATCATACATTTCGATAACGTAAGTTTAGAGGCTATAAATTCGACTTCCCTAATTTTGAATTCAAAAGTGGCCCCAAAGATAATTTATTTGAGTGTATTAGCAACTTTTTATCAAATTTATTACGTTTTCATTATTTATAACTAACAAACAGGTTTTTCTTGACGCTTTTGGATGAAATTATTTGTATATTTCTCTTTAATAATAACATAAGTTTAGATGCAATAAAGTTCGACTTGCCCAATTTGAATTGAGAAGTGTTACCAGAAATAATTTATTTGACTAAATTAGCAACTTTATATCAATATTATTATGTTCTCATTCTATATAGCCAATTAAAAGTTTTTTTATAGACGCTTTTGGACGAAATTCATTATACATTTCGATAATGTAAGTTTATAGGATATAAATTCGACTTCTCCAATTTTGAATTCAAAAGTGGCACCAAATATAACTTATTTGATTACATTAGCAACTTTTTATCAACTTTATTACGTTTTCATTATTTATAACTAACAAACAGGATTTTCTAGACGCTTTTGGATAAAATTATTTGTATATTTCTCTTTAAAAATAACATAAGTTTAGACGCAATAAAGTTCGACTTGCCCAATTTGAATAGATAAGTGTCACCAGAAATAGTTCATTTGATTAAATTAGCAACTTTATATCAACATTATTATGTTCTCATTCTATATAGCCAATTAAAAGGTCTTTACAGACGTTTTTGGATGAAATTCATTATACATTTCGATAATGTACGTTTAAAGGCTATAAATTCGACTTCTCCGAATTTGAATTCAAAAGTGGCACAAAATATAATTTATTTGATTGAATTAGCAATTTTTTACCCAATTTATTACGTTTTCATTATTTATAACTAACAAACAGGTTTTTCTACACACTTTTGGATGAAATTATTTGTATATTTCTCTTTAAAAATAACATAAGTTTAGATGCAATAAAGTTCGAATTGCTCAATTTGAATTGAGAAGTGTCACCAGAAATAATTCATTTGATTAAATTAGCAACTTTATATCAACATTACTGTGTTCTCATTCTATATAGCCAATTAAAAGGTTTTTATAGACGCTTTTGGACGAAATTCATTATAATTTCGATAACATAAGTTTAGAGGCTATAAATTCGACTTCCCCAATTTTGAATTCAAAAGTGGCACCAAATATAATTTATTTGATTGTATTAGCAATTTTTTATCAAATTTATTACGTTTTAATTATTTATAACTAACAAACAGGTTTTTCTTGACGCTTTTGGATGAAATTATTTGTATATTTCTCTTTAATAATAACAAAAGTTTAGATGCAATAAAGTTCGACTTGCCCAATTTGAATTGAGAAGTGTCACCAGAAATAATTCATTTGATTAATTTAGCAACTTTATATCAACATTATTATGTTCTCATTCTATATAGCCAATTAAAAGGTTTTTATAGACGCTTTTGGACGAAATTCATTATACATTTCGATAACGTAAGTTTAGAGGCTATAAATTCGACTTCCCCAAATTTGAATTCAAAAGTGACACCAAATATAATTTATTTGATTGTATTAGCAACTTTTTAACAAATTTATTACGTTTTCATTATTTATAACTAACAAACAGGTTTTTCTTGATGCTTTTGGATAAAATTATTTGTATATTTCTCTTTAATAATAACATAAGTTTAGATGAAATAAAGTTCGACTTGCCCAATTTGAATTGAGAAGTGTCACCAGAAATAATTCATTTGATTAAATTAGCAACTTTATATCAACATTATTATGTTCTCATTCTATATATCCAATTAAAAGGTTTTTCTAGACGCATTTGGACGAAATTCATTATACATTTCGATAACGTAAGTTTAGAGGCTATAAATTCGACTTCCCTAATTTTGAATTCAAAAGTGGCACCAAATATAATTGATTTGATTGTATTAGCAACTTTTTATCAACTTTATTACGTTTTCATTATTTATAACTAACAAATAGGTTTTTCTAGACGCTTTTGGATGAAATTATTTGTATATTTCTCTTTAAAAATAACAGAAGTTTAGACGCAATAAAGTTCGACTTGCCCAATTTGAATAGAGAAGTGTCACCAGAAATAGTTCATTTGATTAAATTAGCAACTTTATATCAACATTATTATGTTCTCATTCTATATAGCCAATTAAAAGGTCTTTACACACGTTTTTGGATGAAATTCATTATACATTTCGATAATATATGTTTAAAGGCTATAAATTCGACTTCTCCAAATTTGAATTCAAAAGTGGCACCAAATATAATTTATTTGATTGAATTAGCAATTTTTTACCCAATTTATTACGTTTTCATTATTTATAACTAACAAACAGGTTTTTCTACACACTTTTGGATTAAATTATTTGTATATTTCTCTTTAATAATAACATAAGTTTAGATGCAATAAAGTTCGACTTGCCCAATTTGAATTGAGAAGTGTCACCAGAAATAATTCATTTGATTAAATTAGCAACTTTATGTCAACATTACTATGTTCTCATTCTATATAGCC
This sequence comes from Lactuca sativa, assembly GCF_002870075.4. NCBI lineage: Eukaryota > Viridiplantae > Streptophyta > Magnoliopsida > Asterales > Asteraceae > Lactuca > Lactuca sativa. Next base: position 8,012,319 of record NC_056626.2, on the reverse strand, counting down.
AATTAAAAGGTTTTTAGAGACGCTTTTGGACGAAATTCATTATAAATTTCGATAACATAAGTTTAGAGGCTATAAATTCGACTTCCCCAAATTTGAATTCAAAAGTGGCACCAAATATAATTTATTTGATTGTATTAGCAACTTTTTAACAAATTTATTATGTTTTCATTATTTATAACTAACAAAATGGTTTTTCTTGACGCTTTTGGATAAAATTATTTGTATATTCCTCTTTAATAATAACATAAGTTTAGATGAAATAAAGTTCGACTTGCCCAATTTGAATTGAGAAGTGTCACCAGAAATAATTCATTTGATTAAATTAGCAACTTTATATCAACATTATTATGTTCTCATTCTATAAATCCAATTAAAAGGTTTTTCTAGACGCATTTGGACGAAATTCATCATACATTTCGATAACGTAAGTTTAGAGGCTATAAATTCGACTTCCCTAATTTTGAATTCAAAAGTGGCCCCAAAGATAATTTATTTGAGTGTATTAGCAACTTTTTATCAAATTTATTACGTTTTCATTATTTATAACTAACAAACAGGTTTTTCTAGACGCTTTTGGATGAAATTATTTGTATATTTCTCTTTAAAAATAACATAAGTTTAGATGCAATAAACTTCGACTTGCCTAATTTGAATTGAGAAGTGTCACCAGAAATAATTCATTTGATTAAATTAGCAACTTTATATCAACATTATTATGTTCTCATTCTATATAGCCAATTAAAAGGTTTTTATAGACGCTTTTGGACGAAATTCATTATACATTTCGATAACGTAAGTTTAGAGGCTATAAATTCGACTTCCCCAAATTTGAATTCAAAAGTGACACCAAATATAATTTATTTGATTGTATTAGCAACTTTTTATCAAATTTATTATGTTTTCATTATTTATAACTAACAAACAGGTTTTTCTTGACGCTTTTGGATAAAATTATTTGTATATTTCTCTTTAACAATAACATAAGTTTAGATGCAATAAAGTTCGACTTGCCCAATTTGAATAGAGAAGTGTCACCAGAAATAGTTCATTTGATTAAATTAGCAACTTTATATCAACATTATTATGTTCTCATTCTATATAGCCAATTAAAAGGTCTTTACAGACGTTTTTGGATGAAATTCATTATACATTTCGATAATGTATGTTTAAAGGCTATAAATTCGACTTCTCCAAATTTGAATTCAAAAGTGGCACCAAATATAATTTATTTGATTAAATTAGCAATTTTTTACCCAATTTATTACGTTTTCATTATTTATAACTAACAAACAGGTTTTTCTACACACTTTTGGATGAAATTATTTGTATATTTCTCTTTAAAAATAACATAAGTTTAGATGCAATCAAGTTCGACTTGCCCAATTTGATTTGACAAGTGTCACCAGAAATTATTCATTTGATTAAATTAGCAACTTTATATCAACATTACTATGTTCTCATTCTATATAGCCAATTAAAAGGTTTTTAGAGACGCTTTTGGACGAAATTCATTATAAATTTCGATAACATAAGTTTAGAGGCTATAAATTCGACTTCCCCAATTTTGAATTCAAAAGTGGCACCAAATATAATTTATTTGATTGTATTAGCAACTTTTTAACAAATTTATTATGTTTTCATTATTTATAACTAACAAACTGGTTTTTCTTGACGCTTTTGGATAAAATTATTTGTATATTTCTCTTTAATAATAACATAAGTTTAGATGAAATAAAGTTCGACTTGCCCAATTTGAATTGAGAAGTGTCACCAGAAATAATTCATTTGATTAAATTAGCAACTTTATATCAACATTAGTATGTTCTCATTCTATATATCCAATTAAAAGGTTTTTCTAGACGCATTTGGACGAAATTCATCATACATTTCGATAACGTAAGTTTAGAGGCTATAAATTCGACTTCCCTAATTTTGAATTCAAAAGTGGCACCAAATATGATTTATTTGATTGTATTAGCAACTTTTTATCAACTTTATTACGTTTTCATTATTTATAACTAACAAACAGGATTTTCTCGACGCTTTTGGATGAAATTATTTGTATATTTCTCTTTAAAAATAACATAAGTTTAGATACAATAAAGTTCGACTTGCCCAATTTGAATAGAGAAGTGTCACCAGAAATAGTTCATTTGATTAAATTAGCAACTTTATATCAACATTATTATGTTCTCATTCTATATAGCCAATTAAAAGGTCTTTACAGACGTTTTTGGATGAAATTCATTATACATTTCGATAATGTATGTTTAAAGGCTATAAATTCGACTTCTCCAAATTTGAATTCAAAAGTAGCACAAAATATAATTTATTTGATTGAATTAGCAATTTTTTACCCAATTTATTACGTTTTCGTTATTTATAACTAACAAACAGGTTTTTCTACACACTTTTGGATGAAATTATATGTATATTTCTCCTTAAAAATAACGTAAGTTTAGATGCAATAAAGTTCGACTAGCCCAATTTGAATTGAGAAGTGTCACCAGAAATAATTCATTTGATTAAATTAGCAACTTTATATCAACATTATTATGTTCTCATTCTATATATCCAATTAAAAGGTTTTTCTAGATGCATTTGGATGAAATTCATCATACATTTCGATAACGTAAGTTTAGAGGCTATAAATTCGACTTCCCTAATTTTGAATTCAAAAGTGGCACCAAATATAATTTATTTGATTGTATTAGCAACTTTTTATCAACTTTATTACGTTTTCATTATTTATAACTAACAAACAGGATTTTCTAGACGCTTTTGGATGAAATTATTTGTATATTTCTCTTTAAAAATAACATAAGTTTAGATACAATAAAGTTCGACTTGCCCAATTTGAATAGAGAAGTGTCACCAGAAATAGTTCATTTGATTAAATTAGCAACTTTATATCAACATTATTATGTTTTCATTCTATATAGCCAATTAAAAGGTCTTTACAGACGTTTTTGGATGAAATTCATTATACATTTCGATAATGTATGTTTAAAGGCTATAAATTCGACTTCTCCAAATTTGAATTCAAAAGTAGCACAAAATATAATTTATTTGATTGAATTAGCAATTTTTTACCCAATTTATTACGTTTTTGTTATTTATAACTAACAAACAGGTTTTTCTACACACTTTTGGATGAAATTATTTGTATATTTCTCCTTAAAAATAACATAAGTTTAGATGCAATAAAGTTCGACTTGCCCAATTTGAATTGAGAAGTGTCACCAGAAATAATTCATTTGATTAAATTAGCAACTTTATATCAACATTACTATGTTCTCATTCTATATAGCCAATTAAAAGGTATTTATAGACGCTTTTGGACGAAATTCATTATAAATTTCGATAACATAAGTTTAGAGGCTATAAATTCGACTTCCGCAATTTTGAATTCAAAAGTGGCACCAAATATAATTTATTTGATTGTATTAGCAACTTTTTATCAAATTTATTACGTTTTCATTATTTATAACTAACAAACTGGTTTTTCTTGACGCTTTTGGATGAAATTATTTGTATATTGCTCTTTAATAATAACAAAAGTTTAGATGCAATAAAGTTTGACTTGCCCAATTTGAATTGAGAAGTGTCACCAGAAATAATTCATTTGATTAAATTAGCAACTTTATATCAACATTACTATGTTCTCATTCTATATAGCCAATTAAAAGGTATTTATAGACGCTTTTGGACGAAATTCATTATAAATTTCGATAACATAAGTTTAGAGGCTATAAATTCGACTTCCGCAATTTTGAATTCAAAAGTGGCACCAAATATAATTTATTTGATTGTATTAGCAACTTTTTAACAAATTTATTACGTTTTCATTATTTATAACTAACAAACAGGTTTTTCTTGATGCTTTTGGATAAAATTATTTGTATATTTCTCTTTAATAATAACATAAGTTTAGATGAAATAAAGTTCGACTTGCCCAATTTGAATTGAGAAGTGTCAGCAGAAATAATTCATTTGATTAAATTAGCAACTTTATATCAACATTATTATGTTCTCATTATATATATCCAATTAAAAGGTTTTTCTAGACGCATTTGGACGAAATTCATTATACATTTCGATAACGTAAGTTTAGAGGCTATAAATTCGACTTCCCTAATTTTGAATTCAAAAGTGGCACCAAATATAATTGATTTGATTGTATTAGCAACTTTTTATCAACTTTATTACGTTTTCATTATTTATAACTAACAAACAGGTTTTTCTAGACGCTTTTGGATGAAATTATTTGTATATTTCTCTTTAAAAATAACAGAAGTTTAGACGCAATAAAGTTCGACTTGCCCAATTTGAATAGAGAAGTGTCACCAGAAATAGTTCATTTGATTAAATTAGCAACTTTATATCAACATTATTATGTTCTCATTCTATATAGCCAATTAAAAGGTCTTTACACACGTTTTTGGATGAAATTCATTATACATTTCGATAATATATGTTTAAAGGCTATAAATTCGACTTCTCCAAATTTGAATTCAAAAGTGGCACCAAATATAATTTATTTGATTGAATTAGCAATTTTTTACCCAATTTATTACGTTTTCATTATTTATAACTAACAAACAGGTTTTTCTACACACTTTTGGATTAAATTATTTGTATATTTCTCTTTAATAATAACATAAGTTTAGATGCAATAAAGTTCGACTTGCCCAATTTGAATTGAGAAGTGTCACCAGAAATAATTCATTTGATTAAATTAGCAACTTTATATCAACATTACTATGTTCTCATTCTATATAGCCAATTAAAATGTTTTTATAGACGCTTTTGGACGAAATTCATTATAAATTTCGATAACATAAGTTTAGAGCCTATAAATTCGACTTCCCCAATTTTGAATTCAAAAGTGGCACCAAATATAATTTATTTGATTGTATTAGCAACTTTTTAACAAATTTATTACGTTTTCATTATTTATAACTAACAAACTGGTTTTTCTTGACGCTTTTGGATAAAATTATTTGTATATTCCTCTTTAATAATAACATAAGTTTAGATGAAATAAAGTTCGACTTGCCCAATTTGAATTGAGAAGTGTCACCAGTAATAATTCATTTGATTAAATTAGCAACTTTATATCAACATTATTATGTTCTCATTCTATAAATCCAATTAAAAGGTTTTTCTAGACGCATTTGGACGAAATTCATCATACATTTCGATAACGTAAGTTTAGAGGCTATAAATTCGACTTCCCTAATTTTGAATTCAAAAGTGGCCCCAAAGATAATTTATTTGAGTGTATTAGCAACTTTTTATCAAATTTATTACGTTTTCATTATTTATAACTAACAAACAGGTTTTTCTTGACGCTTTTGGATGAAATTATTTGTATATTTCTCTTTAATAATAACATAAGTTTAGATGCAATAAAGTTCGACTTGCCCAATTTTAATTGAGAAGTGTCACCAGAAATAATTTATTTGACTAAATTAGCAACTTTATATGAACATTATTATGTTCTCATTCTATATAGCCAATTAAAAGTTTTTTTATAGACGCTTTTGGACGAAATTCATTATACATTTCGATAATGTAAGTTTAGAGGCTATAAATTCGACTTCTCCAATTTTGAATTCAAAAGTGGCACCAAATATAACTTATTTGATTACATTAGCAACTTTTTATCAACTTTATTACGTTTTCATTATTTATAACTAACAAACAGGATTTTCTAGACGCTTTTGGATAAAATTATTTGTATATTTCTCTTTAAAAATAACATAAGTTTAGATGCAATAAAGTTCGACTTGCCCAATTTGAATAGAGAAGTGTCACCAGAAATAGTTCATTTGATTAAATTAGCAACTTTATATCAACATTATTATGTTCTCATTCTATATAGCCAATTAAAAGGTCTTTACAGACGTTTTTGGATGAAATTCATTATACATTTCGATAATGTATGTTTAAAGGCTATAAATTCGACTTCTCCAAATTTGAATTCAAAAGTGGCACCAAATATAATTTATTTGATTGAATTAGCAATTTTTTACCCAATTTATTACGTTTTCATTATTTATAACTAACAAACAGGTTTTTCTACACACTTTTGGATTAAATTATTTGTATATTTCTCTTTAATAATAACATAAGTTTAGATGCAATAAAGTTCGACTTGCCCAATTTGAATTGAGAAGTGTCACCAGAAATAATTCATTTGATTAAATTAGCAACTTTATGTCAACATTACTATGTTCTCATTCTATATAGCCAATTAAAAGGTTTTTAGAGACGCTTTTGGACGAAATTCATTATAAATTTCGATAACATAAGTTTAGAGGCTATAAATTCGACTTCCCCAATTTTGAATTCAAAAGTGGCACCAAATATAATTTATTTGATTGTATTAGCAACTTTTTAACAAATTTATTACGTTTTCATTATTTATAACTAACAAACTGGTTTTTCTTGACGCTTTTGGATAAAATTATTTGTATATTCCTCTTTAATAATAACATAAGTTTAGATGAAATAAAGTTCGACTTGCCCAATTTGAATTGAGAAGTGTCACCAGAAATAATTCATTTGATTAAATTAGCAACTTTATATCAACATTATTATGTTCTCATTCTATAAATCCAATTAAAAGGTTTTTCTAGACGCATTTGGACGAAATTCATCATACATTTCGATAACGTAAGTTTAGAGGCTATAAATTCGACTTCCCTAATTTTGAATTCAAAAGTGGCCCCAAAGATAATTTATTTGAGTGTATTAGCAACTTTTTATCAAATTTATTACGTTTTCATTATTTATAACTAACAAACAGGTTTTTCTTGACGCTTTTGGATGAAATTATTTGTATATTTCTCTTTAATAATAACATAAGTTTAGATGCAATAAAGTTCGACTTGCCCAATTTGAATTGAGAAGTGTTACCAGAAATAATTTATTTGACTAAATTAGCAACTTTATATCAACATTATTATGTTCTCATTCTATATAGCCAATTAAAAGTTTTTTTATAGACGCTTTTGGACGAAATTCATTATACATTTCGATAATGTAAGTTTAGAGGATATAAATTCGACTTCTCCAATTTTGAATTCAAAAGTGGCACCAAATATAACTTATTTGATTACATTAGCAAATTTTTATCAACTTTATTACGTTTTCATTATTTATAACTAACAAACAGGATTTTCTAGACGCTTTTGGATAAAATTATTTGTATATTTCTCTTTAAAAATAACATAAGTTTAGACGCAATAAAGTTCGACTTGCCCAATTTGAATAGATAAGTGTCACCAGAAATAGTTCATTTGATTAAATTAGCAACTTTATATCAACATTATTATGTTCTCATTCTATATAGCCAATTAAAAGGTCTTTACAGACGTTTTTGGATGAAATTCATTATACATTTCGATAATGTACGTTTAAAGGCTATAAATTCGACTTCTCCGAATTTGAATTCAAAAGTGGCACAAAATATAATTTATTTGATTGAATTAGCAATTTTTTACCCAATTTATTACGTTTTCATTATTTATAACTAACAAACAGGTTTTTCTACACACTTTTGGATGAAATTATTTGTATATTTCTCTTTAAAAATAACATAAGTTTAGATGCAATAAAGTTCGAATTGCTCAATTTGAATTGAGAAGTGTCACCAGAAATAATTCATTTGATTAAATTAGCAACTTTATATCAACATTACTGTGTTCTCATTCTATATAGCCAATTAAAAGGTTTTTATAGACGCTTTTGGACGAAATTCATTATAAATTTCGATAACATAAGTTTAGAGGCTATAAATTCGACTTCCCCAATTTTGAATTCAAAAGTGGCACCAAATATAATTTATTTGATTGTATTAGCAATTTTTTATCAAATTTATTACGTTTTAATTATTTATAACTAACAAACAGGTTTTTCTTGACGCTTTTGGATGAAATTATTTGTATATTTCTCTTTAATATTAACAAAAGTTTAGATGCAATAAAGTTCGACTTGCCCAATTTGAATTGAGAAGTGTCACCAGAAATAATTCATTTGATTAAATTAGCAACTTTATATCAACATTATTATGTTCTCATTCTATATAGCCAATTAAAAGGTCCTTACAGACGTTTTTGGATGAAATTCATTATACATTTCGATAACGTAAGTTTAGAGACTATAAATTCGACTTCCCCAATTTTGAATTCAAAAGTGGCACCAAATATAACTTATTTGATTGTATTAACAACTTTTTATCGAATTTATTATGTTTTCATTATTTATAACTAACAAACAGGTTTTTCTAGACGCTTTTGGATGAAATTAATATTATATTTCTCTTTAAAAATCACATAAGTTTAGATGCAATAAAGTTCAACTTGCCTAATTTGAATTGAGAAGTGTCACCAGAAATAATTCATTTGATTAATTTAGCAACTTTATATCAACATTATTATGTTCTCATTCTATATAGCCAATTAAAAGGTTTTTATAGACGCTTTTGGACGAAATTCATTATACATTTCGATAACGTAAGTTTAGAGGCTATAAATTCGACTTCCCCAAATTTGAATTCAAAAGTGACACCAAATATAATTTATTTGATTGTATTAGCAACTTTTTAACAAATTTATTACGTTTTCATTATTTATAACTAACAAACAGGTTTTTCTTGATGCTTTTGGATAAAATTATTTGTATATTTCTCTTTAATAATAACATAAGTTTAGATGAAATAAAGTTCGACTTGCCCAATTTGAATTGAGAAGTGTCACCAGAAATAATTCATTTGATTAAATTAGCAACTTTATATCAACATTATTATGTTCTCATTCTATATATCCAATTAAAAGGTTTTTCTAGACGCATTTGGACGAAATTCATTATACATTTCGATAACGTAAGTTTAGAGGCTATAAATTCGACTTCCCTAATTTTGAATTCAAAAGTGGCACCAAATATAATTGATTTGATTGTATTAGCAACTTTTTATCAACTTTATTACGTTTTCATTATTTATAACTAACAAACAGGTTTTTCTAGACGCTTTTGGATGAAATTATTTGTATATTTCTCTTTAAAAATAACAGAAGTTTAGACGCAATAAAGTTCGACTTGCCCAATTTGAATAGAGAAGTGTCACCAGAAATAGTTCATTTGATTAAATTAGCGACTTTATATCAACATTATTATGTTCTCATTCTATATAGCCAATTAAAAGGTCTTTACACACGTTTTTGGATGAAATTCATTATACATTTCGATAATATATGTTTAAAGGCTATAAATTCGACTTCTCCAAATTTGAATTCAAAAGTGGCACCAAATATAATTTATTTGATTGAATTAGCAATTTTTTACCCAATTTATTACGTTTTCATTATTTATAACTAACAAACAGGTTTTTCTACACACTTTTGGATTAAATTATTTGTATATTTCTCTTTAATAATAACATAAGTTTAGATGCAATAAAGTTCGACTTGCCCAATTTGAATTGAGAAGTGTCACCAGAAATAATTCATTTGATTAAATTAGCAACTTTATGTCAACATTACTATGTTCTCATTCTATATAGCCAATTAAAAGGTTTTTAGAGACGCTTTTGGACGAAATTCATTATAAATTTCGATAACATAAGTTTAGAGGCTATAAATTCGACTTCCCCAATTTTGAATTCAAAAGTGGCACCAAATATAATTTATTTGATTGTATTAGCAACTTTTTAACAAATTTATTACGTTTTCATTATTTATAACTAACAAACTGGTTTTTCTTGACGCTTTTGGATAAAATTATGTGTATATTCCTCTTTAATAATAACATAAGTTTAGATGAAATAAAGTTCGACTTGCCCAATTTGAATTGAGAAGTGTCACCAGTAATAATTCATTTGATTAAATTAGCAACTTTATATCAACATTATTATGTTCTCATTCTATAAATCCAATTAAAAGGTTTTTCTAGACGCATTTGGACGAAATTCATCATACATTTCGATAACGTAAGTTTAGAGGCTATAAATTCGACTTCCCTAATTTTGAATTCAAAAGTGGCCCCAAAGATAATTTATTTGAGTGTATTAGCAACTTTTTATCAAATTTATTACGTTTTCATTATTTATAACTAACAAACAGGTTTTTCTTGACGCTTTTGGATGAAATTATTTGTATATTTCTCTTTAAAAATAACATAAGTTTAGATGCAATAAACTTCGACTTGCCTAATTTGAATTGAGAAGTGTCACCAGAAATAATTCATTTGATTAAATTAGCAACTTTATATCAACATTATTATGTTCTCATTCTATATAGCCAATTAAAAGGTTTTTATAGACGCTTTTGGACGAAATTCATTATACATTTCGATAACGTAAGTTTAGAGGCTATAAATTCGACTTCCCCAAATTTGAATTCAAAAGTGACACCAAATATAATTTATTTGATTGTATTAGCAACTTTTTAACAAATTTATTACGTTTTCATTATTTATAACTAACAAACAGGTTTTTCTTGATGCTTTTGGATAAAATTATTTGTATATTTCTCTTTAATAATAACATAAGTTTAGATGAAATAAAGTTCGACTTGCCCAATTTGAATTGAGAAGTGTCACCAGAAATAATTCATTTGATTAAATTAGCAACTTTATATCAACATTATTATGTTCTCATTCTATATATCCAATTAAAAGGTTTTTCTAGACGCATTTGGACGAAATTCATTATACATTTCGATAACGTAAGTTTAGAGGCTATAAATTCGACTTCCCTAATTTTGAATTCAAAAGTGGCACCAAATATAATTGATTTGATTGTATTAGCAACTTTTTATCAACTTTATTACGTTTTCATTATTTATAACTAACAAACAGGTTTTTCTAGACGCTTTTGGATGAAATTATTTGTATATTTCTCTTTAAAAATAACAGAAGTTTAGACGCAATAAAGTTCGACTTGCCCAATTTGAATAGAGAAGTGTCACCAGAAATAGTTCATTTGATTAAATTAGCAACTTTATATCAACATTATTATGTTCTCATTCTATATAGCCAATTAAAAGGTCTTTACACACGTTTTTGGATGAAATTCATTATACATTTCGATAATATATGTTTAAAGGCTATAAATTCGACTTCTCCAAATTTGAATTCAAAAGTGGCACCAAATATAATTTATTTGATTGAATTAGCAATTTTTTACCCAATTTATTACGTTTTCATTATTTATAACTAACAAACAGGTTTTTCTACACACTTTTGGATTAAATTATTTGTATATTTCTCTTTAATAATAACATAAGTTTAGATGCAATAAAGTTCGACTTGCCCAATTTGAATTGAGAAGTGTCACCAGAAATAATTCATTTGATTAAATTAGCAACTTTATGTCAACATTACTATGTTCTCATTCTATATAGCCAATTAAAAGGTTTTTAGAGACGCTTTTGGACGAAATTCATTATAAATTTCGATAACATAAGTTTAGAGGCTATAAATTCGACTTCCCTAATTTTGAATTCAAAAGTGGCACCAAATATAATTTATTTGATTGTATTAGCAACTTTTTAACAAATTTATTACGTTTTCATTATTTATAACTAACAAACTGGTTTTTCTTGACGCTTTTGGATAAAATTATTTGTATATTCCTCTTTAATAATAACATAAGTTTAGATGAAATAAAGTTCGACTTGCCCAATTTGAATTGAGAAGTGTCACCAGTAATAATTCATTTGATTAAATTAGCAACTTTATATCAACATTATTATGTTCTCATTCTATAAATCCAATTAAAAGGTTTTTCTAGACGCATTTGGACGAAATTCATCATACATTTCGATAACGTAAGTTTAGAGGCTATAAATTCGACTTCCCTAATTTTGAATTCAAAAGTGGCCCCAAAGATAATTTATTTGAGTGTATTAGCAACTTTTTATCAAATTTATTACGTTTTCATTATTTATAACTAACAAACAGGTTTTTCTTGATGCTTTTGGATGAAATTATTTGTATATTTCTCTTTAAAAATAACATAAGTTTAGATGCAATAAACTTCGACTTGCCTAATTTGAATTGAGAAGTGTCACCAGAAATAATTCATTTGATTAAATTAGCAACTTTATATCAACATTATTATGTTCTCATTCTATATAGCCAATTAAAAGGTTTTTATAGACGCTTTTGGACGAAATTCATTATACATTTCGATAACGTAAGTTTAGAGGCTATAAATTCGACTTCCCCAAATTTGAATTCAAAAGTGACACCAAATATAATTTATTTGATTGTATTAGCAACTTTTTATCAAATTTATTATGTTTTCATTATTTATAACTAACAAACAGGTTTTTCTTGACGCTTTTGGATAAAATTATTTGTATATTTCTCTTTAACAATAACATAAGTTTAGATGCAATAAAGTTCGACTTGCCCAATTTGAATAGAGAAGTGTCACCAGAAATAGTTCATTTGATTAAATTAGCAACTTTATATCAACATTATTATGTTCTCATTCTATATAGCCAATTAAAAGGTCTTTACAGACGTTTTTGGATGAAATTCATTATACATTTCGATAATGTATGTTTAAAGGCTATAAATTCGACTTCTCCAAATTTGAATTCAAAAGTGGCACCAAATATAATTTATTTGATTAAATTAGCAATTTTTTACCCAATTTATTACGTTTTCATTATTTATAACTAACAAACAGGTTTTTCTACACACTTTTGGATGAAATTATTTGTATATTTCTCTTTAAAAATAACATAAGTTTAGATGCAATCAAGTTCGACTTGCCCAATTTGATTTGACAAGTGTCACCAGAAATTATTCATTTGATTAAATTAGCAACTTTATATCAACATTACTATGTTCTCATTCTATATAGCCAATTAAAAGGTTTTTAGAGACGCTTTTGGACGAAATTCATTATAAATTTCGATAACATAAGTTTAGAGGCTATAAATTCGACTTCCCCAATTTTGAATTCAAAAGTGGCACCAAATATAATTTATTTGATTGTATTAGCAACTTTTTAACAAATTTATTATGTTTTCATTATTTATAACTAACAAACTGGTTTTTCTTGACGCTTTTGGATAAAATTATTTGTATATTCCTCTTTAATAATAACATAAGTTTAGATGAAATAAAGTTCGACTTGCCCAATTTGAATTGAGAAGTGTCACCAGAAATAATTCATTTGATTAAATTAGCAACTTTATATCAACATTATTATGTTCTCATTCTATAAATCCAATTATAAGGTTTTTCTAGACGCATTTGGACGAAATTCATCATACATTTCGATAACGTAAGTTTAGAGGCTATAAATTCGACTTCCCTAATTTTGAATTCAAAAGTGGCCCCAAAGATAATTTATTTGAGTGTATTAGCAACTTTTTATCAAATTTATTACGTTTTCAATATTTATAACTAACAAACAGGTTTTTCTAGACGCTTTTGGATGAAATTATTTGTATATTTCTCTTTAAAAATAACATAAGTTTAGATGCAATAAACTTCGACTTGCCTAATTTGAATTGAGAAGTGTCACCAGAAATAATTCATTTGATTAAATTAGCAACTTTATATCAACATTATTATGTTCTCATTCTATATAGCCAATTAAAAGGTTTTTATAGACGCTTTTGGACGAAATTCATTATACATTTCGATAACGTAAGTTTAGAGGCTATAAATTCGACTTCCCCAAATTTGAATTCAAAAGTGACACCAAATATAATTTATTTGATTGTATTAGCAACTTTTTATCAACTTTATTATGTTTTCATTATTTATAACTAACAAACAGGTTTTTCTTGACGCTTTTGGATAAAATTATTTGTATATTTCTCTTTAACAATAACATAAGTTTAGATGCAATAAAGTTCGACTTGCCCAATTTGAATAGAGAAGTGTCACCAGAAATAGTTCATTTGATTAAATTAGCAACTTTATATCAACATTATTATGTTCTCATTCTATATAGCCAATTAAAAGGTCTTTACAGACGTTTTTGGATGAAATTCATTATACATTTCGATAATGTATGTTTAAAGGCTATAAATTCGACTTCTCCAAATTTGAATTCAAAAGTGGCACCAAATATAATTTATTTGATTAAATTAGCAATTTTTTACCCAATTTATTACGTTTTCATTATTTATAACTAACAAACAGGTTTTTCTACACACTTTTGGATGAAATTATTTGTATATTTCTGTTTAAAAATAACATAAGTTTAGATGCAATAAAGTTCGACTTGCCCAATTTGAATTGAGAAGTGTCACCAGAAATAATTCATTTGATTAAATTAACAACTTTATATCAACATTATTATGTTCTCATTCTATATAGCCAATTAAAAGGACTTTATAGACGTTTTTGGATGAAATTCATTATACATTTCGATAACGTAAGTTTAGAGGCTATAAATTCGACTTCCCCAATTTTGAATTAAAAAGTGGCACCAAATATAACTTATTTGATTGTATTAACAACTTTTTATCGAATTTATTACGTTTTCATTATTTATAACTAACAAACAGGTTTTTCTAGACGCTTTTGGATGAAATTATTTGTATATTTCTCTTTAAAAATAACATAAGTTTAGATGCAATAAAGTTCGACTTGCCCAATTTGAATTGAGAAGTGTCACCAGAAATAATTCATTTGATTAAATTAGCAACTTTATATCAACATTACTATGTTCCCATCCTATATAGCCAATTAAAAGTTGTTTATAGACGCTTTTGGACGAAATTCATTATAAATTTCGATAACATAAGTTTAGAGGCTATAAATTCGACTTCCCCAATTTTGAATTCAAAAGTGGCACCAACTATAATTTATTTGATTGTATTAGTAACTTTTTAACAAATTTATTACGTTTTCATTATTTATAACTAACAAACAGGTTTTTCTTGACGCTTTTGGATGAAATTATTTGTATATTTCTTTTTAATAATAACAAAAGTTTAGATGCAATAAAGTTCGACTTGCCCAATTTGAATTGAGAAGTGTCACCAGAAATAATTCATTTGATTAAATTAGCAACTTTATATCAACATTATTATGTTCTCATTTTATATAGCCAATTAAAAGGTCCTTACAGACGTTTTTGGATGAAATTCATTATACATTTCGAAAACGTAAGCTTAGAGGCTATAAATTCGACTTCCCCAATTTTGAATTCAAAAGTGGCACCAAATATAACTTATTTGATTGTATTAACAACTTTTTATCGAATTTATTACGTTTTCATTATTTATAACTAACAAACAGGTTTTTCTAGACGCTCTTGGATGAAATTATTTGTATATTTCTCTTTAAAAATAACATAAGTTTAGATACAATAAACTTCGACTTACCTAATTTGAATTGAGAAGTGTCACCAGAAATAATTCATTTGATTAAATTAGCAACTTTATATCAACATTATTATGTTCTCATTCTATATAGCCAATTAAAAGGTCCTTACAGACATTTTTGGATGAACTTCATTATACATTTCGATAACGTAAGTTTAGAGGCGATAAATTCGACTTCCCCAATTTTGAATTCAAAAGTGGCACCAAATATAACTTATTTGATTGTATTAACAACTTTTTATCGAATTTATTACGTTTTCATTATTTATAACTAACATACAGGTTTTTCTAGACGCTTTTGGATGAAATTATTTGTATATTTCTCTTTAAAAATAACATAAGTTTAGATGCAATAAACTTCGACTTGCCTAATTTGAATTGAGAAGTGTCACCAGAAATAATTCATTTGATTAAATTAGCAACTTTATATCAACATTATTATGTTCTCATTCTATATAGCCAATTAAAAGGTTTTTATAGACGCTTTTGGACGAAATTCATTATACATTTCGATAACGTAAGTTTAGAGGCTATAAATTCGACTTCCCCAAATTTGAATTAAAAAGTGACACCAAATATAATTTATTTGATTGTATTAGCAACTTTTTATCAAATTTATTACGTTTTCATTATTTATAACTAACAAACAGGTTTTTCTTGACGCTTTTGGATAAAATTATTTTTATATTTCTCTTTAATAATAACATAAATTTAGATGCAATAAAGTTCGACTTGCCCAATTTGAATTGAGAAGTGTCACCAGAAATAGTTCATTTGATTAAATTAGCAACTTTATATCAACATTATTATGTTCTCATTCTATATAGCCAATTAAAAGGTCTTTACAGACGTTTTTGGATGAAATTCATTATACATTTCGATAATGTATGTTTAAAGGCTATAAATTCGACTTCTCCAAATTTGAATTCAAAAGTGGCACCAAATATAATTTATTTGATTGAATTAGCAATTTTTTACCCAATTTATTACGTTTTCATTATTTATAACTAACAAACAGGTTTTTCTACACACTTTTGGATTAAATTATTTGTATATTTCTCTTTAATAATAACATAAGTTTAGATGCAATAAAGTTCGACTTGCCCAATTTGAATTGAGAAGTGTCACCAGAAATAATTCATTTGATTAAATTAGCAACTTTATGTCAACATTACTATGTTCTCATTCTATATAGGCAATTAAAAGGTTTTTAGAGACGCTTTTGGACGAAATTCATTATAAATTTCGATAACATAAGTTTAGAGGCTATAAATTCGACTTCCCCAATTTTGAATTCAAAAGTGGCACCAAATATAATTTATTTGATTGTATTAGCAACTTTTTATCAAATTTATTACGTTTTCATTATTTATAACTAACAAACAGGTTTTTCTTGACGCTTTTGGATGAAATTATTTGTATATTTCTCTTTAATAATAACATAAGTTTAGATGCAATAAAGTTCGACTTGCCCAATTTGAATTGAGAAGTGTTACCAGAAATAATTTATTTGACTAAATTAGCAACTTTTTACCCAATTTATTACGTTTTCATTATTTATAACTAAGAAACAGGTTTTTCTACACACTTTTGGATGAAATTATTTGTATATTTCTCTTTAAAAATAACATAAGTTTAGATGCAATAAAGTTCGACTTGCCCAATTTGAATTGAGAAGTGTCACCAGAAATAGTTCATTTGATTAAATTAGCAACTTTATATCAACATTATTATGTTCTCATTCTATATAGCCAAATAAAAGGTCTTTACAGACGTTTTTGGATGAAATTCATTATACATTTCGATAATGTATGTTTAAAGGCTATAAATTCGACTTCTCCAAATTTGAATTCAAAAGTGGCACCAAATATAAATTATTTGATTAAATTAGCAATTTTTTACCCAATTTATTACGTTTTCATTATTTATAACTAACAAACAGGTTTTTCTACACACTTTTGGATGAAATTATTTGTATATTTCTCTTTAAAAATAACATAAGTTTAGATGCAATAAAGTTCGACTTGCCCAATTTGAATTGAGAAGTGTCACCAGAAATAATTCATTTGATTAAATTAGCAACTTTATATCAACATTACTATGTTCTCATTCTATATAGCCAATTAAAAGGTTTTTATAGACGCTTTTGGACGAAATTCATTATAAATTTCGATAACATAAGTTTAGAGGCTATAAATTCGACTTCCCCAATTTTGAATTCAAAAGTGGCACCAAATATAACTTATTTGATTGTATTAACAACTTTTTATCGAATTTATTACGTTTTCATTATTTATAACTAACAAACAGGTTTTTCTAGACGCTTTTGGATGAAATTATTTGTATATTTCTCTTTAAAAATAACATAAGTTTAGATGCAATAAAGTTCGACTTGCCCAATTTAAATTGAGAAGTGTCACCAGAAATAGTTCATTTGATTAAATTAGCAACTTTATATCAACATTATTATGTTCTCATTCTATATAGCCAATTAAAAGGTCTTTACAGACGTTTTTGGATGAAATTCATTATACATTTCGATAATGTATGTTTAAAGGCTATAAATTCGACTTCTCCAAATTTGAATTCAAAAGTGGCACCAAATATAATTTATTTGATTAAATTAGCAATTTTTTACCCAATTTATTACGTTTTCATTATTTATAACTAACAAACAGGTTTTTCTACACACTTTTGGATGAAATTATTTGTATATTTCTCTTTAAAAATAACATAAGTTTAGATGCAATAAAGTTCGACTTGCCCAATTTGAATTGAGAAGTGTCACCAGAAATAGTTCATTTGATTAAATTAGCAACTTTATATCAACATTATTATGTTCTCATTCTATATAGCCAAATAAAAGGTCTTTACAGACGTTTTTGGATGAAATTCATTATACATTTCGATAATGTATGTTTAAAGGCTATAAATTCGACTTCTCCAAATTTGAATTCAAAAGTGGCACCAAATATAAATTATTGATTAAATTAGCAATTTTTTACCCAATTTATTACGTTTTCATTATTTATAACTAACAAACAGGTTTTTCTACACACTTTTGGATGAAATTATTTGTATATTTCTCTTTAAAAATAACATAAGTTTAGATGCAATAAAGTTCGACTTGCCCAATTTGAATTGAGAAGTGTCACCAGAAATAATTCATTTGATTAAATTAGCAACTTTATATCAACATTACTATGTTCTCATTCTATATAGCCAATTAAAAGGTTTTTATAGACGCTTTTGGACGAAATTCATTATAAATTTCGATAACATAAGTTTAGAGGCTATAAATTCGACTTCCCCAATTTTGAATTCAAAAGTGGCAGCAAATATAACTTATTTGATTGTATTAACAACTTTTTATCGAATTTATTTCGTTTTCATTATTTATAACTAACAAACAGGTTTTTCTAGACGCTTTTGGATGAAATTATTTGTATATTTCTCTTTAAAAATAACATAAGTTTAGATGCAATAAAGTTCGACTTGCCCAATTTGAATTGAGAAGTGTCACCAGAAATAATTCATTTGATTAAATTAGCAACTTTATATCAACATTACTATGTTCTCATTCTATATAGCCAATTAAAAGGTTTTTATAGACGCTTTTGGACGAAATTCATTATAAATTTCGATAACATAAGTTTAGAGGCTATAAATTCGACTTCCCCAATTTTGAATTCAAAAGTGGCACCAAATATAATTTATTTGATTGTATTAGCAACTTTTTAAGCATTTTATTACGTTTTCATTATTTATAACTAACAAACAGGTTTTTTTGACGCTTTTGGATGAAATTATTTGTATATTTCTCTTTAATAATAACAAAAGTTTAGATGCAATGAAGTTCGACTTACCCAATTTGAATTGAGAAGTGTCACCAGAAATAATTCATTTGATTAAATTAGCAACTTTATATCAACATTATTATGTTCTCATTCTATATAGCCAATTAAAAGGTCCTTACAGACGTTTTTGGATGAAATTCATTATACATTTCGAAAACGTAAGTTTAGAGGCTATAAATTCGACTTCCCTAATTTTGAATTCAAAAGTGGCACCAAATATAACTTATTTGATTGTATTAACAACTTTTTATCGAATTTATTACGTTTTCATTATTTTTAACTAACAAACAGGTTTTTCTAGACTCTTTTGGATGAAATTATTATTATATTTCTCTTTAAAAATAACATAAGTTTAGATGCAATAAAGTTCGACTTGCCTAATTTGAATTGAGAATTGTCACCAGAAATAATTCATTTGATTAAATTAGCAACTTTATATCAACATTATTATGTTCTCATTCTATATAGCCAATTAAAAGGTTTTTATAGACGCTTTTGGACGAAATTCATTATACATTTCGATAACGTAAGTTTAGAGGCTATAAATTCGACTTCCCCAAATTTGAATTCAAAAGTGACACCAAATATAATTTATTTGATTGTATTAGCAACTTTTTATCAAATTTATTACGTTTTCATTATTTATAACTAACAAACAGGTTTTTCTTGACGCTTTTGGATAAAATTATTTTTATATTTCTCTTTAATAATAACATAAGTTTAGATGCAATAAAGTTCGACTTGCCCAATTTGAATAGAGAAGTGTCACCAGAAATAGTTCATTTGATTAAATTAGCAACTTTATATCAACATTATTATGTTCTCATTCTATATAGCCAATTAAAAGGTCTTTACAGACGTTTTTGGATGAAATTCATTATACATTTCGATAATGTATGTTTAAAGGCTATAAATTCGACTTCTCCAAATTTGAATTCAAAAGTGGCACCAAATATAATTTATTTGATTAAATTAGAAATTTTTTACCCAATTTATTACGTTTTCATTATTTATAACTAACAAACAGGTTTTTCTACACACTTTTGGATGAAATTATTTGTATATTTCTCTTTAAAAATAACATAAGTTTAGATGCAATAAAGTTCGACTTGCCCAATTTAAATTGAGAAGTGTCACCAGAAATAGTTCATTTGATTAAATTAGCAACTTTATATCAACAATATTATGTTCTCATTCTATATAGCCAATTAAAAGGTCTTTACAGACGTTTTTGGATGAAATTCATTATACATTTCGATAATGTATGTTTAAAGGCTATAAATTCGACTTCTCCAAATTTGAATTCAAAAGTGGCACCAAATATAATTTATTTGATTAAATTAGCAATTTTTTACCCAATTTATTACGTTTTCATTATTTATAACTAACAAAAAAGTTTTTCTACACACTTTTGGATGAAATTATTTGTATATTTCTCTTTAAAAATAACATAAGTTTAGATGCAATAAAGTTCGACTTGCCCAATTTGAATTGAGAAGTGTCACCAGAAATAATTCATTTGATTAAATTAGCAACTTTATATCAACATTACTATGTTCTCATTCTATATAGCCAATTAAAAGGTTTTTATAGACGCTTTTGGACGAAATTCATTATAAATTTCGATAACATAAGTTTAGAGGCTATAAATTCGACTTCCCCAATTTTGAATTAAAAAGTGGCACCAAATATAACTTATTTGATTGTATTAACAACTTTTTATCGAATTTATTACGTTTTCATTATTTATAACTAACAAACAGGTTTTTCTAGACGCTTTTGGATGAAATTATTTGTATATTTCTCTTTAAAAATAACATAAGTTTAGATGCAATAAAGTTCGACTTGCCCAATTTGAATTCAGAAGTGTCACCAGAAATAATTCATTTGATTAAATTAGCAACTTTATATCAACATTACTATGTTCTCATTCTATATAGCCAATTAAAAGGTTTTTAAAGACGCTTTTGGACGAAATTCATTATAAATTTCGATAACATAAGTTTAGAGGCTATAAATTCGACTTCCCCAATTTTGAATTCAAAAGTGGCACCAAATATAATTTATTTGATTGTATTAGCAACTTTTTAAGCATTTTGTTACGTTTTCATTATTTATAACTAACAAACAGGTTTTTCTTGATGCTTTTGGATGAAATTATTTGTATATTTCTCTTTAATAATAACAAAAGTTTAGATGCAATGAAGTTCGACTTGCCCAATTTGAATTGAGAAGTGTCACCAGAAATAATTCATTTGATTAAATTAGCAACTTTATATCAACATTATTATGTTCTCATTCTATATAGCCAATTAAAAGGTCCTTACAGACGTTTTTGGATGAAATTCATTATACATTTCGAAAACGTAAGTTTAGAGGCTATAAATTCGACTTCCCCAATTTTGAATTCAAAAGTGGCACCAAATATAACTTATTTGATTGTATTAACAACTTTTTATCGAATTTATTACGTTTTCATTATTTATAACTAATAAACAGGTTTTTCTAGACGCTTTTGGATGAAATTATTTGTATATTTCTCTTTAAAAATAACATAAGTTTAGATGCAATAAAGTTCGACTTGCCCAATTTGAATTGAGAAGTGTCACCAGAAATAATTCATTTGATTAAATTAGCAACTTTATATCAACATTACTATGTTCTCATTCTATATAGCCAATTAAAAGGTTTTTATAGACGCTTTTGGACGAAATTCATTATACATTTCGATAACGTAAGTTTAGAGGCTATTAATTCGACTTCCCCAAATTTGAATTCAAAAGTGACACCAAATATAATTTATTTGATTGTATTAGCAACTTTTTATCAAATTTATTACGTTTTCATTATTTATAACTAACAAACAGGTTTTTCTTGACGCTTTTGGATAAAATTATTTTTATATTTCTCTTTAATAATAACATAAGTTTAGATGCAATAAAGTTCGACTTGCCCAATTTGAATAGAGAAGTGTCACCAGAAATAGTTCATTTGATTAAATTAGCAACTTTATATCAACATTATTATGTTCTCATTCTATATAGCCAATTAAAAGGTCTTTACAGACGTTTTTGGATGAAATTCATTATACATTTCGATAATGTATGTTTAAAGGCTATAAATTCGACTTCTCCAAATTTGAATTCAAAAGTGGCACCAAATATAATTTATTTGATTAAATTAGCAATTTTTTACCCAATTTATTACGTTTTCATTATTTATAACTAACAAACAGGTTTTTCTACACACTTTTGGATGAAATTATTTGTATATTTCTCTTTAAAAATAACATAAGTTTAGATGCAATAAAGTTCGACTTGCCCAATTTGAATTGAGAAGTGTCACCAGAAATAGTTCATTTGATTAAATTAGCAACTTTATATCAACAATATTATGTTCTCATTCTATATAGCCAATTAAAAGGTCTTTACAGACGTTTTTGGATGAAATTCATTATACATTTCGATAATGTATGTTTAAAGGCTATAAATTCGACTTCTCCAAATTTGAATTCAAAAGTGGCACCAAATATAATTTATTTGATTAAATTAGCAATTTTTTACCCAATTTATTACGTTTTCATTATTTATAACTAACAAAAAAGTTTTTCTACACACTTTTGGATGAAATTATTTGTATATTTCTCTTTAAAAATAACATAAGTTTAGATGCAATAAAGTTCGACTTGCCCAATTTGAATTGAGAAGTGTCACCAGAAATAATTCATTTGATTAAATTAGCAACTTTATATCAACATTACTATGTTCTCATTCTATATAGCCAATTAAAAGGTTTTTATAGACGCTTTTGGACGAAATTCATTATAAATTTCGATAACATAAGTTTAGAGGCTATAAATTCGACTTCCCCAATTTTGAATTAAAAAGTGGCACCAAATATAACTTATTTGATTGTATTAACAACTTTTTATCGAATTTATTACGTTTTCATTATTTATAACTAACAAACAGGTTTTTCTAGACGCTTTTGGATGAAATTATTTGTATATTTCTCTTTAAAAATAACATAAGTTTAGATGCAATAAAGTTCGACTTGCCCAATTTGAATTCAGAAGTGTCACCAGAAATAATTCATTTGATTAAATTAGCAACTTTATATCAACATTACTATGTTCTCATTCTATATAGCCAATTAAAAGGTTTTTAAAGACGCTTTTGGACGAAATTCATTATAAATTTCGATAACATAAGTTTAGAGGCTATAAATTCGACTTCCCCAATTTTGAATTCAAAAGTGGCACCAAATATAATTTATTTGATTGTATTAGCAACTTTTTAAGCATTTTGTTACGTTTTCATTATTTATAACTAACAAACAGGTTTTTCTTGACGCTTTTGGATGAAATTATTTGTATATTTCTCTTTAATAATAACAAAAGTTTAGATGCAATGAAGTTCGACTTGCCCAATTTGAATTGAGAAGTGTCACCAGAAATAATTCATTTGATTAAATTAGCAACTTTATATCAACATTATTATGTTCTCATTCTATATAGCCAATTAAAAGGTCCTTACAGACGTTTTTGGATGAAATTCATTATACATTTCGAAAACGTAAGTTTAGAGGCTATAAATTCGACTTCCCCAATTTTGAATTCAAAAGTGGCACCAAATATAACTTATTTGATTGTATTAACAACTTTTTATCGAATTTATTACGTTTTCATTATTTTTAACTAACAAACAGGTTTTTCTAGACGCTTTTGGATGAAATTATTATTATATTTCTCTTTAAAAATAACATAAGTTTAGATGCAATAAAGTTCGACATGCCTAATTTGAATTGAGAAGTGTCACCAGAAATAATTCATTTGATTAAATTAGCAACTTTATATCAACATTATTATGTTCTCATTCTATATAGCCAATTAAAAGGTTTTTATAGACGCTTTTGGACGAAATTCATTATACATTTCGATAACGTAAGTTTAGAGGCTATAAATTCGACTTCCCCAAATTTGAATTCAAAAGTGACACCAAATATAATTTATTTGATTGTATTAGCAACTTTTTATCAAATTTATTACGTTTTCATTATTTATAACTAACAAACAGGTTTTTCTTGACGCTTTTGGATAAAATTATTTTTATATTTCTCTTTAATAATAACATAAGTTTAGATGCAATAAAGTTCGACTTGCCCAATTTGAATAGAGAAGTGTCACCAGAAATAGTTCATTTGATTAAATTAGCAACTTTATATCAACATTATTATGTTCTCATTCTATATAGCCAATTAAAAGGTCTTTACAGACGTTTTTGGAAGAAATTCATTATACATTTCGATAATGTATGTTTAAAGGCTATAAATTCGACTTCTCCAAATTTGAATTCAAAAGTGGCACCAAATATAATTTATTTGATTAAATTAGCAATTTTTTACCCAATTTATTACGTTTTCATTATTTATAACTAACAAACAGGTTTTTCTACACACTTTTGGATGAAATTATTTGTATATTTCTCTTTAAAAATAACATAAGTTTAGATGCAATAAAGTTCGACTTGCCCAATTTGAATTGAGAAGTGTCACCAGAAATGGTTCATTTGATTAAATTAGCAACTTTATATCAACAATATTATGTTCTCATTCTATATAGCCAATTAAAAGGTCTTTACAGACGTTTTTGGATGAAATTCATTATACATTTCGATAATGTATGTTTAAAGGCTATAAATTCGACTTCTCCAAATTTGAATTCAAAAGTGGCACCAAATATAATTTATTTGATTAAATTAGCAATTTTTTACCCAATTTATTACGTTTTCATTATTTATAACTAACAAACAGGTTTTTCTACACACTTTTGGATGAAATTATTTGTATATTTCTCTTTAAAAATAACATATGTTTAGATGCAATAAAGTTCGACTTGCCCAATTTGAATTGAGAAGTGTCACCAGAAATAATTCATTTGATTAAATTAGCAACTTTATATCAACATTACTATGTTCTCATTCTATATAGCCAATTAAAAGGTTTTTATAGACGCTTTTGGACGAAATTCATTATAAATTTCGATAACATAAGTTTAGAGGCTATAAATTCGACTTCCCCAATTTTGAATTAAAAAGTGGCACCAAATATAACTTATTTGATTGTATTAACAACTTTTTATCGAATTTATTACGTTTTCATTATTTATAACTAACAAACAGGTTTTTCTAGACGCTTTTGGATGAAATTATTTGTATATTTCTCTTTAAAAATAACATAAGTTTAGATGCAATAAAGTTCGACTTGCCCAATTTGAATTGAGAAGTGTCACCAGAAATAATTCATTTGATTAAATTAGCAACTTTATATCAACATTACTATGTTCTCATTCTATATAGCCAATTAAAAGGTTTTTATAGACGCTTTTGGACGAAATTCATTATAATTTCGATAACATAAGTTTAGAGGCTATAAATTCGACTTCCCCAATTTTGAATTCAAAAGTGGCACCAAATATAACTTATTTGATTGTATTAACAACTTTTTATCGAATTTATTACGTTTTCATTATTTTTAACTAACAAACAGGTTTTTCTAGACGCTTTTGGATGAAATTATTATTATATTTCTCTTTAAAAATAACATAAGTTTAGATGCAATAAAGTTCGACTTGCCTAATTTAAATTGAGAAGTGTCACCAGAAATAATTCATTTGATTAAATTAGCAACTTTATATCAACATTATTATGTTTTCATTCTATATAGCCAATTAAAAGGTTTTTATAGATGCTTTTGGACGAAATTCATTATACATTTCGATAACGTAAGTTTAGAGGCTATAAATTCGACTTCCCCAAATTTGAATTCAAAAGTGACACCAAATATAATTTATTTTATTGTATTAGCAACTTTTTATCAAATTTATTACGTTTTCATTATTTATAACTAACAAACAGGTTTTTCTTGACGCTTTTGGATAAAATTATTTGTATATTTCTCTTTAATAATAACATAAGTTTAGATGCAACAAAGTTCGACTTGCCCAATTTGAATAGAGAAGTGTCACCAGAAATAGTTCATTTGATTAAAATAGCAACTTTATATCAACATTATTATGTTCTCATTCTATATAGCCAATTAAAAGGTCTTTACAGACGTTTTTGGATGAAATTCATTTATCATTTCGATAATGTATGTTTAAAGGCTATAAATTCGACTTCTCCAAATTTGAATTCAAAAGTGGCACCAAATATAATTCATTTGATTAAATTAGCAATTTTTTACCCAATTTATTACGTTTTCATTATTTATAACTAACAAACAGGTTTTTCTACACACTTTTGGATGAAATTATTTGTATATTTCTCTTTAAAAATAACATAAGTTTAGATGCAATAAAATTCGACTTGCCCAATTTGAATTGAGAAGTGTCACCAGAAATAATTCATTTGATTAAATTAGCAACTTTATATCAACATTATTATGTTCTCATTCTATATAGCCATTTAAAAGGTTTTTATAGACGCTTTTGGACGAAATTCATTATACATTTCGATAACGTAAGTTTAGAGGCTATAAATTCGACTTCCCCAAATTTGAATTCAAAAGTGACACCAAATATAATTTATTTGATTGTATTAGCAACTTTTTATCAAATTTATTACGTTTTCATTATTTATAACTAACAAACAGGTTATTCTTGACGCTTTTGGATAAAATTATTTTTATATTTCTCTTTAATAATAACATAAGTTTAGATGCAATAAAGTTCGACTTGCCCAATTTGAATAGAGAAGTGTCACCAGAAATAGTTCATTTGATTAAATTAGCAACTTTATATCAACATTACTATGTTCTCATTCTATATAGCCAATTAAAAGGTTTTTATAGACGCTTTTGGACGAAATTCGTTATAAATTTCGATAACATAAGTTTAGAGGCTATAAATTCGACTTCCCCAATTTTGAATTAAAAAGTGGCACCAAATATAAATTATTTGATTGTATTAACAACTTTTTATCGAATTTATTACGTTTTCATTATTTATAACTAATAAACAGGTTTTTCTAGACGCTTTTGGATGAAATTATTTGTATATTTCTCTTTAAAAATAACATAAGTTTAGATGCAATAAAGTTCGACTTGCCCAATTTGAATTGAGAAGTGTCACCAGAAATAATTCATTTGATTAAATTAGCAACTTTATATCAACATTACTATGTTCTCATTCTATATAGCCAATTAAAAGGTTTTTATAGACGCTTTTGGACGAAATTCATTATAAATTTCGATAACATAAGTTTAGAGGCTATAAATTCGACTTCCCCAATTTTGAATTAAAAAGTGGCACCAAATATAACTTATTTGATTGTATTAACAACTTTTTATCGAATTTATTACGTTTTCATTATTTATAACTAACAAACAGGTTTTTCTAGACGCTTTTGGATGAAATTATTTGTATATTTCTCTTTAAAAATAACATAAGTTTAGATGCAATAAAGTTCGACTTGCCTAATTTAAATTGAGAAGTGTCACCAGAAATAATTCATTTGATTAAATTAGCAACTTTATATCAACATTATTATGTTTTCATTCTATATAGCCAATTAAAAGGTTTTTATAGATGCTTTTGGACGAAACTCATTATACATTTCGATAACGTAAGTTTAGAGGCTATAAATTCGACTTCCCCAAATTTGAATTCAAAAGTGACACCAAATATAATTTATTTTATTGTATTAGCAACTTTTTATCAAATTTATTACGTTTTCATTATTTATAACTAACAAACAGGTTTTTCTTGACGCTTTTGGATAAAATTATTTGTATATTTCTCTTTAATAATAACATAAGTTTAGATGCCACAAAGTTCGACTTGCCCAATTTGAATAGAGAAGTGTCACCAGAAATAGTTCATTTGATTAAAATAGCAACTTTATATCAACATTATTATGTTCTCATTCTATATAGCCAATTAAAAGGTCTTTACAGACGTTTTTGGATGAAATTCATTTATCATTTCGATAATGTATGTTTAAAGGCTATAAATTCGACTTCTCCAAATTTGAATTCAAAAGTGGCACCAAATATAATTCATTTGATTAAATTAGCAAATTTTTACCCAATTTATTACGTTTTAATTATTTATAACTAACAAACAGGTTTTTCTACACACTTTTGGATGAAATTATTTGTATATTTCTCTTTAAAAATAACATAAGTTTAGATGCAATAAAATTCGACTTGCCCAATTTGAATTGAGAAGTGTCACCAGAAATAATTCATTTGATTAAATTAGCAACTTTATATCAACATTATTATGTTCTCATTCTATATAGCCATTTAAAAGGTTTTTATAGACGCTTTTGGACGAAATTCATTATACATTTCGATAACGTAAGTTTAGAGGCTATAAATTCGACTTCCCCAAATTTGAATTCAAAAGTGACACCAAATATAATTTATTTGATTGTATTAGCAACTTTTTATCAAATTTATTACGTTTTCATTATTTATAACTAACAAACAGGTTATTCTTGACGCTTTTGGATAAAATTATTTTTATATTTCTCTTTAATAATAACATAAGTTTAGATGCAATAAAGTTCGACTTGCCCAATTTGAATAGAGAAGTGTCACCAGAAATAGTTCATTTGATTAAATTAGCAACTTTATATCAACATTACTATGTTCTCATTCTATATAGCCAATTAAAAGGTTTTTATAGACGCTTTTGGACGAAATTCGTTATAAATTTCGATAACATAAGTTTAGAGGCTATAAATTCGACTTCCCCAATTTTGAATTAAAAAGTGGCACCAAATATAAATTATTTGATTGTATTAACAACTTTTTATCGAATTTATTATGTTTTCATTATTTATAACTAATAAACAGGTTTTTCTAGACGCTTTTGGATGAAATTATTTGTATATTTCTCTTTAAAAATAACATAAGTTTAGATGCAATAAAGTTCGACTTGCCCAATTTGAATTGAGAAGTGTCACCAGAAATAATTCATTTGATTAAATTAGCAACTTTATATCAACATTACTATGTTCTCATTCTATATAGCCAATTAAAAGGTTTTTATAGACGCTTTTGGATGAAATTCATTATAAATTTCGATAACATAAGTTTAGAGGCTATAAATTCGACTTCCCCAATTTTGAATTAAAAAGTGGCACCAAATATAACTTATTTGATTGTATTAACAACTTTTTATCGAATTTATTACGTTTTCATTATTTATTACTAACAAACAGGTTTTTCTAGACGCTTTTGGATGAAATTATTTGTATATTTCTCTTTAAAAATAACATAAGTTTAGATGCAATAAAGTTCGACTTGCCCAATTTGAATTGAGAAGTGTCACCAGAAATAATTCATTTGATTAAATTAGCAACTTTATATCAACATTACTATGTTCTCATTCTATATAGCCAATTAAAAGGTTTTTATAGACGCTTTTGGACGAAATTCATTATAAATTTCAATAACATAAGTTTAGAGGCTATAAATTCGACTTCCCCAATTTTGAATTCAAAAGTGGCACCAAATATAATTTATTTGATTGTATTAGCAACTTTTTAAGCATTTTATTACGTTTTCATTATTTATAACTAACAAACAGGTTTTTCTTGACGCTTTTGGATGAAATTATTTGTATATTTCTCTTTAATAATAACAAAAGTTTAGATACAATAAAGTTCGACTTGCCCAAATTGAATTGAGAAGTGTCACCAGAAATAATTCATTTGATTAAATTAGCAACTTTATATCAACATTATTATGTTCTCATTCTATATAGCCAATTAAAAGGTCCTTACAGACGTTTTTGGATGAAATTCATTATACATTTCGAAAACGTAAGTTTAGAGGCTATAAATTCGACTTCCCCAATTTTGAATTCAAAAGTGGCACCAAATATAACTTATTTGATTGTATTAACAACTTTTTATCGAATTTATTACGTTTTCATTCTTTTTAACTAACAAACAGGTTTTTCTAGACGCTTTTGGATGAAATTATTATTATATTTCTCTTTAAAAATAACATAAGTTTAGATGCAATAAAGTTCGACTTGCCTAATTTGAATTGAGAAGTGTCACCAGAAATAATTCATTTGATTAAATTAGCAACTTTATATCAACATTATTATG
The DNA here is from genome assembly GCF_002870075.4 of Lactuca sativa. Lineage (NCBI taxonomy): Eukaryota > Viridiplantae > Streptophyta > Magnoliopsida > Asterales > Asteraceae > Lactuca > Lactuca sativa. Next base: position 7,981,974 of record NC_056626.2, on the reverse strand, counting down.
TTCTCATTCGATATAGCCAATTAAAAGGTTTTTATAGACGCTTTTGGACGAAATTCATCATACATTTCGATAACGTAAGTTTAGAGGCTATAAATTCGACTTCCCCAAATTTGAATTCAAAAGTGACACCAAATATAATTTATTTTATTGTATTAGCAACTTTTTATCAAATTTATTACGTTTTCATTATTTATAACTAACAAACAGGTTTTTCTTGACGCTTTTGGATAAAATTATTTGTATATTTCTCTTTAATAATAACATAAGTTTAGATGCAACAAAGTTCGACTTGCCCAATTTGAATAGAGAAGTGTCACCAGAAATAGTTCATTTGATTAAATTAGCAACTTTATATCTACATTATTATGTTCTCATTCTATATAGCCAATTAAAAGGTCTTTACAGACGTTTTTGGATGAAATTCATTATACATTTCGATAATGTATGTTTAAAGGCTATAAATTCGACTTCTCCAAATTTGAATTCAAAAGTGACACCAAATATAATTTATTTGATTGTATTAGCAACTTTTTATCAAATTTATTACGTTTTCATTATTTATAACTAATAAACAGGTTTTTCTTGACGCTTTTGGATAAAATTATTTTTATATTTCTCTTTAATAATAACATAAGTTTAGATGCAATAAAGTTCGACTTGCCCAATTTGAATAGAGAAGTGTCACCAGAAATAGTTCATTTGATTAAATTAGCAACTTTATATCAACATTATTATGTTCTCATTCTATATAGCCAATTAAAAGGTTTTTATAGACGCTTTTGGACGAAATTCATTATACATTTCGATAACGTAAGTTTAGAGGCTATAAATTCGACTTCCCCAAATTTGAATTCAAAAGTGACACCAAATATAATTTATTTGATTGTATTAGCAACTTTTTATCAAATTTATTACGTTTTCATTATTTATAACTAATAAACAGGTTTTTCTTGACGCTTTTGGATAAAATTATTTTTATATTTCTTTTTAATAATAACATAAGTTTAGATGCAATAAAGTTCGACTTGCCCAATTTGAATAGAGAAGTGTCACCAGAAATAGTTCATTTGATTAAATTAGCAACTTTATATCAACATTATTATGTTCTCATTCTATATAGCCAATTAAAAGGTCTTTACAGACGTTTTTGGATGAAATTCATTATACATTTCGATAATGTATGTTTAAAGGCTATAAATTCGACTTCTCCAAATTTGAATTCAAAAGTGGCACCAAATATAATTTATTTGATTAAATTAGCAATTTTTTACCCAATTTATTACGTTTTCATTATTTATAACTAACAAACAGGTTTTTCTACACACTTTTGGATGAAATTATTTGTATATTTCTCTTTAAAAATAACATAAGTTTAGATGCAATAAAGTTCAACTTGCCCAATTTGAATTGAGAAGTGTCACCAGAAATAATTCATTTGATTAAATTAGCAACTTTATATCAACATTACTATGTTCTCATTCTATATAGCCAATTAAAAGGTTTTTATAGACGCTTTTGGACGAAATTCATTATAAATTTCGATAACATAAGTTTAGCGGCTATAAATTCGACTTCCCCAATTTTGAATTAAAAAGTGGCACCAAATATAACTTATTTGATTGTAGTAACAACTTTTTATCGAATTTATTACGTTTTCATTATTTATAACTAACAAACAGGTTTTTCTAGACGCTTTTGGATGAAATTATTTGTATATTTCTCTTTAAAAATAACATAAGTTTAGATGCAATAAAGTTCGGCTTGCCCAATTTGAATTGAGAAGTGTCACCAGAAATAATTTATTTGATTAAATTAGCAACTTTATATCAACATTACTATGTTCTCATTCTATATAGCCAATTAAAAGGTTTTTATAGACGCTTTTGGACGAAATTCATTATAAATTTCGATAACATAAGTTTAGAGGCTATAAATTCGACTTTCCCAATTTTGAATTCAAAAGTGGCACTAAATATAATTTATTTGATTGTATTAGCAACTTTTTAAGCATTTTATTACATTTTCATTATTTATAACTAACAAACAGGTTTTTCTTGACGCTTTTGGATGAAATTATTTGTGTATTTCTCTTTAATAATAACAAAAGTTTAGATGCAATAAAGTTCGACTTGCCCAATTTGAATTGAGAAGTCTCACCAGAAATAATTCATTTGATTAAATTAGCAACTTTATATCAACATTATTATGTTCTCATTCTATATAGCCAACTAAAAGGTCCTTACAGACGTTTTTGGATGAAATTCATTATACATTTCGAAAACGTAAGTTTAGAGGCTATAAATTCGACTTCCCCAATTTTGAATTCAAAAGTGGCACCAAATATAAATTATTTGATTGTATTAACAACTTTTTATCGAATTTATTACGTTTTCATTATTTTTAACTAACAAACAGGTTTTTCTAGACGCTTTTGGATGAAATTATTATTATATTTCTCTTTAAAAATAACATAAGTTTAGATGCAATAAAGTTCGACTTGCCTAATTTGAATTGAGAAGTGTCACCAGAAATAATTCATTTGATTAAATTAGCAACTTTATATCAACATTATTATGTTCTCATTCTATATAGCCAATTAAAAGGTTTTTATAGACGCTTTTGGACGAAATTCATTATACATTTCGATACCGTAAGTTTAGAGGCTATAAATTCGACTTCCCCAAATTTGAATTCAAAAGTGACACCAAATATAATTTATTTTCTTGTATTAGCAACTTTTTATCAAATTTATTACGTTTTCATTATTTATAACAAACAAACAGGTTTTTCTTGACGCTTTTGGATAAAATTATTTGTATATTTCTCTTTAATAATAACATAAGTTTAGATGCAACAAAGTTCGACTTGCCCAATTTGAATAGAGAAGTGTCACCAGAAATAGTTCATTTGATTAAATTAGCAACTTTATATCTACATTATTATGTTCTCATTCTATATAGCCAATTAAAAGGTCTTTACAGACGTTTTTGGATGAAATTCATTATACATTTCGATAATGTATGTTTAAAGGCTATAAATTCGACTTCTCCAAATTTGAATTCAAAAGTGGCACCAAATATAATTCATTTGATTAAATTAGCAATTTTTTACCCAATTTATTACGTTTTCATTATTTATAACTAACAAACAGGTTTTTCTACACACTTTTGGATGAAATTATTTGTATATTTCTCTTTAAAAATAACATAAGTTTAGACGCAATAAAGTTCGACTTGCCCAATTTGAATTGAGAAGTGTCACCAGAAATAATTCATTTGATTAAATTAGCAACTTTATATCAACATTATTATGTTCTCATTCTATATAGCCAATTAAAAGGTTTTTATAGACGCTTTTGGACGAAATTCATCATACATTTCGATAACGTAAGTTTAGAGGCTATAAATTCGAGTTCCCCAAATTTGAATTCAAAAGTGACACCAAATATAATTTATTTGATTGTATTAGCAACTTTTTATCAAATTTATTACGTTTTCATTATTTATAACTAATAAACAGGTTTTTCTTGACGCTTTTGGATAAAATTATTTTTATATTTCTCTTTAATAATAACATAAGTTTAGATGCAATAAAGTTCGACTTGCCCAATTTGAATAGAGAAGTGTCACCAGAAATAGTTCATTTGATTAAATTAGCAACTTTATATCAACATTATTATGTTCTCATTCTATATAGCCAATTAAAAGGTCTTTACAGACGTTTTTGGATGAAATTCATTATACATTTCGATAATGTATGTTTAAAGGCTATAAATTCGACTTCTCCAAATTTGAATTCAAAAGTGGCACCAAATATAATTTATTTGATTAAATTAGCAATTTTTTACCCAATTTATTACGTTTTCATTATTTATAACTAACAAACAGGTTTTTCTACACACTTTTGGATGAAATTATTTGTATATTTCTCTTTAAAAATAACATAAGTTTAGATGCAATAAAGTTCAACTTGCCCAATTTGAATTGAGAAGTGTCACCAGAAATAATTCATTTGATTAAATTAGCAACTTTATATCAACATTACTATGTTCTCATTCTATATAGCCAATTAAAAGGTTTTTATAGACGCTTTTGGACGAAATTCATTATAAATTTCGATAACATAAGTTTAGCGGCTATAAATTCGACTTCCCCAATTTTGAATTAAAAAGTGGCACCAAATATAACTTATTTGATTGTAGTAACAACTTTTTATCGAATTTATTACGTTTTCATTATTTATAACTAACAAACAGGTTTTTCTAGACGCTTTTGGATGAAATTATTTGTATATTTCTCTTTAAAAATAACATAAGTTTAGATGCAATAAAGTTCGACTTGCCCAATTTGAATTGAGAAGTGTCACCAGAAATAATTTATTTGATTAAATTAGCAACTTTATATCAACATTACTATGTTCTCATTCTATATAGCCAATTAAAAGGTTTTTATAGACGCTTTTGGACGAAATTCATTATAAATTTCGATAACATAAGTTTAGAGGCTATAAATTCGACTTTCCCAATTTTGAATTCAAAAGTGGCACTAAATATAATTTATTTGATTGTATTAGCAACTTTTTAAGCATTTTATTACGTTTTCATTATTTATAACTAACAAACAGGTTTTTCTTGACGCTTTTGGATGAAATTATTTGTGTATTTCTCTTTAATAATAACAAAAGTTTAGATGCAATAAAGTTCGACTTGCCCAATTTGAATTGAGAAGTCTCACCAGAAATAATTCATTTGATTAAATTAGCAACTTTATATCAACATTATTATGTTCTCATTCTATATAGCCAACTAAAACGTCCTTACAGACGTTTTTGGATGAAATTCATTATACATTTCGAAAACGTAAGTTTAGAGGCTATAAATTCGACTTCCCCAATTTTGAATTCAAAAGTGGCACCAAATATAAATTATTTGATTGTATTAACAACTTTTTATCGAATTTATTACGTTTTCATTATTTTTAACTAACAAACAGGTTTTTCTAGACGCTTTTGGATGAAATTATTATTATATTTCTCTTTAAAAATAACATAAGTTTAGATGCAATAAAGTTCGACTTGCCTAATTTGAATTGAGAAGTGTCACCAGAAATAATTCATTTGATTAAATTAGCAACTTTATATCAACATTATTATGTTCTCATTCTATATAGCCAATTAAAAGGTTTTTATAGACGCTTTTGGACGAAATTCATTATACATTTCGATACCGTAAGTTTAGAGGCTATAAATTCGACTTCCCCAAATTTGAATTCAAAAGTGACACCAAATATAATTTATTTTCTTGTATTAGCAACTTTTTATCAAATTTATTACGTTTTCATTATTTATAACAAACAAACAGGTTTTTCTTGACGCTTTTGGATAAAATTATTTGTATATTTCTCTTTAATAATAACATAAGTTTAGATGCAACAAAGTTCGACTTGCCCAATTTGAATAGAGAAGTGTCACCAGAAATAGTTCATTTGATTAAATTAGCAACTTTATATCTACATTATTATGTTCTCATTCTATATAGCCAATTAAAAGGTCTTTACAGACGTTTTTGGATGAAATTCATTATACATTTCGATAATGTATGTTTAAAGGCTATAAATTCGACTTCTCCAAATTTGAATTCAAAAGTGGCACCAAATATAATTCATTTGATTAAATTAGCAATTTTTTACCCAATTTATTACGTTTTCATTATTTATAACTAACAAACAGGTTTTTCTACACACTTTTGGATGAAATTATTTGTATATTTCTCTTTAAAAATAACATAAGTTTAGACGCAATAAAGTTCGACTTGCCCAATTTGAATTGAGAAGTGTCACCAGAAATAATTCATTTGATTAAATTAGCAACTTTATATCAACATTATTATGTTCTCATTCTATATAGCCAATTAAAAGGTTTTTATAGACGCTTTTGGACGAAATTCATTATACATTTCGATAACGTAAGTTTAGAGGCTATAAATTCGAGTTCCCCAAATTTGAATTCAAAAGTGACACCAAATATAATTTATTTGATTGTATTAGCAACTTTTTATCAAATTTATTACGTTTTCATTATTTATAACTAATAAACAGGTTTTTCTTGACGCTTTTGGATAAAATTATTTTTATATTTCTCTTTAATAATAACATAAGTTTAGATGCAATAAAGTTCGACTTGCCCAATTTGAATAAAGAAGTGTCACCAGAAATAGTTCATTTGATTAAATTAGCAACTTTATATCAACATTATTATGTTCTCATTCTATATAGCCAATTAAAAGGTCTTTACAGACGTTTTTGGATGAAATTCATTATACATTTCGATAATGTATGTTTAAAGGCTATAAATTCGACTTCTCCAAATTTGAATTCAAAAGTGGCACCAAATATAATTTATTTGATTAAATTAGCAATTTTTTACCCAATTTATTACGTTTTCATTATTTATAACTAACAAACAGGTTTTTCTACACACTTTTGGATGAAATTATTTGTATATTTCTCTTTAAAAATAACATAAGTTTAGATGCAATAAAGTTCGACTTGCCCAATTTGAATTGAGAAGTGTCACCAGAAATAATTCATTTGATTAAATTAGCAACTTTATATCAACATTACTATGTTCTCATTCTATATAGCCAATTAAAAGGTTTTTATAGACGCTTTTGGACGAAATTCATTATAAATTTCGATAACATAAGTTTAGAGGCTATAAATTCGACTTCTCCAGTTTTGAATTCAAAAGTGTCACCAAATATAACTTATTTGATTGTAGTAACAACTTTTTATCGAATTTATTACGTTTTCATTATTTATAACTAACAAACAGGTTTTTCTAGACGCTTTTGGATGAAATTATTTGTATATTTCTCTTTAAAAATAACATAAGTTTAGATGCAATAAAGTTCGACTTGCCCAATTTGAATTGAGAAGTGTCACCAGAAATAATTCATTTGATTAAATTAGCAACTTTATATCAACATTACTATGTTCTCATTCTATATAGCCAATTAAAAGGTTTTTATAGACGCTTTTGGACGAAATTCATTATAAATTTCGATAACATAAGTTTAGAGGCTATAAATTCGACTTTCCCAATTTTGAATTCAAAAGTGGCACTAAATATAATTTATTTGATTGTATTAGCAACTTTTTAAGCATTTTATTACGTTTTCATTATTTATAACTAACAAACAGGTTTTTCTTGACGCTTTTGGATGAAATTATTTGTATATTTCTCTTTAATAATAACATAAGTTTAGATGCAATAAAGTTCGACTTGCCCAATTTGAATTGAGAAGTGTCACCAGAAATAATTCATTTGATTAAATTAGCAACTTTATATCAACATTATTATGTTCTCATTCTATATAGCCAATTAAAAGGTCCTTACAGACGTTTTTGGATGAAATTCATTATACATTTCGAAAACGTAAGTTTAGAGGCTATAAATTCGACTTCCCCAATTTTGAATTAAAAAGTGGCACCAAATATAACTTATTTGATTGTATTAACAACTTTTTATCGAATTTATTACGTTTTCATTATTTTTAACTAACAAACAGGTTTTTCTAGACGCTTTTGGATGAAATTATTATTATATTTCTCTTTAAAAATAACATAAGTTTAGATGCAATAAAGTTTGACTTGCCTAATTTGAATTGAGAAGTGTCACCAGAAATAATTCATTTGATTAAATTAGCATCTTTATATCAACATTATTATGTTCTCATTCTATATAGCCAATTAAAAGGTTTTTATAGACGCTTTTGCACGAAATTCATTATACATTTCGATACCGTAAGTTTAGAGGCTATAAATTCGACTTCCCCAAATTTGAATTCAAAAGTGACACCAAATATAATTTATTTTATTGTATTAGCAACTTTTTATCAAATTTATTACGTTTTCATTATTTATAACTAACAAACAGGTTTTTCTACACACTTTTGGATGAAATTATTTGTATATTTCTCTTTAAAAATAACATATGTTTAGATGCAATAAAGTTCGACTTGCCCAATTTGAATTGAGAAGTGTCACCAGAAATAATTCATTTGATTAAATTAGCAACTTTATATCAACATTACTATGTTCTCATTCTATATAGCCAATTAAAAGGTTTTTATAGACGCTTTTGGACGAAATTCATTATAAATTTCGATAACATAAGCTTAGAGGCTATAAATTCGACTTCTCCAGTTTTGAATTCAAAAGTGTCACCAAATATAACTTATTTGATTGTAGTAACAACTTTTTATCGAATTTATTACGTTTTCATTATTTATAACTAACAAACAGGTTTTTCTAGACGCTTTTGGATGAAATTATTTGTATATTTCTCTTTAAAAATAACATAAGTTTAGATGCAATAAAGTTCGACTTGCCCAATTTGAATTGAGAAGTGTCACCAGAAATAATTCATTTGATTAAATTAGCAACTTTATATCAACATTACTATGTTCTCATTCTATATAGCCAATTAAAAGGTTTTTATAGACGCTTTTGGACGAAATTCATTATAAATTTCGATAACATAAGTTTAGAGGCTATAAATTCGACTTTCCCAATTTTGAATTCAAAAGTGGCACTAAATATAATTTATTTGATTGTATTAGCAACTTTTTAAGCATTTTATTACGTTTTCATTATTTATAACTAACAAACAGGTTTTTCTTGACGCTTTTGGATGAAATTATTTGTATATTTCTCTTTAATAATAACATAAGTTTAGATGCAATAAAGTTCGACTTGCCCAATTTGAATTGAGAAGTGTCACCAGAAATAATTCATTTGATTAAATTAGCAACTTTATATCAACATTATTATGTTCTCATTCTATATAGCCAATTAAAAGGTCCTTACAGACGTTTTTGGATGAAATTCATTATACATTTCGAAAACGTAAGTTTAGAGGCTATAAATTCGACTTCCCCAATTTTGAATTAAAAAGTGGCACCAAATATAACTTATTTGATTGTATTAACAACTTTTTATCGAATTTATTACGTTTTCATTATTTTTAACTAACAAACAGGTTTTTCTAGACGCTTTTGGATGAAATTATGATTATATTTCTCTTTAAAAATAACATAAGTTTAGATGCAATAAAGTTCGACTTGCCTAATTTGAATTGAGAAGTGTCACCAGAAATAATTCATTTGATTAAATTAGCATCTTTATATCAACATTATTATGTTCTCATTCTATATAGCCAATTAAAAGGTTTTTATAGACGCTTTTGCACGAAATTCATTATACATTTCGATACCGTAAGTTTAGAGGCTATAAATTCGACTTCCCCAAATTTGAATTCAAAAGTGACACCAAATATAATTTATTTTATTGTATTAGCAACTTTTTATCAAATTTATTACGTTTTCATTATTTATAACTAACAAACAGGTTTTTCTACACACTTTTGGATGAAATTATTTGTATATTTCTCTTTAAAAATAACATATGTTTAGATGCAATAAAGTTCGACTTGCCCAATTTGAATTGAGAAGTGTCACCAGAAATAATTCATTTGATTAAATTAGCAACTTTATATCAACATTACTATGTTCTCATTCTATATAGCCAATTAAAAGGTCTTTACAGACGTTTTTGGATGAAATTCATTATACATTTCGATAATGTATGTTTAAAGGCTATAAATTCGACTTTTCCAAATTTGAATTCAAAAGTGGCAACAAATATAATTCATTTGATTAAATTAGCAATTTTTTTACCCAATTTATTACGTTTTCATTATTTATAACTAACAAACAGGTTTTTCTACACACTTTTGGATGAAATTATTTGTATATTTCTCTTTAAAAATAACATAAGTTTAGATGCAATAAAGTTCGACTTGACCAATTTGAATTGAGAAGTGTCACCAGAAATAATTCATTTGATTAAATTAGCAACTTTATATCAACATTACTATGTTCTCATTCTATATAGCCAATTAAAAGGTTTTTATAGACGCTTTTGGAAGAAATTCATTATAAATTTCGATAACATAAGTTTAGAGGCTATAAATTCGACTTCCCCAATTTTGAATTAAAAAGTGGCACCAAATATAACTTATTTGATTGTATTAACAACTTTTTATCGAATTTATTACGTTTTCATTATTTATAACTAACAAACAGGTTTTTCTAGACGCTTTTGGATGAAATTATTTGTATATTTCTCTTTAAAAATAACATAAGTTTAGATGCAATAAAGTTCGACTTGCCCAATTTGAATTGAGAAGTGTCACCAGAAATAATTCATTTGATTAAATTAGCAACTTTATATCAACATTACTATGTTCTCATTCTATATAGCCAATTAAAAGGTTTTTATAGACGCTTTTGGACGAAATTCATTATAAATTTCGATAACATAAGTTTAGAGGCTATAAATTCGACTTCCGCAATTTTGAATTCAAAAATGGCACCAAATATAGTTTATTAGATTGTATTAGCAATTTTTTATCAAATTTATTACGTTTTCATTATTTATAACTAACAAACAGGTTTTTCTTGACGCTTTTGGATGAAATTATTTGTATATTTCTCTTTAATAATAACAAAAGTTTAGATGCAATAAAGTTCGACTTGCCCAATTTGAATTGAGAAGTGTCACCAGAAATAATTCATTTGATTAAATTAGCAACTTTATATCAACATTATTATGTTCTCATTCTATATAGCCAATTAAAAGGTCCTTACAGACGTTTTTGGATGAAATTCATTATACATTTCGAAAACGTAAGTTTAGAGGCTATAAATTCGACTTCCCCAATTTTGAATTAAAAAGTGGCACCAAATATAACTTATTTGATTGTATTAACAACTTTTTATCGAATTTATTACGTTTTCATTATTTTTAACTAACAAACAGGTTTTTCTAGACGCTTTTGGATGAAATTATTATTATATTTCTCTTTAAAAATAACATAAGTTTAGATGCAATAAAGTTCGACTTGCCTAATTTGAATTGAGAAGTGTCACCAGAAATAATTCATTTGATTAAATTAGCATCTTTATATCAACATTATTATGTTCTCATTCTATATAGCCAATTAAAAGGTTTTTATAGACGCTTTTGCACGAAATTCATTATACATTTCGATACCGTAAGTTTAGAGGCTATAAATTCGACTTCCCCAAATTTGAATTCAAAAGTGACACCAAATATAATTTATTTTATTGTATTAGCAACTTTTTATCAAATTTATTACGTTTTCATTATTTATAACTAACAAACAGGTTTTTCTACACACTTTTGGATGAAATTATTTGTATATTTCTCTTTAAAAATAACATATGTTTAGATGCAATAAAGTTCGACTTGCCCAATTTGAATTGAGAAGTGTCACCAGAAATAATTCATTTGATTAAATTAGCAACTTTATATCAACATTACTATGTTCTCATTCTATATAGCCAATTAAAAGGTTTTTATAGACGCTTTTGGACGAAATTCATTATAAATTTCGATAACATAAGTTTAGAGGCTATAAATTCGACTTCTCCAGTTTTGAATTCAAAAGTGTCACCAAATATAACTTATTTTATTGTAGTAACAACTTTTTATCGAATTTATTACGTTTTCATTATTTATAACTAACAAACAGGTTTTTCTAGACGCTTTTGGATGAAATTATTTGTATATTTCTCTTTAAAAATAACATAAGTTTAGATGCAATAAAGTTCGACTTGCCCAATTTGAATTGAGAAGTGTCACCAGAAATAATTCATTTGATTAAATTAGCAACTTTATATCAACATTACTATGTTCTCATTCTATATAGCCAATTAAAAGGTTTTTATAGACGCTTTTGGACGAAATTCATTATAAATTTCGATAACATAAGTTTAGAGGCTATAAATTCGACTTTCCCAATTTTGAATTCAAAAGTGGCACTAAATATAATTTATTTGATTGTATTAGCAACTTTTTAAGCATTTTATTACGTTTTCATTATTTATAACTAACAAACAGGTTTTTCTTGACGCTTTTGGATGAAATTATTTGTATATTTCTCTTTAATAATAACATAAGTTTAGATGCAATAAAGTTCGACTTGCCCAATTTGAATTGAGAAGTGTCACCAGAAATAATTCATTTGATTAAATTAGCAACTTTATATCAACATTATTATGTTCTCATTCTATATAGCCAATTAAAAGGTCCTTACAGACGTTTTTGGATGAAATTCATTATACATTTCGAAAACGTAAGTTTAGAGGCTATAAATTCGACTTCCCCAATTTTGAATTAAAAAGTGGCACCAAATATAACTTATTTGATTGTATTAACAACTTTTTATCGAATTTATTACGTTTTCATTATTTTTAACTAACAAACAGGTTTTTCTAGACGCTTTTGGATGAAATTATGATTATATTTCTCTTTAAAAATAACATAAGTTTAGATGCAATAAAGTTCGACTTGCCTAATTTGAATTGAGAAGTGTCACCAGAAATAATTCATTTGATTAAATTAGCATCTTTATATCAACATTATTATGTTCTCATTCTATATAGCCAATTAAAAGGTTTTTATAGACGCTTTTGCACGAAATTCATTATACATTTCGATACCGTAAGTTTAGAGGCTATAAATTCGACTTCCCCAAATTTGAATTCAAAAGTGACACCAAATATAATTTATTTTATTGTATTAGCAACTTTTTATCAAATTTATTACGTTTTCATTATTTATAACTAACAAACAGGTTTTTCTACACACTTTTGGATGAAATTATTTGTATATTTCTCTTTAAAAATAACATATGTTTAGATGCAATAAAGTTCGACTTGCCCAATTTGAATTGAGAAGTGTCACCAGAAATAATTCATTTGATTAAATTAGCAACTTTATATCAACATTACTATGTTCTCATTCTATATAGCCAATTAAAAGGTCTTTACAGACGTTTTTGGATGAAATTCATTATACATTTCGATAATGTATGTTTAAAGGCTATAAATTCGACTTTTCCAAATTTGAATTCAAAAGTGGCAACAAATATAATTCATTTGATTAAATTAGCAATTTTTTTACCCAATTTATTACGTTTTCATTATTTATAACTAACAAACAGGTTTTTCTACACACTTTTGGATGAAATTATTTGTATATTTCTCTTTAAAAATAACATAAGTTTAGATGCAATAAAGTTCGACTTGACCAATTTGAATTGAGAAGTGTCACCAGAAATAATTCATTTGATTAAATTAGCAACTTTATATCAACATTACTATGTTCTCATTCTATATAGCCAATTAAAAGGTTTTTATAGACGCTTTTGGAAGAAATTCATTATAAATTTCGATAACATAAGTTTAGAGGCTATAAATTCGACTTCCCCAATTTTGAATTAAAAAGTGGCACCAAATATAACTTATTTGATTGTATTAACAACTTTTTATCGAATTTATTACGTTTTCATTATTTATAACTAACAAACAGGTTTTTCTAGACGCTTTTGGATGAAATTATTTGTATATTTCTCTTTAAAAATAACATAAGTTTAGATGCAATAAAGTTCGACTTGCCCAATTTGAATTGAGAAGTGTCACCAGAAATAATTCATTTGATTAAATTAGCAACTTTATATCAACATTACTATGTTCTCATTCTATATAGCCAATTAAAAGGTTTTTATAGACGCTTTTGGACGAAATTCATTATAAATTTCGATAACATAAGTTTAGAGGCTATAAATTCGACTTCCGCAATTTTGAATTCAAAAATGGCACCAAATATAATTTATTAGATTGTATTAGCAATTTTTTATCAAATTTATTACGTTTTCATTATTTATAACTAACAAACAGGTTTTTCTTGACGCTTTTGGATGAAATTATTTGTATATTTCTCTTTAATAATAACAAAAGTTTAGATGCAATAAAGTTCGACTTGCCCAATTTGAATTGAGAAGTGTCACCAGAAATAATTCATTTGATTAAATTAGCAACTTTATATCAACATTATTATGTTCTCATTCTATATAGCCAATTAAAAGGTCCTTACAGACGTTTTTGGATGAAATTCATTATACATTTCGAAAACGTAAGTTTAGAGGCTATAAATTCGACTTCCCCAATTTTGAATTCAAAAGTGGCACCAAATATAACTTATTTGATTGTATTAACAACTTTCTATCGAATTTATTACGTTTTCATTATTTTTAACTAACAAACAGGTTTTTCTAGATGCTTTTGGATGAAATTATTATTATATTTCTCTTTAAAAATAACATAAGTTTAGATGCAATAAAGTTCGACTTGCCTAATTTGAATTGAGAAGTGTCACTAAAAATAATTCATTTGATTAAATTAGCAACTTTATATCAACATTATTATGTTCTCATTCTATATAGCCAATTAAAAGGTTTTTATAGACGCTTTTGGATGAAATTCATTATACATTTCGATACCGTAAGTTTAGAGGCTATAAATTCGACTTCCCCAAATTTGAATTCAAAAGTGACGCCAAATATAATTTATTTTATTGTATTAGCAACTTTTTATCAAATTTATTACGTTTTCATTATTTATAACTAACAAACAGGTTTTTCTTGACGCTTTTGGATAAATTTATTTGTATATTTCTCTTTAATAATAACATAAGTTTAGATGCAACAACGTTCGACTTGCCCAATTTGAATAGAGAAGTGTCACCAGAAATAGTTCATTTGATTAAATTAGCAACTTTATATCTACATTATTATGTTCTCATTCTATATAGCCAATTAAAAGGTCTTTACAGACGTTTTTGGATGAAATTCATTATACATTTCGATAATGTATGTTTAAAGGCTATAAATTCGACTTCTCCAAATTTTAATTCAAAAGTGGCACCAAATATAATTCATTTGATTAAATTAGCAATTTTTATCCAATTTATTACGTTTTCATTATTTATAACTAACAAACAGGTTTTTCTACACACTTTTGGATGAAATTATTTGTATATTTCTCTTTAAAAATAACATAAGTTTAGACGCAATAAAGTTCGACTTGCCCAATTTGAATTGAGAAGTGTCACCAGAAATAATTCATTTGATTAAATTAGCAACTTTATATCAACATTATTATGTTCTCATTCTATATAGCCAATTAAAAGGTTTTTATAGACGCTTTTGGACGAAATTCATTATACATTTCGATAACGTAAGTTTAGAGGCTATAAATTCGAGTTCCCCAAATTTGAATTCAAAAGTGACACCAAATATAATTTATTTCATTGTATTAGCAACTTTTTATCAAATTTATTACGTTTTCATTATTTATAACTAATAAACAGGTTTTTCTTGACGCTTTTGGATAAAATTATTTTTATATTTCTCTTTAATAATAACATAAGTTTAGATGCAATAAAGTTCGACTTGCCCAATTTGAATAGAGAAGTGTCACCAGAAATAGTTCATTTGATTAAATTAGCAACTTTATATCAACATTATTATGTTCTCATTCTATATAGCCAATTAAAAGGTCTTTACAGACGTTTTTGGATGAAATTCATTATACATTTCGATAATGTATGTTTAAAGGCTATAAATTCGACTTCTCCAAATTTTAATTCAAAAGTGGCACCAAATATAATTCATTTGATTAAATTAGCAATTTTTATCCAATTTATTACGTTTTCATTATTTATAACTAACAAACAGGTTTTTCTACACACTTTTGGATGAAATTATTTGTATATTTCTCTTTAAAAATAACATAAGTTTAGACGCAATAAAGTTCGACTTGCCCAATTTGAATTGAGAAGTGTCACCAGAAATAATTCATTTGATTAAATTAGCAACTTTATATCAACATTATTATGTTCTCATTCTATATAGCCAATTAAAAGGTTTTTATAGACGCTTTTGGACGAAATTCATTATACATTTCGATAACGTAAGTTTAGAGGCTATAAATTCGAGTTCCCCAAATTTGAATTCAAAAGTGACACCAAATATAATTTATTTCATTGTATTAGCAACTTTTTATCAAATTTATTACGTTTTCATTATTTATAACTAATAAACAGGTTTTTCTTGACGCTTTTGGATAAAATTATTTTTATATTTCTCTTTAATAATAACATAAGTTTAGATGCAACAACGTTCGACTTGCCCAATTTGAATAGAGAAGTGTCACCAGAAATAGTTCATTTGATTAAATTAGCAACTTTATATCTACATTATTATGTTCTCATTCTATATAGCCAATTAAAAGGTCTTTACAGACGTTTTTGGATGAAATTCATTATACATTTCGATAATGTATGTTTAAAGGCTATAAATTCGACTTCTCCAAATTTGAATTCAAAAGTGGCACCAAATATAATTCATTTGATTAAATTAGCAATTTTTTACCCAATTTATTACGTTTTCATTATTTATAACTAACAAACAGGTTTTTCTACACACTTTTGGATGAAATTATTTGTATATTTCTCTTTAAAAATAACATAAGTTTAGACGCAATAAAGTTCGACTTGCCCAATTTGAATTGAGAAGTGTCACCAGAAATAATTCATTTGATTAAATTAGCAACTTTATATCAACATTATTATGTTCTCATTCTATATAGCCAATTAAAAGGTTTTTATAGACGCTTTTGGACGAAATTCATTATACATTTCGATAACGTAAGTTTAGAGGCTATAAATTCGAGTTCCCCAAATTTGAATTCAAAAGTGACACCAAATATAATTTATTTCATTGTATTAGCAACTTTTTATCAAATTTATTACGTTTTCATTATTTATAACTAATAAACAGGTTTTTCTTGACGCTTTTGGATAAAATTATTTTTATATTTCTCTTTAATAATAACATAAGTTTAGATGCAATAAAGTTCGACTTGCCCAATTTGAATAGAGAAGTGTCACCAGAAATAGTTCATTTGATTAAATTAGCAACTTTATATCAACATTATTATGTTCTCATTCTATATAGCCAATTAAAAGGTCTTTACAGACGTTTTTGGATGAAATTCATTATACATTTCGATAATGTATGTTTAAAGGCTATAAATTCGACTTCTCCAAATTTGAATTCAAAAGTGGCACCAAATATAATTTATTTGATTAAATTAGCAATTTTTTACCCAATTTATTACGTTTTCATTATTTATAACTAACAAACAGGTTTTTCTACACACTTTTGGATGAAATTATTTGTATATTTCTCTTTAAAAATAACATAAGTTTAGATGCAATAAAGTTCGACTTGCCCAATTTGAATTGAGAAGTGTCACCAGAAATAATTCATTTGATTAAATTAGCAACTTTATATCAACATTACTATGTTCTCATTCTATATAGCCAATTAAAAGGTTTTTATAGACGCTTTTGGACGAAATTCATTATAAATTTCGATAACATAAGTTTAGAGGCTATAAATTCGACTTCTCCAGTTTTGAATTCAAAAGTGTCACCAAATATAACTTATTTGATTGTATTAACAACTTTTTATCGAATTTATTACGTTTTCATTATTTATAACTAACAAACAGGTTTTTCTAGACGCTTTTGGATGAAATTATTTGTATATTTCTCTTTAAAAATAACATAAGTTTAGATGCAATAAAGTTCGACTTGCCCAATTTGAATTGAGAAGTGTCACCAGAAATAATTCATTTGATTAAATTAGCAACTTTATATCAACATTATTATGTTCTCATTCTATATAGCCAATTAAAAGGTTTTTATAGACGATTTTGGACGGAATTCATTATACTTTTCGATAACGTAAGTTTAGAGGCTATAAATTCGACTTCCCCAAATTTGAATTCAAAAGTGACACCAAATATAATTTATTTGATTGTATTAGCAACTTTTTATCAAATTTATTACGTTTCCATTATTTATAACTAACAAACAGGTTTTTCTTGACGCTTTTGGATAAAATTATTTGTATATTTCTCTTTAATAATAACATAAGTTTAGATGCAATAAAGTTCGACTTGCCCAATTTGAATTGAGAAGTGTCACCAGAAATAATTCATTTGATTAAATTAGCAACTTTATATCAACATTATTATGTTCTCATTCTATATAGCCAATTAAAAGGTCCTTACAGACGTTTTTGGATGAAATTCATTATACATTTCAAAAACGTAAGTTTAGAGGCTATAAATTCGACTTCCCCAATTTTGAATTCAAAAGTGGCACCAAATATAACTTATTTGATTGTATTAACAACTTTTTATCGAATTTATTACGTTTTCATTATTTTTAACTAACAAACAGGTTTTTCTATACGCTTTTGGATGAAATTATTATTATATTTCTCTTTAAAAATAACATAAGTTTAGATGCAATAAAGTTCGACTTGCCCAATTTGAATTGAGAAGTGTCACCAGAAATAATTCATTTGATTAAATTAGCATCTTTATATCAACGTTACTATGTTCTCATTCTATATAGCCAATTAAAAGGTTTTTATAGACGCTTTTGGACGAAATTCATTATAAATTTCGATAACATAAGTTTAGAGGCTATAAATTCGACTTTCCCAATTTTGAATTCAAAAGTGGCACTAAATATAATTTATTTGATTGTATTAGCAACTTTTTAAGCATTTTATTACGTTTTCATTATTTATAACTAACAAACAGGTTTTTCTTGACGCTTTTGGATAAAATTATTTTTATATTTCTCTTTAATAATAACAAAAGTTTAGATGCAATAAAGTTCGACTTGCCCAATTTGAATTGAGAAGTGTCACCAGAAATAATTCATTTGATTAAATTAGCAACTTTATATCAACATTATTATGTTCTCATTCTATATAGCCAATTAAAAGGTCTTTACAGACGTTTTTGGATGAAATTCATTATACATTTCGATAATGTATGTTTAAAGGCTATAAATTCGACTTCTCCAAATTTGAATTCAAAAGTGGCACCAAATATAATTCATTTGATTAAATTAGCAATTTTTTTACCCAATTTATTACGTTTTCATTATTTATAACTAACAAACAGGTTTTTCTACACACTTTTGGATGAAATTATTTGTATATTTCTCTTTAAAAATAACATAAGTTTAGATGCAATAAAGTTCGACTTGCCCAATTTGAATTGAGAAGTGTCACCAGAAATAATTCATTTGATTAAATTAGCAACTTTATATCAACATTACTATGTTCTCATTCTATATAGCCAATTAAAAGGTTTTTATAGACGCTTTTGGAAGAAATTCATTATAAATTTTGATAACATAAGTTTAGAGGCTATAAATTCGACTTCCCCAATTTTGAATTAAAAAGTGGCACCAAATATAACTTATTTGATTGTATTAACAACTTTTTATCGAATTTATTACGTTTTCATTATTTATAACTAACAAACAGGTTTTTCTAGACGCTTTTGGATGAAATTATTTGTATATTTCTCTTTAAAAATAACATAAGTTTAGATGCAATAAAGTTCGACTTGCCCAATTTGAATTGAGAAGTGTCACCAGAAATAATTCATTTGATTAAATTAGCAACTTTATATCAACATTACTATGTTCTCATTCTATATAGCCAATTAAAAGGTTTTTATAGACGATTTTGGACGAAATTCATTATAAATTTCGATAACATAAGTTTAGAGGCTATAAATTCGACTTCCGCAATTTTGAATTCAAAAGTGGCACCAAATATAATTTATTTGATTGTATTAGCAATTTTTTATCAAATTTATTACGTTTTCATTATTTATAACTAACAAACAGGTTTTTCTTGACGCTTTTGGATGAAATTATTTGTATATTTCTCTTTAATAATAACAAAAGTTTAGATACAATAAAGTTCGACTTGCCCAATTTGAATTGAGAAGTGTCACCAGAAATAATTCATTTGATTAAATTAGCAACTTTATATCAAAATTATTATGTTCTCATTCTATATAGCCAATTAAAAGGTCCTTACAGACGTTTTTGGACGAAATTCATTATACATTTCGATAACGTAAGTTTAGAGGCTATAAATTCGACTTCTCCAGTATTGAATTCAAAAGTGTCACCAAATATAACTTATTTGATTGTATAAACAACTTTTTATCGAATTTATTACGTTTTCATTATTTATAACTAACAAACAGGTTTTTCTAGACGCTTTTGGATGAAATTATTTGTATATTTCTCTTTAAAAATAACATAAGTTTAGATGCAATAAACTTCGACTTGCCTAATTTGAATTGAGAAGTGTCACCAGAAATAATTCATTTGATTAAATTAGCAACTTTATATCAACATTATTATGTTCTCATTCTATATAGCCAATTAAAAGGTTTTTATAGACGCTTTTGGACGAAATTCATTATACATTTCGATAACGTAAGTTTAGAGGCTATAAATTCGACTTCCCCAAATTTGAATTCAAAAGTGACACCAAATATAATTTATTTGATTGTATTAGCAACTTTTTATCAAATTTATTACGTTTTCATTATTTATAACTAACAAACAGGTTTTTCTTGACGCTTTTGGATAAAATTATTTTTATATTTCTCTTTAATAATAACATAAGTTTAGATGCAATAATGTTCGACTTGCCCAATTTGAATAGAGAAGTGTCACCAGAAATAGTTCATTTGACTAAATTAGCAAATTTATATCAACATTATTATGTTCTCATTCTATATAGCCAATTAAAAGGTCTTTACAGACGTTTTTGGATGAAATTCATTATACATTTCGATAATGTATGTTTAAAGGCTATAAATTCGACTTCTCCAAATTTGAATTCAAAAGTGGCACCAAATATAATTTATTTGATTAAATTAACAATTTTTTACCCAATTTATTACGTTTTCATTATTTATAACTAACAAACAGGTTTTTCTACACACTTTTGGATGAAATTATTTGTATATTTCTCTTTAAAAATAACATAAGTTTACATGCAATAAAGTTCGACTTGCCCAATTTGAATTGAGAAGTGTCACCAGAAATAATTCATTTGATTAAATTAGCAACTTTATATCAACGTTACTATGTTCTCATTCTATATAGCCAATTAAAAGGTTTTTATAGACGCTTTTGGACGAAATTCATTATAAATTTCGATAACATAAGTTTAGAGGCTATAAATTCGACTTCCCCAATTTTGAATTAAAAAGTGGCACCAAATATAACTTATTTGACTGTATTAACAACTTTTTATCGAATTTATTACGTTTTCATTATTTATAACTAACAAACAGGTTTTTCTAGACGCTTTTGGATGAAATTATTTGTATATTTCTCTTTAAAAATAACATAAGTTTAGATGCAATAAAGTTCGACTTGCCTAATTTGAATTGAGAAGTGTCAACAAAAATAATTCATTTGATTAAATTAGCAACTTTATATCAACATTACTATGTTCTCATTCTATATAGCCAATTAAAAGGTTTTTATAGACGCTTTTGGACGAAATTCATTATAAATTTCGATAACATAAGTTTAGAGGCTATAAATTCGACTTCCCCAATTTTAAATTCAAAAGTGGCACCAAATATAATTTATTTGATTGTATTAGCAACTTTTTAACAAATTTATTACGTTTTCATTATTTATAACTAACAAACAGGGTTTTCTTGATGCTTTTGGATGAAATTATTTGTATATTTCTCTTTAATAATAACAAAAGTTTAGATGCAATAAAGTTTGACTTGCCCAATTTGAATTGAGAAGTGTCACCAGAAATAATTCATTTGATTAAATTAGCATCTTTATATCAACATTATTATGTTCTCATTCTATATAGCCAATTAAAAGGTCCTTACAGACGTTTTTGGATGAAATTCATTATACATTTCGATAACGTAAGTTTAGAGGCTATAAATTCGACTTCCCCAATTTTGAATTCAAAAGTGGCACCAAATATAACTTATTTGATTGTATTAACAACTTTTTATCGAATTTAGTACGTTTTCATTATTTATAACTAACAAACAGGTTTTTCTAGACGCTTTTGGATGAAATTATTTGTATATTTCTCTTTAAAAATAACATAAGTTTAGATGCAATATACTTCGACTTGCCTAATTTGAATTGAGAAGTGTCACCAGAAATAATTCATTTGATTAAATTAGCAACTTTATATCAACATTATTATGTTCTCATTCTATATACCCAATTAAAAGGTTTTTATAGACGCTTTTGGACGAAATTCATTATACATTTCGATAACGTAAGTTTAGAGGCTATAAATTCGACTTCCCCAAATTTGAATTCAAAAGTGACACCAAATATAATTTATTTGATTGTATTAGCAACTTTTTATCAAATTTATTACGTTTTCATTATTTATAACTAACAAACATGTTTTTCTTGACGCTTTTGGATAAAATTATTTTTATATTTCTCTTTAATAATAACATAAGTTTAGATGCAATAAAGTTCGACTTGCCCAATTTGAATAGAGAAGTGTCACCAGAAATAGTTCATTTGAGTAAATTAGCAACTTTATATCAACATTATTATGTTCTCATTCTATATAGCCAATTAAAAGGTCTTTACAGACGTTTTTGGATGAAATTCATTATACATTTCGATAATGTATGTTTAAAGGCTATAAATTCGACTTCTCCAAATTTGAATTCAAAAGTGGCACCAAATATAATATATTTGATTAAATTAGCAAATTTTTACCCAATTTATTACGTTTTCATTATTTATAACTAACAAACAGGTTTTTCTACACACTTTTGGATGAAATTATTTGTATATTTCTCTTTAAAAATAACATAAGTTTAGATGCAATAAAGTTCGACTTGCCCAATTTGAATTGAGAAGTGTCACCAGAAATAATTAATTTGATTAAATTAGCAACTTTATATCAACATTACTATGTTCTCATTCTATATAGCCAATTAAAAGGTTTTCATAGACGCTTTTGGACGAAATTCATTATATATTTCGATCACATAAGTTTAGAGGCTATAAATTCGACTTCCCCAATTTTGAATTAAAAAGTGGCACCAAATATAACTTATTTGATTGTATTAACAACTTTTTATCGAATTTATTACGTTTTCATTATTTATAACTAACAAACAGGTTTTTCTAGACGCTTTTGGATGAAATTATTTGTATATTTCTCTTTTAAAATAACAGAAGTTTAGACGCAATAAAGTTCGACTTGCCTAATTTGAATTGAGAAGTGTCACCAAAAATAATTCATTTGATTAAATTAGCAACTTTATATCAACATTACTATGTTCTCATTCTATATAGCCAATTAAAAGGTTTTTATAGACGCTTTTGGATGAAATTCATTATACATTTCGATACCGTAAGTTTAGAGGCTATAAATTCGACTTCCCCAAATTTGAATTCAAAAGTGACGCCAAATATAATTTATTTTATTGTATTAGCAACTTTTTATCAAATTTATTACGTTTTCATTATTTATAACTAACAAACAGGTTTTTCATGACGCTTATGGATAAATTTATTTGTATATTTCTCTTTAATAATAACATAAGTTTAGATGCAACAACGTTCGACTTGCCCAATTTGAATAGAGAAGTGTCACCAGAAATAGTTCATTTGATTAAATTAGCAACTTTATATCAACATTATTATGTTTTCATTCTATATAGCCAATTAAAAGGTCCTTAAAGACGTTTTTGGATGAAATTCATTATACATTTCGATAACGTAAGTTTAGAGGCTATAAATTCGACTTCCCCAATTTTGAATTCAAAAGTGGCACCAAATATAACTTATTTGATTGTATTAACAACTTTTTATCGAATTTATTACATTTTCATTATTTATAACTAACAAACAGGTTTTTCTAGACGCTTTTGGATGAAATTATTTGTATATTTCTCTTTAAAAATAACATAAGTTTAGATGCAATAAACTTCGACTTGCCTAATTTGAATTGAGAAGTGTCACCAGAAATAATTCATTTGATTAAATTAGCAACTTTATATCAACATTATTATGTTCTCATTCTATATACCCAATTAAAAGGTTTTTATAGACGCTTTTGGACGAAATTCATTATACATTTCGATAACGTAAGTTTAGAGGCTATAAATTCGACTTCCCCAAATTTGAATTCAAAAGTGACACCAAATATAATTTATTTGATTGTATTAGCAACTTTTTATCAAATTTATTACGTTTTCATTATTTATAACTAACAAACATGTTTTTCTTGACGCTTTTGGATAAAATTATTTTTATATTTCTCTTTAATAATAACATAAGTTTAGATGCAATAAAGTTCGACTTGCCCAATTTGAATAGAGAAGTGTCACCAGAAATAGTTCATTTGATTAAATTAGCAACTTTATATCAACATTATTATGTTCTCATTCTATATAGCCAATTAAAAGGTCTTTACAGACGTTTTTGGATGAAATTCATTATACATTTCGATAATGTATGTTTAAAGGCTATAAATTCGACTTCTCCAAATTTGAATTCAAAAGTGGCACCAAATATAATATATTTGATTAAATTAGCAAATTTTTACCCAATTTATTACGTTTTCATTATTTATAACTAACAAACAGGTTTTTCTACACACTTTTGGATGAAATTATTTGTATATTTCTCTTTAAAAATAACATAAGTTTAGATGCAATAAAGTTCGACTTGCCCAGTTTGAATTGAGAAGTGTCACCAGAAATAATTCATTTGATTAAATTAGCAACTTTATATCAACATTACTATGTTCTCATTCTATATAGCCAATTAAAAGGTTTTTATAGACGCTTTTGGACGAAATTCATTATATATTTCGATCACATAAGTTTAGAGGCTATAAATTCGACTTCCCCAATTTTGAATTAAAAAGTGGCACCAAATATAACTTATTTGATTGTATTAACAACTTTTTATCGAATTTATTACGTTTTCATTATTTATAACTAACAAACAGGTTTTTCTAGACGCTTTTGGATGAAATTATTTGTATATTTCTCTTTAAAAATAACATAAGTTTAGATGCAATAAAGCTCGACTTGCCCAATTTGAATTGAGAAGTGTCACCAGAAATAATTTATTTGATTAAATTAGCAACTTTATATCAACATTACTATGTTCTCATTCTATATAGCCAATTAAAAGGTTTTTATAGACGCCTTTGGACGAAATTCATTATAAATTTCGATAACATAAGTTTAGAGGCTATAAATTCGACTTCCCCAATTTTGAATTCAAAAGTGGCACCAAATATAATTTATTTGATTGTATTAGCAACTTTTTAACAAATTTATTACGTTTTCATTATTTATAACTAACAAACAGGTTTTTCTTGACGCTTTTGGATGAAATTATTTGTATATTTCTCTTTAATAATAACAAAAGTTTAGATGCAATAAAGTTTGACTTGCCCAATTTGAATTGAGAAGTGTCACCAGAAATAATTCATTTGATTAAATTAGCAACTTTATATCAACATTATTATGTTCTCATTCTATATAGCCAATTAAAAGGTCCTTACAGACGTTTTTGGATGAAATTCATTATACATTTCGATAGCGTAAGTTTAGATGCTATAAATTCGACTTCCCCAATTTTGAATTCAAAAGTGGCACCAAATATAACTTATTTGATTGTATTAACAACTTTTTATCGAATTTATTACGTTTTCATTATTTATAACTAACAAACAGGTTTTTCTAGACGCTTTTGGATGAAATTATTTGTATATTTCTCTTGAAAAATAACATAAGTTTAGATGCAATAAAGTTCGACTTGCCCAATTTGAATAGAGAAGTGTCACCAGAAATAGTTCATTTGATTAAATTAGCAACTTTATATCAACATTATTATGTTCTCATTCTATATAGCCAATTAAAAGGTCTTTACAGATGTTTTTGGATGAAATTCATTATAAATTTCGATAACATAAGTTTAGAGGCTATAAATTCGACTTCCCCAATTTTGAATTCAAAAGTGGCACCAAATATAATGTATTTGATTGTATTAGCAATTTTTTATCAAATTTATTACGTTTTAATTATTTATAACTAACAAACAGGTTTTTCTTGACGCTTTTGGATGAAATTATTTGTATATTTCTCTTTAATAATAACAAAAGTTTAGATGCAATAAAGTTCGACTTGCCCAATTTGAATTGAGAAGTGTCACCAGAAATAATTCATTTGATTAAATTAGCAACTTTATATCAACATTACTGTGTTCTCATTCTATATAGCCAATTAAAAGGTTTTTATAGACGCTTTTGGACGAAATTCATTATAAATTTCGATAACATAAGTTTAGAGGCTATAAATTCGACTTCCCCAATTTTGAATTCAAAAGTGGCACCAAATATAATGTATTTGATTGTATTAGCAATTTTTTATCAAATTTATTACGTTTTAATTATTTATAACTAACAAACAGGTTTTTCTTGACGCTTTTGGATGAAATTATTTGTATATTTCTCTTTAATAATAACAAAAGTTTAGATGCAATAAAGTTCGACTTGCCCAATTTGAATTGAGAAGTGTCACCAGAAATAATTCATTTGATTAAATTAGCAACTTTATATCAACATTATTATGTTCTCATTCAATATAGCCAATTAAAAGGACCTTACAGACGTTTTTGGATGAAATTCATTATACATTTCGATAACGTAAGTTTAGAGGCTATAAATTCGACTTCCCCAATTTTGAATTCAAAAGTGGCACCAAATATAACTTATTTGATTGTATTAACAACTTTTTATCGAATTTATTACGTTTTCATTATTTATAACTAACAAACAGGTTTTTCTAGACGCTTTTGGATGAAATTATTTGTATATTTCTCTTTAAAAATAACATAAGTTTAGATGCAATAAAGTTCGACTTGCCCAATTTGAATTGAGAAGTGTCACCAGAAATAATTCATTTGATTAAATTAGCAACTTTATATCAACATTACTATGTTCTCATTCTATATAGCCAATTAAAAGGTTTTTATAGACGCTTTTGGACGAAATTCATTATAAATTTCGATAACATAAGTTTAGAGGCTATAAATTCGACTTCCCCAATTTTGAATTCAAAAGTGGCACCAAATATAATTTATTTGATTGTATTAGCAATTTTTTATCAAATTTATTACGTTTTCATTATTTATAAATAACAAACAGGTTTTTCTTGACGCTTTTGGATGAAATTATTTGTATATTTCTCTTTAATAATAACAAAAGTTTAGATGCAATAAAGTTCGACTTGCCCAATTTGAATTGAGAAGTGTCACCAGAAATAATTCATTTGATTAAATTACCAACTTTATATCAACATTATTATGTTCTCATTCTATATAGCCAATTAAAAGGTCCTTACAGACGTTTTTGGATGAAATTCATTATACAATTCAATAACGTAAGTTTAGAGGCTATAAATTCGACTTCCCCAATTTTGAATTCAAAAGTGGCACCAAATATAACTTATTTGATTGTATTAACAACTTTTTATCGAATTTATTACGTTTTCATTATTTATAACTAACAAACAGGTTTTTCTAGACGCTTTTGGATGAAATTATTTGTATATTTCTCTTTAAAAATAACATAAGTTTAGATGCAATAAACTTCGACTTGCCTAATTTGAATTGAGAAGTGTCACCAGAAATAATTCATTTGATTAAATTAGCAACTTTATATCAACATTATTATGTTCTCATTCTATATACCCAATTAAAAGGTTTTTATAGACGCTTTTGGACGAAATTCATTATACATTTCGATAACGTAAGTTTAGAGGCTATAAATTCGACTTCCCCAAATTTGAATTCAAAAGTGACACCAAATATAATTTATTTGATTGTATTAGCAACTTTTTATCAAATTTATTACGTTTTCATTATTTATAACTAACAAACATGTTTTTCTTGACGCTTTTGGATAAAATTATTTTTATATTTCTCTTTAATAATAACATAAGTTTAGATGGAATAAAGTTCGACTTGCCCAATTTGAATAGAGAAGTGTCACCAGAAATAGTTCATTTGATTAAATTAGCAACTTTATATCAACATTATTATGTTCTCATTCTATATAGCAAATTAAAAGGTCTTTACAGACGTTTTTGGATGAAATTCATTATACATTTCGATAATGTATGTTTAAAGGCTATAAATTCGACTTCTCCAAATTTGAATTCAAAAGTGGCACCAAATATAATATATTTGATTAAATTAGCAAATTTTTACCCAATTTATTACGTTTTCATTATTTATAACTAACAAACAGGTTTTTCTACACACTTTTGGATGAAATTATTTGTATATTTCTCTTTAAAAATAACATAAGTTTAGATGCAATAAAGTTCGACTTGCCCAGTTTGAATTGAGAAGTGTCACCAGAAATAATTCATTTGATTAAATTAGCAACTTTATATCAACATTACTATGTTCTCATTCTATATAGCCAATTAAAAGGTTTTTATAGACGCTTTTGGACGAAATTCATTATATATTTCGATCACATAAGTTTAGAGGCTATAAATTCGACTTCCCCAATTTTGAATTAAAAAGTGGCACCAAATATAACTTATTTGATTGTATTAACAACTTTTTATCGAATTTATTACGTTTTCATTATTTATAACTAACAAACAGGTTTTTCTAGACGCTTTTGGATGAAATTATTTGTATATTTCTCTTTAAAAATAACATAAGTTTAGATGCAATAAAGCTCGACTTGCCCAATTTGAATTGAGAAGTGTCACCAGAAATAATTCATTTGATTAAATTAGCAACTTTATATCAACATTACTATGTTCTCATTCTATATAGCCAATTAAAAGGTTTTTATAGACGCTTTTGGACGAAATTCATTATAAATTTCGATAACATAAGTTTAGAGGCTATAAATTCGACTTCCCCAATTTTGAATTCAAAAGTGGCACCAAATATAATTTATTTGATTGTATTAGCAATTTTTTATCAAATTTATTACGTTTTCATTATTTATAAATAACAAACAGGTTTTTCTTGACGCTTTTGGATGAAATTATTTGTATATTTCTCTTTAATAATAACAAAAGTTTAGATGCAATAAAGTTCGACTTGCCCAATTTGAATTGAGAAGTGTCACCAGAAATAATTCATTTGATTAAATTAGCAACTTTATATCAACATTATTATGTTCTCATTCTATATAGCCAATTAAAAGGTCCTTACAGACGTTTTTGGATGAAATTCATTATACAATTCAATAACGTAAGTTTAGAGGCTATAAATTCGACTTCCCCAATTTTGAATTCAAAAGTGGCACCAAATATAACTTATTTGATTGTATTAACAACTTTTTATCGAATTTATTACGTTTTCATTATTTATAACTAACAAACAGGTTTTTCTAGACGCTTTTGGATGAAATTATTTGTATATTTCTCTTTAAAAATAACATAAGTTTAGATGCAATAAAGTTCGACTTGCCCAATTTGAATTGAGAAGTGTCACCAGAAATAATTCATTTGATTAAATTAGCAACTTTATATCAACATTACTATGTTCTCATTCTATATAGCCAATTAAAAGGTTTTTATAGACGCTTTTGGACGAAATTCATTATAAATTTCGATAACATAAGTTTAGAGGCTATAAATTCGACTTCCCCAATTTTGAATTCAAAAGTGGCACCAAATATAATTTATTTGATTGTATTAGCAATTTTTTATCAAATTTATTACGTTTTCATTATTTATAAATAACAAACAGGTTTTTCTTGACGCTTTTGGATGAAATTATTTGTATATTTCTCTTTAATAATAACAAAAGTTTAGATGCAATAAAGTTCGACTTGCCCAATTTGAATTGAGAAGTGTCACCAGAAATAATTCATTTGATTAAATTACCAACTTTATATCAACATTATTATGTTCTCATTCTATATAGCCAATTAAAAGGTCCTTACAGACGTTTTTGGATGAAATTCATTATACAATTCAATAACGTAAGTTTAGAGGCTATAAATTCGACTTCCCCAATTTTGAATTCAAAAGTGGCACCAAATATAACTTATTTGATTGTATTAACAACTTTTTATCGAATTTATTACGTTTTCATTATTTATAACTAACAAACAGGTTTTTCTAGACGCTTTTGGATGAAATTATTTGTATATTTCTCTTTAAAAATAACATAAGTTTAGATGCAATAAACTTCGACTTGCCTAATTTGAATTGAGAAGTGTCACCAGAAATAATTCATTTGATTAAATTAGCAACTTTATATCAACATTATTATGTTCTCATTCTATATACCCAATTAAAAGGTTTTTATAGACGCTTTTGGACGAAATTCATTATACATTTCGATAACGTAAGTTTAGAGGCTATAAATTCGACTTCCCCAAATTTGAATTCAAAAGTGACACCAAATATAATTTATTTGATTGTATTAGCAACTTTTTATCAAATTTATTACGTTTTCATTATTTATAACTAACAAACATGTTTTTCTTGACGCTTTTGGATAAAATTATTTTTATATTTCTCTTTAATAATAACATAAGTTTAGATGGAATAAAGTTCGACTTGCCCAATTTGAATAGAGAAGTGTCACCAGAAATAGTTCATTTGATTAAATTAGCAACTTTATATCAACATTATTATGTTCTCATTCTATATAGCAAATTAAAAGGTCTTTACAGACGTTTTTGGATGAAATTCATTATACATTTCGATAATGTATGTTTAAAGGCTATAAATTCGACTTCTCCAAATTTGAATTCAAAAGTGGCACCAAATATAATATATTTGATTAAATTAGCAAATTTTTACCCAATTTATTACGTTTTCATTATTTATAACTAACAAACAGGTTTTTCTACACACTTTTGGATGAAATTATTTGTATATTTCTCTTTAAAAATAACATAAGTTTAGATGCAATAAAGTTCGACTTGCCCAGTTTGAATTGAGAAGTGTCACCAGAAATAATTCATTTGATTAAATTAGCAACTTTATATCAACATTACTATGTTCTCATTCTATATAGCCAATTAAAAGGTTTTTATAGACGCTTTTGGACGAAATTCATTATATATTTCGATCACATAAGTTTAGAGGCTATAAATTCGACTTCCCCAATTTTGAATTAAAAAGTGGCACCAAATATAACTTATTTGATTGTATTAACAACTTTTTATCGAATTTATTACGTTTTCATTATTTATAACTAACAAACAGGTTTTTCTAGACGCTTTTGGATGAAATTATTTGTATATTTCTCTTTAAAAATAACATAAGTTTAGATGCAATAAAGCTCGACTTGCCCAATTTGAATTGAGAAGTGTCACCAGAAATAATTCATTTGATTAAATTAGCAACTTTATATCAACATTACTATGTTCTCATTCTATATAGCCAATTAAAAGGTTTTTATAGACGCTTTTGGACGAAATTCATTATAAATTTCGATAACATAAGTTTAGAGGCTATAAATTCGACTTCCCCAATTTTGAATTCAAAAGTGGCACCAAATATAATTTATTTGATTGTATTAGCAATTTTTTATCAAATTTATTACGTTTTCATTATTTATAAATAACAAACAGGTTTTTCTTGACGCTTTTGGATGAAATTATTTGTATATTTCTCTTTAATAATAACAAAAGTTTAGATGCAATAAAGTTCGACTTGCCCAATTTGAATTGAGAAGTGTCACCAGAAATAATTCATTTGATTAAATTAGCAACTTTATATCAACATTATTATGTTCTCATTCTATATAGCCAATTAAAAGGTCCTTACAGACGTTTTTGGATGAAATTCATTATACAATTCAATAACGTAAGTTTAGAGGCTATAAATTCGACTTCCCCAATTTTGAATTCAAAAGTGGCACCAAATATAACTTATTTGATTGTATTAACAACTTTTTATCGAATTTATTACGTTTTCATTATTTATAACTAACAAACAGGTTTTTCTAGACGCTTTTGGATGAAATTATTTGTATATTTCTCTTTAAAAATAACATAAGTTTAGATGCAATAAACTTCGACTTGCCTAATTTGAATTGAGAAGTGTCACCAGAAATAATTCATTTGATTAAATTAGCAACTTTATATCAACATTATTATGTTCTCATTCTATATACCCAATTAAAAGGTTTTTATAGACACTTTTGGACGAAATTCATTATACATTTCGATAACGTAAGTTTAGAGGCTATAAATTCGACTTCCCCAAATTTGAATTCAAAAGTGACACCAAATATAATTTATTTGATTGTATTAGCAACTTTTTATCAAATTTATTACGTTTTCATTATTTATAACTAACAAACATGTTTTTCTTGACGCTTTTGGATAAAATTATTTTTATATTTCTCTTTAATAATAACATAAGTTTAGATGCAATAAAGTTCGACTTGCCCAATTTGAATAGAGAAGTGTCACCAGAAATAGTTCATTTGATTAAATTAGCAACTTTATATCAACATTATTATGTTCTCATTCTATATAGCCAATTAAAAGGTCTTTACAGACGTTTTTGGATGAAATTCATTATACATTTCGATAATGTATGTTTAAAGGCTATAAATTCGACTTCTCCAAATTTGAATTCAAAAGTGGCAACAAATATAATATATTTGATTAAATTAGCAAATTTTTACCCAATTTATTACGTTTTCATTATTTATAACTAACAAACAGGTTTTTCTACACACTTTTGGATGAAATTATTTGTATATTTCTCTTTAAAAATAACATAAGTTTAGATGCAATAAAGTTCGACTTGCCCAGTTTGAATTGAGAAGTGTCACCAGAAATAATTCATTTGATTAAATTAGCAACTTTATATCAACATTACTATGTTCTCATTCTATATAGCCAATTAAAAGGTTTTTATAGACGCTTTTGGACGAAATTCATTATATATTTCGATCACATAAGTTTAGAGGCTATAAATTCGACTTCCCCAATTTTGAATTAAAAAGTGGCACCAAATATAACTTATTTGATTGTATTAACAACTTTTTATCGAATTTATTACGTTTTCATTATTTATAACTAACAAACAGGTTTTTCTAGACGCTTTTGGATGAAATTAATTATATATTTCTCTTTAAAAATAACATAAGTTTAGATGCAATAAAGTTCGACTTGCCCAATTTGAATTGAGAAGTGTCACCAGAAATAATTCATTTGATTAAATTAGCAACTTTATATCAACATTACTATGTTCTCATTCTATATAGCCAATTAAAAGGTTTTTATAGACGCTTTTGGACGAAATTCATTATAAATTTCGATAACATAAGTTTAGAGGCTATAAATTCGACTTCCCCAATTTTGAATTCAAAAGTGGCACCAAATATAATTTATTTGATTGTATTAGCAACTTTTTCACAAATTTATTACGTTTTCATTATTTATAACTAACAAACAGGTTTTTCTTGACGCTTTTGGATGAAATTATTTGTATATTTCTCTTTAATAATAACAAAAGTTTAGACGCAATAAAGTTTGACTTGCCCAATTTGAATTGAGAAGTGTCACCAGAAATAATTCATTTGATTAAATTAGCAACTTTATATCAACATTAT
Organism: Lactuca sativa; assembly: GCF_002870075.4. Taxonomy (NCBI): domain Eukaryota; kingdom Viridiplantae; phylum Streptophyta; class Magnoliopsida; order Asterales; family Asteraceae; genus Lactuca; species Lactuca sativa. Next base: position 7,948,489 of record NC_056626.2, on the reverse strand, counting down.
TATGTTCTCATTCTATATAGCCAATTAAAAGGTCCTTACAGACGTTTTTGGATGAAATTCATTATACATTTCGATAACGTAAGTTTAGAGGCTATAAATTCGACTTCCCCAATTTTGAATTCAAAAGTGGCACCAAATATAACTTATTTGATTGTATTAACAACTTTTTTTCGAATTTATTACGTTTTCATTATTCATAACTAACAAACAGGTTTTTCTAGACGCTTTTGGATGAAATTATTTGTATATTTCTCTTTAAAAATAACATAAGTTTAGATGCAATAAAGTTCGACTTGCCCAATTTGAATTGAGAAGTGTCACCAGAAATAATTCATTTGATTAAATTAGCAACTTTATATCAACATTATTATGTTCTCATTCTATATAGCCAATAAAAAGGTTTTTATAGACGCTTTTGGACGAAATTCATTATACTTTTCGATAACGTAAGTTTAGAGGCTATAAATTCGACTTCCCCAAATTTGAATTCAAAAGTGACACCAAATATAATTTATTTGATTGTATAAGCAACTTTTTATCAAATTTATTACGTTTTCATTATTTATAACTAACAAACAGGTTTTTCTTGACGCTTTTGGATAAAATTATTTGTATATTTCTCTTTAATAATAACATAAGTTTAGATGCAATAAAGTTCGACTTGCCCAATTTGAATAGAGAAGTGTCACCAGAAATAGTTCATTTGATTAAATTAGCAACTTTATATCAACATTATTATGTTCTCATTCTATATAGCCAATTAAAAGGTCTTTACAGACGTTTTTGGATGAAATTCATTATACATTTCGATAATGTATGTTTAAAGGCTATAAATTCGACTTCTCCAAATTTGAATTCAAAAGTGGCACCAAATATAATTTATTTGATTAAATTAGCAATTTTTTACCCAATTTATTACGTTTTCATTATTTACAACTAACAAACAGGTTTTTCTACACACTTTTGGATGAAATTATTTGTATATTTCTCTTTAAAAATAACATAAGTTTAGATGCAATAAAGTTCGACTTGCCCCAATTTGAATTGACAAGTGTCACCAGAAATAATTCATTTGATTAAATTAGCAACTTTATATCAACATTACTATGTTCTCATTCTATATAGCCAATTAAAAGGTTTTTATAGACGCTTTTGGACGAAATTCATTATAAATTTCGATAACATAAGTTTAGAGGCTATAAATTCGACTTCCCCAATTTTGAATTAAAAAGTGGCACCAAATATAACTTATTTGATTGTATTAACAACTTTTTATCGAATTTATTACGTTTTCATTATTTATAACTAACAAACAGGTTTTTCTAGACGCTTTTGGATGAAATTATTTGTATATTTCTGTTTAAAAATAACATAAGTTTAGATGCAATAAAGTTCGACTTGCCCAATTTGAAATGAGAAGTGTCACCAGAAATAATTCATTTGATTAAATTAGCAACTTTATATCAACATTATTATGTTCTCATTCTATATAGACAATTAAAAGGTTTTTACAGACGCTTTTGGACGAAATTCATTATAAATTTCGATAACATAAGTTTAGAGGCTATAAATTCGACTTCCCCAATTTTGAATTCAAAAGTGGCACCAAATATAAATTATTTGATTGTATTAGCAACTTTTTATCAAATTTATTACGTTTTCATTATTTATAACTAACAAACAGGTTTTTCTTGACGCTTTTGGATGAAATTATTTGTATATTTCTCTTTAATAATAACAAAAGTTTAGATGCAATAAAGTTTGACTTGCCCAATATGAATTGAGAAGTGTCACCAGAAATAATTCATTTGATTAAATTAGCAACTTTATATCAACATTATTATGTTCTCATTCTATATAGCCAATTAAAAGGTCCTTACAGACGTTTTTGGATGAAATTCATTATACATTTCGATAACGTAAGTTTAGAGGCTATAAATTCGACATCCCCAATTTTGAATTCAAAAGTGGCACCAAATATAACTTATTTGATTGTATTAACAACTTTTTATCGAATTTATTACGTTTTCATTATTTATAACTAACAAACAGGTTTTTCTAGACGCTTTTGGATGAAATTATTTGTATATTTCTCTTTAAAAATAACATAAGTTTAGATGCAATAAAGTTCGACTTGCCCAATTTGAATTGAGAAGTGTCACCAGAAATAATTCATTTGATTAAATTAGCGACTTTATATCAACATTATTATGTTCTCATTCTATATAGCCAATTAAAAGGTTTTTATAGACGCTTTTGGACGAAATTCATTATACTTTTCGATAACGTAAGTTTAGAGGCTATAAATTCGACTTCCCCAAATTTGAATTCAAAAGTGACACCAAATATAATTTATTTGATTGTATTAGCAACTTTTTATCAAATTTATTACGTTTTCATTATTTATAACTAACAAACAGGTTTTTCTTGACGCTTTTGGATAAAATTATTTGTATATTTCTCTTTAATAATAACATAAGTTTAGATGCAATAAAGTTTGACTTGCCCAATTTGAATAGAGAAGTGTCACCAGAAATAGTTCATTTGATTAAATTAGCAACTTTATATCAACATTATTATGTTCTCATTCTATATAGCCAATTAAAAGGTCTTTACAAACGTTTTTGGATGAAATTCATTTTACATTTCGATAATGTATGTTTAAAGGCTATAAATTCGACTTCTCCAAATTTGAATTCAAAAGTGGCACCAAATATAATTTATTTGATTAAATTAGCAATTTTTTACCCAATTTATTACGTTTTCATTATTTATAACTAACAAACAGGTTTTTCTACACACTTTTGGATGAAATTATTTGTATATTTCTCTTTAAAAATAACATAAGTTTAGATGCAATAAAGTTCGACTTGCCCAATTTGAATTGAGAAGTGTCACCAGAAATAATTCATTTGATTAAATTAGCAACTTTATATCAACATTACTATGTTCTCATTCTATATAGCCAATTAAAAGGTTTTTATAGACGTTTTTGGACGAAATTCATTATAAATTTCGATAACATAAGTTTAGAGGCTATAAATTCGACTTCCCCAATTTTGAATTAAAAAGTGGCACCAAATATAACTTATTTGATTGTATTAACAACTTTTTATCGAATTTATTACGTTTTCATTATTTATAACTAACAAACAGGTTTTTCTAGACGCTTTTGGATGAAATTATTTGTATATTTCTCTTTAAAAATAACATAAGTTTAGATGCAATAAAGTTCGACTTGCCCAATTTGAATTGAGAAGTGTCACCAGAAATAATTCATTTGATTAAATTAGCAACTTTATATCAACATTACTATGTTCTCATTCTATATAGCCAATTAAAAGGTTTTTATAGACGCTTTTGGACGAAATTCATTATAAATTTCGATAACATAAGTTTAGAGGCTATAAATTCGACTTCCCCAATTTTGAATTCAAAAGTGGCACCAAATATAATTTATTTGATTGTATTAGCAATTTTTTATCAAATTTATTACGTTTTCATTATTTATAAATAACAAACAGGTTTTTCTTGACGCTTTTGGATGAAATTATTTGTATATTTCTCTTTAATAATAACAAAAGTTTAGATGCAATAAAGTTCGACTTGCCCAATTTGAATTGAGAAGTGTCACCAGAAATAATTCATTTGATTAAATTAGCAACTTTATGTCAACATTATTATGTTCTCATTCTATATAGCCAATTAAAAGGTCCTTCCAGACGTTTTTGGATGAAATTCATTATACAATTCAATAACGTAAGTTTAGAGGCTATAAATTCGACTTCCCCAATTTTGAATTCAAAAGTGGCACCAAATATAACTTATTTGATTGTATTAACAACTTTTTATCGAATTTATTACGTTTTCATTATTTATAACTAACAAACAGGTTTTTCTAGACGCTTTTGGATGAAATTATTATTATATTTCTCTTTAAAAATAACATAAGTTTAGATGCAATAAAGTTCGACTTGCCTAATTTGAATTGAGAAGTGTCACCAGAAATAAGTCATTTGATTAAATTAGCAACTTTATATCAACATTATTATGTTCTCATTCTAGATAGCCAATTAAAAGGTTTTTATAGACGCTTTTGGACGAAATTCATTATACATTTCGATAATGTAAGTTTAGAAGCTATAAATTCGACTTCCCCAAATTTGAATTCCAAAGTGACACCAAATATAATTTATTTGATTGTATTACCAACTTTTTATCAAATTTATTACGTTTTCATTATTTATAACTAACAAACAGGTTTTTCTTGACGCTTTTGGATAAAATTATTTGTATATTTCTCTTTAATAATAACATAAGTTTAGATGCAATAAAGTTCGACTTGCCCAATTTGAATAGAGAAGTGTCACCAGAAATAGTTCATTTAATTAAATTAGCAACTTTATATCAACATTATTATGTTCTCATTCTATATAGCCAATTAAAAGGTCTTTACAGACGTTTTTGGATGAAATTCATTATACATTTCGATAATGTATGTTTAAAGGCTATAAATTTGACTTCTCCAAATTTGAATTCAAAAGTGGCACCAAATATAATTCATTTGATTAACTTAGCAATTTTTTACCCAATTTATTACGTTTTCATTATTTATAACTAACAAACAGGTTTTTCTACACACTTTTGGATGAAATTAATTGTATATTTCTCTTTAAAAATAACATAAGTTTAGATGCAATAAAGTTCGACTTGCCCAATTTGAATTGAGAAGTGTCACCAGAAATAATTCATTTGATTAAATTAGCAACTTTATATCAACATTACTATGTTCTCATTCTATATAGCCAATTAAAAGGACTTTATAGACGTTTTTGGATGAAATTCATTATACATTTCGATAACGTAAGTTTAGAGGCTATAAATTCGGCTTCCCCAATTTTGAATTAAAAAGTGGCACCAAATATAACTTATTTGATTGTATTAACAACTTTTTATCGAATTTATTACGTTTTCATTATTTATAACTAACAAACAGGTTTTTCTAGACGCTTTTGGATGAAATTAATTGTATATTTCTCTTTAAAAATAACATAAGTTTAGATGCAATAAAGTTCGACTTGCCCAATTTGAATTGAGAAGTGTCACCAGAAATAATTCATTTGATTAAATTAGCAACTTTATATCAACATTACTATGTTCTCATTCTATATAGCCAATTAAAAGGTTTTTATAGACGCTTTTGGACGAAATTCATTATAAATTTCGATAACATAAGTTTAGAGGCTATAAATTCGACTTCCCCAATTTTGAATTCAAAAGTGGCACCAAATATAATTTATTTGATTGTATTAGCAATTTTTTATCAAATTTATTACGTTTTCATTATTTATAAATAACAAACAGGTTTTTCTTGACGCTTTTGGATGAAATTATTTGTATATTTCTCTTTAATAATAACAAAAGTTTAGATGCAATAAAGTTCGACTTGCCCAATTTGAATTGAGAAGTGTCACCAGAAATAATTCATTTGATTAAATTAGCAACTTTATGTCAACATTATTATGTTCTCATTCTATATAGCCAATTAAAAGGTCCTTCCAGACGTTTTTGGATGAAATTCATTATACAATTCAATAACGTAAGTTTAGAGGCTATAAATTCGACTTCCCCAATTTTGAATTCAAAAGTGGCACCAAATATAACTTATTTGATTGTATTAACAACTTTTTATCGAATTTATTACGTTTTCATTATTTATAACTAACAAACAGGTTTTTCTAGACGCTTTTGGATGAAATTATTATTATATTTCTCTTTAAAAATAACATAAGTTTAGATGCAATAAAGTTCGACTTGCCTAATTTGAATTGAGAAGTGTCACCAGAAATAAGTCATTTGATTAAATTAGCAACTTTATATCAACATTATTATGTTCTCATTCTAGATAGCCAATTAAAAGGTTTTTATAGACGCTTTTGGACGAAATTCATTATACATTTCGATAATGTAAGTTTAGAAGCTATAAATTCGACTTCCCCAAATTTGAATTCCAAAGTGACACCAAATATAATTTATTTGATTGTATTACCAACTTTTTATCAAATTTATTACGTTTTCATTATTTATAACTAACAAACAGGTTTTTCTTGACGCTTTTGGATAAAATTATTTGTATATTTCTCTTTAATAATAACATAAGTTTAGATGCAATAAAGTTCGACTTGCCCAATTTGAATAGAGAAGTGTCACCAGAAATAGTTCATTTAATTAAATTAGCAACTTTATATCAACATTATTATGTTCTCATTCTATATATCCAATTAAAAGGTCTTTACAGACGTTTTTGGATGAAATTCATTATACATTTCGATAATGTATGTTTAAAGGCTATAAATTTGACTTCTCCAAATTTGAATTCAAAAGTGGCACCAAATATAATTCATTTGATTAACTTAGCAATTTTTTACCCAATTTATTACGTTTTCATTATTTATAACTAACAAACAGGTTTTTCTACACACTTTTGGATGAAATTAATTGTATATTTCTCTTTAAAAATAACATAAGTTTAGATGCAATAAAGTTCGACTTGCCCAATTTGAATTGAGAAGTGTCACCAGAAATAATTCATTTGATTAAATTAGCAACTTTATATCAACATTACTATGTTCTCATTCTATATAGCCAATTAAAAGGACTTTATAGACGTTTTTGGATGAAATTCATTATACATTTCGATAACGTAAGTTTAGAGGCTATAAATTCGACTTCCCCAATTTTGAATTAAAAAGTGGCACCAAATATAACTTATTTGATTGTATTAACAACTTTTTATCGAATTTATTACGTTTTCATTATTTATAACTAACAAACAGGTTTTTCTAGACGCTTTTGGATGAAATTAATTGTATATTTCTCTTTAAAAATAACATAAGTTTAGATGCAATAAAGTTCGACTTGCCCAATTTGAATTGAGAAGTGTCACCAGAAATAATTCATTTGATTAAATTAGCAACTTTATATCAACATTACTATGTTCTCATTCTATATAGCCAATTAAAAGGTTTTTATAGACGCTTTTGGACGAAATTCATTATAAATTTCGATAACATAAGTTTAGAGGCTATAAATTCGACTTCCCCAATTTTGAATTCAAAAGTGGCACCAAATATAATTTATTTGATTGTATTAGCAATTTTTTATCAAATTTATTACGTTTTCATTATTTATAAATAACAAACAGGTTTTTCTTGACGCTTTTGGATGAAATTATTTGTATATTTCTCTTTAATAATAACAAAAGTTTAGATGCAATAAAGTTCGACTTGCCCAATTTGAATTGAGAAGTGTCACCAGAAATAATTCATTTGATTAAATTAGCAACTTTATGTCAACATTATTATGTTCTCATTCTATATAGCCAATTAAAAGGTCCTTCCAGACGTTTTTGGATGAAATTCATTATACAATTCAATAACGTAAGTTTAGAGGCTATAAATTCGACTTCCCCAATTTTGAATTCAAAAGTGGCACCAAATATAACTTATTTGATTGTATTAACAACTTTTTATCGAATTTATTACGTTTTCATTATTTATAACTAACAAACAGGTTTTTCTAGACGCTTTTGGATGAAATTATTATTATATTTCTCTTTAAAAATAACATAAGTTTAGATGCAATAAAGTTCGACTTGCCTAATTTGAATTGAGAAGTGTCACCAGAAATAAGTCATTTGATTAAATTAGCAACTTTATATCAACATTATTATGTTCTCATTCTAGATAGCCAATTAAAAGGTTTTTATAGACGCTTTTGGACGAAATTCATTATACATTTCGATAATGTAAGTTTAGAAGCTATAAATTCGACTTCCCCAAATTTGAATTCCAAAGTGACACCAAATATAATTTATTTGATTGTATTACCAACTTTTTATCAAATTTATTACGTTTTCATTATTTATAACTAACAAACAGGTTTTTCTTGACGCTTTTGGATAAAATTATTTGTATATTTCTCTTTAATAATAACATAAGTTTAGATGCAATAAAGTTCGACTTGCCCAATTTGAATAGAGAAGTGTCACCAGAAATAGTTCATTTAATTAAATTAGCAACTTTATATCAACATTATTATGTTCTCATTCTATATAGCCAATTAAAAGGTCTTTACAGACGTTTTTGGATGAAATTCATTATACATTTCGATAATGTATGTTTAAAGGCTATAAATTTGACTTCTCCAAATTTGAATTCAAAAGTGGCACCAAATATAATTCATTTGATTAACTTAGCAATTTTTTACCCAATTTATTACGTTTTCATTATTTATAACTAACAAACAGGTTTTTCTACACACTTTTGGATGAAATTAATTGTATATTTCTCTTTAAAAATAACATAAGTTTAGATGCAATAAAGTTCGACTTGCCCAATTTGAATTGAGAAGTGTCACCAGAAATAATTCATTTGATTAAATTAGCAACTTTATATCAACATTACTATGTTCTCATTCTATATAGCCAATTAAAAGGACTTTATAGACGTTTTTGGATGAAATTCATTATACATTTCGATAACGTAAGTTTAGAGGCTATAAATTCGGCTTCCCCAATTTTGAATTAAAAAGTGGCACCAAATATAACTTATTTGATTGTATTAACAACTTTTTATCGAATTTATTACGTTTTCATTATTTATAACTAACAAACAGGTTTTTCTAGACGCTTTTGGATGAAATTAATTGTATATTTCTCTTTAAAAATAACATAAGTTTAGATGCAATAAAGTTCGACTTGCCCAATTTGAATTGAGAAGTGTCACCAGAAATAATTCATTTGATTAAATTAGCAACTTTATATCAACATTACTATGTTCTCATTCTATATAGCCAATTAAAAGGTTTTTATAGACGCTTTTGGACGAAATTCATTATAAATTTCGATAACATAAGTTTAGAGGCTATAAATTCGACTTCCCCAATTTTGAATTCAAAAGTGGCACCAAATATAATTTATTTGATTGTATTAGCAATTTTTTATCAAATTTATTACGTTTTCATTATTTATAAATAACAAACAGGTTTTTCTTGACGCTTTTGGATGAAATTATTTGTATATTTCTCTTTAATAATAACAAAAGTTTAGATGCAATAAAGTTCGACTTGCCCAATTTGAATTGAGAAGTGTCACCAGAAATAATTCATTTGATTAAATTAGCAACTTTATGTCAACATTATTATGTTCTCATTCTATATAGCCAATTAAAAGGTCCTTCCAGACGTTTTTGGATGAAATTCATTATACAATTCAATAACGTAAGTTTAGAGGCTATAAATTCGACTTCCCCAATTTTGAATTCAAAAGTGGCACCAAATATAACTTATTTGATTGTATTAACAACTTTTTATCGAATTTATTACGTTTTCATTATTTATAACTAACAAACAGGTTTTTCTAGACGCTTTTGGATGAAATTATTATTATATTTCTCTTTAAAAATAACATAAGTTTAGATGCAATAAAGTTCGACTTGCCTAATTTGAATTGAGAAGTGTCACCAGAAATAAGTCATTTGATTAAATTAGCAACTTTATATCAACATTATTATGTTCTCATTCTAGATAGCCAATTAAAAGGTTTTTATAGACGCTTTTGGACGAAATTCATTATACATTTCGATAATGTAAGTTTAGAAGCTATAAATTCGACTTCCCCAAATTTGAATTCCAAAGTGACACCAAATATAATTTATTTGATTGTATTACCAACTTTTTATCAAATTTATTACGTTTTCATTATTTATAACTAACAAACAGGTTTTTCTTGACGCTTTTGGATAAAATTATTTGTATATTTCTCTTTAATAATAACATAAGTTTAGATGCAATAAAGTTCGACTTGCCCAATTTGAATAGAGAAGTGTCACCAGAAATAGTTCATTTAATTAAATTAGCAACTTTATATCAACATTATTATGTTCTCATTCTATATATCCAATTAAAAGGTCTTTACAGACGTTTTTGGATGAAATTCATTATACATTTCGATAATGTATGTTTAAAGGCTATAAATTTGACTTCTCCAAATTTGAATTCAAAAGTGGCACCAAATATAATTCATTTGATTAACTTAGCAATTTTTTACCCAATTTATTACGTTTTCATTATTTATAACTAACAAACAGGTTTTTCTACACACTTTTGGATGAAATTAATTGTATATTTCTCTTTAAAAATAACATAAGTTTAGATGCAATAAAGTTCGACTTGCCCAATTTGAATTGAGAAGTGTCACCAGAAATAATTCATTTGATTAAATTAGCAACTTTATATCAACATTACTATGTTCTCATTCTATATAGCCAATTAAAAGGACTTTATAGACGTTTTTGGATGAAATTCATTATACATTTCGATAACGTAAGTTTAGAGGCTATAAATTCGACTTCCCCAATTTTGAATTAAAAAGTGGCACCAAATATAACTTATTTGATTGTATTAACAACTTTTTATCGAATTTATTACGTTTTCATTATTTATAACTAACAAACAGGTTTTTCTAGACGCTTTTGGATGAAATTAATTGTATATTTCTCTTTAAAAATAACATAAGTTTAGATGCAATAAAGTTCGACTTGCCCAATTTGAATTGAGAAGTGTCACCAGAAATAATTCATTTGATTAAATTAGCAACTTTATATCAACATTACTATGTTCTCATTCTATATAGCCAATTAAAAGGTTTTTATAGACGCTTTTGGACGAAATTCATTATAAATTTCGATAACATAAGTTTAGAGGCTATAAATTCGACTTCCCCAATTTTGAATTCAAAAGTGGCACCAAATATAATTTATTTGATTGTATTAGCAACTTTTTCACAAATTTATTACGTTTTCATTATTTATAACTAACAAACAGGTTTTTCTTGACGCTTTTGGATGAAATTATTTGTATATTTCTCTTTAATAATAACAAAAGTTTAGATGCAATAAAGTTTGACTTGCCCAATTTGAATTGAGAAGTGTCACCAGAAATAATTCATTTGATTAAATTAGCAACTTTATATCAACATTATTATGTTCTCATTCTATATAGCCAATTAAAAGGTCCTTACAGACGTTTTTGGATGAAATTCATTATACATTTCGATAACGTAAGTTTAGAGGCTATAAATTCGACTTCCCCAATTTTGAATTCAAAAGTGGCACCATATAACTTATTTGATTGTATTAACAACTTTTTATCGAATTTATTACGTTTTCATTATTTATAACTAACAAACAGGTTTTTCTTGACGCTTTTGGATAAAATTATTTGTATATTTCTCTTTAATAATAACATAAGTTTAGATGCAATAAAGTTCGACTTGCCCAATTTGAATAGAGAAGTGTCACCAGAAATAGTTCATTTGATTAAATTAGCAACTTTATATCAACACTATTATGTTCTCATTCTATATAGCCAATTAAAAGGTCTTTACAGACGTTTTTGGATGAAATTCATTATACATTTCGATAATGTATGTTTAAAGGCTATAAATTCGACTTCTCCAAATTTGAATTCAAAAGTGGCACCAAATATAATTTATTTGATTAAAATAGCAATTTTTTACCCAATTTATTACGTTTTCATTATTTACAACTAACAAACAGGTTTTTCTACACACTTTTGGATGAAATTATTTGTATATTTTTCTTTAAAAATAACATAAGTTTAGATGCAATAAAGTTCGACTTGCCCAATTTGAATTGACAAGTGTCACCAGAAATAATTCATTTGATTAAATTAGCAACTTTATATCAACATTACTATGTTCTCATTCTATATAGCCAATTAAAAGGTTTTTATAGACGCTTTTGGACGAAATTCATTATAAATTTTGATAACATAAGTTTAGAGGCTATAAATTCGACTTCCCCAATTTTGAATTAAAAAGTGGCACCAAATATAACTTATTTGATTGTATTAACAACTTTTTATCGAATTTATTACGTTTTCATTATTTATAACTAACAAACAGGTTTTTCTAGACGCTTTTGGATGAAATTATTTGTATATTTCTGTTTAAAAATAACATAAGTTTAGATGCAATAAAGTTCGACTTGCCCAATTTGAATTGAGAAGTGTCACCAGAAATAATTCATTTGATTAAATTAGCAACTTTATATCAACATTATTATGTTCTCATTCTATATAGACAATTAAAAGGTTTTTATAGACGCTTTTGGACGAAATTCATTATAAATTTCGATAACATAAGTTTAGAGGCTATAAATTCGACTTCCCCAATTTTGAATTCAAAAGTGGCAACAAATATAAATTATTTGATTGTATTAGCAACTTTTTATCAAATTTATTACGTTTTCATTATTTATAACTAACAAACAGGTTTTTCTTGACGCTTTTGGATGAAATTATTTGTATATTTCTCTTTAATAATAACAAAAGTTTAGATGCAATAAAGTTTGACTTGCCCAATTTGAATTGAGAAGTGTCACCAGAAATAATTCATTTGATTAAATTAGCAACTTTATATCAACATTATTATGTTCTCATTCTATATAGCCAATTAAAAGGTCCTTACAGACGTTTTTGGATGAAATTCATTATACATTTCGATAACGTAAGTTTAGAGGCTATAAATTCGACATCCCCAATTTTGAATTCAAAAGTGGCACCAAATATAACTTATTTGATTGTATTAACAACTTTTTATCGAATTTATTACGTTTTCATTATTTATAACTAACAAACAGGTTTTTCTAGACGCTTTTGGATGAAATTATTTGTATATTTCTCTTTAAAAATAACATAAGTTTAGATGCAATAAAGTTCGACTTGCCCAATTTGAAATGAGAAGTGTCACCAGAAATAATTCATTTGATTAAATTAGCAACTTTATATCAACATTATTATGTTCTCATTCTATATAGCCAATTAAAAGGTTTTTATAGACGCTTTTGGACGGAATTCATTATACTTTTCGATAACGTAAGTTTAGAGGCTATAAATTCGACTTCCCCAAATTTGAATTCAAAAGTGACACCAAATATAATTTATTTGATTGTATTAGCAACTTTTTATCAAATTTATTACGTTTTCATTATTTATAACTAACAAACAGGTTTTTCTTGACGCTTTTGGATAAAATTATTTGTATATTTCTCTTTAATAATAACATAAGTTTAGATGCAATAAAGTTCGACTTGCCCAATTTGAATTGAGAAGTGTCACCAGAAATAGTTCATTTGATTAAATTAGCAACTTTATATCAACATTATTATGTTCTCATTCTATATAGCCAATTAAAAGGTCTTTACAGACGTTTTTGGATGAAATTCATTATACATTTCGATAATGTATGTTTAAAGGCTATAAATTCGACTTCTCCAAATTTGAATTCAAAAGTGGCACCAAATATAATTTATTTGATTGAATTAGCAATTTTTTACCCAATTTATTACGTTTTCATTATTTATAACTAAAAAACAGGTTTTTCTACACACTTTTGGATGAAATTATTTGTATATTTCTCTTTAAAAATAACATAAGTTTAGATGCAATAAAGTTCGACTTGCCCAATTTGAATTGAGAAGTGTCACCAGAAATAATTCATTTGATTAAATTAGCAACTTTATATCAACATTACTATGTTCTCATTCTATATAGCCAATTAAAAGGTTTTTATAGACGCTTTTGGACGAAATTCATTATAAATTTCGATAACATAAGTTTAGAGGCTATAAATTCGACTTCCCCAATTTTGAATTAAAAAGTGGCACCAAATATAACTTATTTGATTGTATTAACAACTTTTTATCGAATTTATTACGTTTTCATTATTTATAACTAACAAACAGGTTTTTCTAGACGCTTTTGGATGAAATTATTTGTATATTTCTCTTTAAAAATAACATAAGTTTAGATGCAATAAAGTTCGACATGCCTAATTTGAATTGAGAAGTGTCACCAGAAATAATTCATTTGATTAAATTAGCAACTTTATATCAACATTACTATGTTCTCATTCTATATAGACAATTAAAAGGTTTTTATAGACGCTTTTGGACGAAATTCATTATAAATTTCGATAACATAAGTTTAGAGGCTATAAATTCGACTTCCCCAATTTTGAATTCAAAAGTAGCACCAAATATAAATTATTTGATTGTATTAGCAACTTTTTATCAAATTTATTACGTTTTCATTATTTATAACTAACAAACAGGTTTTTCTTGACGCTTTTGGATTAAATTATTTGTATATTTCTCTTTAATAATAACAAAAGTTTAGATGCAATAAAGTTCGACTTGCCCAATTTGAATTGAGAAGTCTCACCAGAAATAATTCATTTGATTAAATTAGCAACTTTATATCAATATTATTATGTTCTCATTCTATATAGCCAATTAAAAGGTCCTTACAGACGTTTTTGGATGAAATTCATTATACATTTCGATAACGTAAGTTTAGAGGCTATAAATTCGACTTCCCCAATTTTGAATTCAAAAGTGGCACCAAATATAACTTATTTGATTGTATTAACAACTTTTTATCGAATTTATTACGTTTTCATTATTTATAACTAACAAACAGGTTTTTCTAGACGCTTTTGGATGAAATTATTATTATATTTCTCTTTAAAAATAACATAAGTTTAGATGCAATAAAGTTCGACTTGCCTAATTTGAATTGAGAAGTGTCACCAGAAATAATTCATTTGATTAAATTAGCAACTTTATATCAACTTTATTATGTTCTCATTCTAGATAGCCAATTAAAAGGTTTTTATAGACGCTTTTGGACGAAATTCATTATACTTTTCGATAACGTAAGTTTAGAGGCTATAAATTCGACTTCCCCAAATTTGAATTCAAAAGTGACACCAAATATAATTTATTTGATTGTATTAGCAACTTTTTATCAAATTTATTACGTTTTCATTATTTATAACTAACAAACAGGTTTTTCTTGACGCTTTTGGATAAAATTATTTGTATATTTCTCTTTAATAATAACATATGTTTAGATGCAATAAAGTTCGACTTGCCCAATTTGAATAGAGAAGTGTCACCAGAAATAGTTCATTTGATTAAATTAGCAACTTTATATCAACATTATTATGTTCTCATTCTATATAGCCAATTAAAAGGTCTTTACAGACGTTTTTGGATGAAATTCATTAGACATTTCGATAATGTATGTTTAAAGGCTATAAATTCGACTTCTCCAAATTTGAATTCAAAAGTGGCACCAAATATAATTTATTTGATTAAATTAGCAATTTTTTACCCAATTTATTACGTTTTCATTATTTATAACTAACAAACAGGTTTTTCTACACACTTTTGGATGAACTTATTTGTATATTTCTCTTTAAAAATAACATAAGTTTAGATGCAATAAAGTTCGACTTGCCCAATTTGAATTGAGAAGTGTCACCAGAAATAATTCATTTGATTAAATTATTAACTTTATATCAACATTACTATGTTCTCATTCTATATAGCCAATTAAAAGGACTTTATAGACGTTTTTGGATGAAATTCATTATACATTTCGATAACGTAAGTTTAGAGGCTATAAATTCGACTTCCCCAATTTTGAATTAAAAAGTGGCACCAAATATAACTTATTTGATTGTATTAACAACTTTTTATCGAATTTATTACGTTTTCATTATTTATAACTAACAAACAGGTTTTTCTAGAAGCTTTTGGATGAAATTAATTGTATATTTCTCTTTAAAAATAACATAAGTTTAGATGCAATAAAGTTCGACTTGCCCAATTTGAATTGAGAAGTGTCACCAGAAATAATTCATTTGATTAAATTAGCAACTTTATATCAACATTACTATGTTCTCATTCTATATAGCCAATTAAAAGGTTTTTATAGACGCTTTTGGACGAAATTCATTATAAATTTCGATAACATAAGTTTAGAGGCTATAAATTCGACTTCCCCAATTTTGAATTCAAAAGTGGCACCAAATATAATTTATTTGATTGTATTAGCAACTTTTTCACAAATTTATTACGTTTTCATTATTTATAACTAACAAACAGGTTTTTCTTGACGCTTTTGGATTAAATTATTTGTATATTTCTC
This sequence comes from Lactuca sativa, assembly GCF_002870075.4. Taxonomy (NCBI): domain Eukaryota; kingdom Viridiplantae; phylum Streptophyta; class Magnoliopsida; order Asterales; family Asteraceae; genus Lactuca; species Lactuca sativa. The sequence continues at coordinate 7,932,412 of NC_056626.2, read as the reverse complement.
TTTAATAATAACAAAAGTTTAGATGCAATAAAGTTTGACTTGCCCAATTTGAATTGAGAAGTGTCACCAGAAATAATTCATTTGATTAAATTAGCAACTTTATATCAACATTATTATGTTCTCATTCTATATAGCCAATTAAAAGGTTTTTATAGACGCTTTTGGACGAAATTCATTATACTTTTCGATAACGTAAGTTTAGAGGCTATAAATTCGACTTCCCCAAATTTGAATTCAAAAGTGACACCAAATATAATTTATTTGATTGTATTAGCAACTTTTTATCAAATTTATTACGTTTTCATTATTTATAACTAACAAACAGGTTTTTCTTGACGCTTTTGGATAAAATTATTTGTATATTTCTCTTTAATAATAACATAAGTTTAGATGCAATAAAGTTCGACTTGCCCAATTTGAATAGAGAAGTGTCACCAGAAATAGTTCATTTGATTAAATTAGCAACTTTATATCAACATTATTATGTTCTCATTCTATATAGCCAATTAAAAGGTCTTTACAGACGTTTTTGGATGAAATTCATTATACATTTCGATAATGTATGTTTAAAGGCTATAAATTCGACTTCTCCAAATTTGAATTCAAAAGTGGCACCAAATATAATTTATTTGATTAAAATAGCAATTTTTTACCCAATTTATTACGTTTTCATTATTTACAACTAACAAACAGGTTTTTCTACACACTTTTGGATGAAATTATTTGTATATTTTTCTTTAAAAATAACATAAGTTTAGATGCAATAAAGTTCGACTTGCCCAATTTGAATTGACAAGTGTCACCAGAAATAATTCATTTGATTAAATTAGCAACTTTATATCAACATTACTATGTTCTCATTCTATATAGCCAATTAAAAGGTTTTTATAGACGCTTTTGGACGAAATTCATTATAAATTTCGATAACATAAGTTTAGAGGCTATAAATTCGACTTCCCCAATTTTGAATTAAAAAGTGGCACCAAATATAACTTATTTGATTGTATTAACAACTTTTTATCGAATTTATTACGTTTTCATTATTTATAACTAACAAACAGGTTTTTCTAGACGCTTTTGGATGAAATTATTTGTATATTTCTCTTTAAAAATAACATAAGTTTAGATGCAATAAAGTTCGACTTGCCCAATTTGAATTGAGAAGTGTCACCAGAAATAATTCATTTGATTAAATTAGCAACTTTATATCAACATTATTATGTTCTCATTCTATATAGCCAATTAAAAGGTTTTTATAGACGCTTTTGGACGAAATTCATTATACTTTTCGATAACGTAAGTTTAGAGGCTATAAATTCGACTTCCCCAAATTTGAATTCAAAAGTGACACCAAATATAATTTATTTGATTGTATTAGCAACTTTTTATCAAATTTATTACGTTTTCATTATTTATAACTAACAAACAGGTTTTTCTTGACGCTTTTGGATAAAATTATTTGTATATTTCTCTTTAATAATAACATAAGTTTAGATGCAATAAAGTTCGACTTGCCCAATTTGAATTGAGAAGTGTCACCAGAAATAATTCATTTGATTAAATTAGAGAAACTTTATATCAACATTATTATGTTCTAATTCTATATAGCTAATTAAAAGGTCTTTACAGACGTTTTTGGATGAAATTCATTATACATTTCGATAACGTAAGTTTAGAGGCTATAAATTCGACTTCCTCAATTTTGAATTCAAAAGTGGCACCAAATATAATTTATTTGATTGAATTAGCAATTTTTTACCCAATTTTTTACGTTTTCATTATTTATAACTAAAAAACAGGTTTTTCTAGACGCTTTTGGATGAAACTATTTGTATATTTCTCTTTAAAAATAACATAAGTTTAGATGCAATAAAGTTCGACTTGCCCAATTTGAATTGAGAAGTGTCACCAGAAATAATTCATTTGATTAAATTAGCAACTTTATATCAACATTACTATGTTCTCATTCTATATAGCCAATTAAAAGGTTTTTATAGATGCTTTTGGACGAAATTCATTATAAATTTCGATAACATAAGTTTAGAGGCTATAAATTCGACTTCCCCAATTTTGAATTCAAAAGTGGCACCAAATATAAATTATTTGATTGTATTAGCAACTTTTTATCAAATTTATTACGTTTTCATTATTTATAACTAACAAACAGGTTTTTCTTGACGCTTTTGGATGAAATTATTTGTATATTTCTCTTTAATAATAACAAAAGTTTAGATGCAATAAAGTTCGACTTGCCCAATTTGAATTGAGAAGTGTCACCAGAAATAATTCATTTGATTAAATTAGCAACTTTATATCAATATTATTATGTTCTCATTCTATATAGCCAATTAAAAGGTCCTTACAGACGTTTTTGGATGAAATTCATTATACATTTCGATAACGTAAGTTTAGAGGCTATAAATTCGACTTCCCCAATTTTGAATTCAAAAGTGGCACCAAATATAACTTATTTGATTGTATTAACAACTTTTTATCGAATTTATTACGTTTTCATTATTTATAACTAACAAACAGGTTTTTCTAGACGCTTTTGGATGAAATTATTATTATATTTCTCTTTAAAAATAACATAAGTTTAGATGCAATAAAGTTCGACTTGCCTAATTTGAATTGAGAAGTGTCACCAGAAATAATTCATTTGATTAAATTAGCAACTTTATATCAACTTTATTATGTTCTCATTCTATATAGCCAATTAAAAGGTTTTTATAGACGCTTTTGGACGAAATTCATTATACTTTTCGATAACGTAAGTTTAGAGGCTATAAATTCGACTTCCCCAAATTTGAATTCAAAAGTGACACCAAATATAATTTATTTGATTGTATTAGCAACTTTTTATCAAATTTATTACGTTTTCATTATTTATAACTAACAAACAGGTTTTTCTTGACGCTTTTGGATAAAATTATTTGTATATTTCTCTTTAATAATAACATATGTTTAGATGCAATAAAGTTCGACTTGCCCAATTTGAATAGAGAAGTGTCACCAGAAATAGTTCATTTGATTAAATTAGCAACTTTATATCAACATTATTATGTTCTCATTCTATATAGCCAATTAAAAGGTCTTTACAGACGTTTTTGGATGAAATTCATTATACATTTCGATAATGTATGTTTAAAGGCTATAAATTCGACTTCTCCAAATTTGAATTCAAAAGTGGCACCAAATATAATTTATTTGATTAAATTAGCAATTTTTTACCCAATTTATTACGTTTTCATTATTTATAACTAACAAACAGGTTTTTCTACACACTTTTGGATGAACTTATTTGTATATTTTTCTTTAAAAATAACATAAGTTTAGATGCAATAAAGTTCGACTTGCCCAATTTGAATTGAGAAGTGTCACCAGAGATAATTCATTTGATTAAATTAGCAACTTTATATCAACATTACTATGTTCTCATTCTATATAGCCAATTAAAAGGTTTTTATAGACGCTTTTGGACGAAATTCATTATAAATTTCGATAACATAAGTTTAGAGGCTATAAATTCGACTTCCCCAATTTTGAATTAAAAAGTGGCACCAAATATAACTTATTTGATTGTATTAACAACTTTTTATCGAATTTATTACGTTTTCATTATTTATAACTAACAAACAGGTTTTTCTAGACGCTTTTGGATGAAATTATTTGTATATTTCTCTTTAAAAATAACATAAGTTTAGATGCAATAAAGTTCGACTTGCCCAATTTGAATTGAGAAGTGTCACCAGAAATAATTCATTTGATTAAATTAGCAACTTTATATCAACATTACTATGTTCTCATTCTATATAGACAATTAAAAGGTTTTTATAGACGCTTTTGGACGAAATTCATTATAAATTTCGATAACATAAGTTTAGAGGCTATAAATTCGACTTCCCCAATTTTGAATTCAAAAGTGGCACCAAATATAAATTATTTGATTGTATTAGCAACTTTTTATCAAATTTATTACGTTTTCATTATTTATAACTAACAAACAGGTTTTTCTTAACGCTTTTGGATGAAATTATTTGTATATTTCTCTTTAATAATAACAAAAGTTTAGATGCAATAAAGTTCGACTTGCCCAATTTGAATTGAGAAGTGTCACCAGAAATAATTCATTTGATTAAATTAGCAACTTTATATCAATATTATTATGTTCTCATTCTATATAGCCAATTAAAAGGTCCTTACAGACGTTTTTGGATGAAATTCATTATACATTTCGATAACGTAAGTTTAGAGGCTATAAATTCGACTTCCCCAATTTTGAATTCAAAAGTGGCACCAAATATAACTTATTTGATTGTATTAACAACTTTTTATCGAATTTATTACGTTTTCATTATTTATAACTAACAAACAGGTTTTTCTAGACGCTTTTGGATGAAATTATTATTATATTTCTCTTTAAAAATAACATAAGTTTAGATGCAATAAAGTTCGACTTGCCTAATTTGAATTGAGAAGTGTCACCAGAAATAATTCATTTGATTAAATTAGCAACTTTATATCAACATTATTATGTTCTCATTCTATATAGCCAATTAAAAGGTTTTTATAGACGCTTTTGGACGAAATTCATTATACTTTTCGATAACGTAAGTTTAGAGGCTATAAATTCGACTTCCCCAAATTTGAATTCAAAAGTGACACCAAATATAATTTATTTGATTGTATTAGCAACTTTTTATCAAATTTATTACGTTTTCATTATTTATAACTAACAAACAGGTTTTTCTTGACGCTTTTGGATAAAATTATTTGTATATTTCTCTTTAATAATAACATAAGTTTAGATGCAATAAAGTTCGACTTGCCCAATTTGAATAGAGAAGTGTCACCAGAAATAGTTCATTTGATTAAATTAGCAACTTTATATCAACATTATTATGTTCTCATTCTATATAGCCAATTAAAAGGTCATTACAGACGTTTTTGGATGAAATTCATTATACATTTCGATAATGTATGTTTAAAGGCTATAAATTCGATTTCTCCAAATTTGAATTCAAAAGTGGCACCAAATATAATTTATTTGATTAAATTAGCAATTTTTTACCCAATTTATTACGTTTTCATTATTTATAACTAACAAACAGGTTTTTCTACACACTTTTGGATGAAATTATTTGTATATTTCTCTTTAAAAATAACATAAGTTTAGATGCAATAAAGTTCGACTTGCCCAATTTGATTTGACAAGTGTCGCCAGAAATAATTCATTTGATTAAATTAGAAACTTTATATCAACATTACTATGTTCTCATTCTATATAGCCAATTAAAATGTTTTTATAGACGCTTTTGGACGAAATTCATTATAAATTTCGATAACATAAGTTTAGAGGCTATAAATTCGACTTCCCCAATTTTGAATTAAAAAGTGGCACCAAATATAACTTATTTGATTGTATTAACAACTTTTTATCGAATTTATTACGTTTTCATTATTTATAACTAACAAATAGGTTTTTCTAGACGCTTTTGGATGAAATTATTTGTATATTTCTCTTTAAAAATAACATAAGTTTAGATGCAATAAAGTTCGACTTGCCCAATTTGAATTGAGAAGTGTCACCAGAAATAATTCATTTGATTAAATTAGCAACTTTATATCAACATTATTATGTTCTCATTCTATATAGCCAATTAAAAGGACTTTATAGACGTTTTTGGATGAAATTCATTATACATTTCGATAACGTAAGTTTAGAGGCTATAAATTCGACTTCCCCAATTTTGAATTAAAAAGTGGCACCAAATATAACTTATTTGATTGTATTAACAACTTTTTATCGAATTTATTACGTTTTCATTAGTTATAACTAACAAACAGGTTTTTCTAGACGCTTTTGGATGAAATTAATTGTATATTTCTCTTTAAAAATAACATAAGTTTAGATGCAATAAAGTTCGACTTGCCCAATTTGAATTGAGAAGTGTCACCAGAAATAATTAATTTGATTAAATTAGCAACTTTATATCAACATTACTATGTTCTCATTCTATATAGCCAATTAAAAGGTTTTTATAGACGCTTTTGGACGAAATTCATTATAAATTTCGATAACATAAGTTTAGAGGCTATAAATTCGACTTCCCCAATTTTGAATTCAAAAGTGGCACCAAATATAATTTATTTGATTGTATTAGCAACTTTTTCACAAATTTATTACGTTTTCATTATTTATAACTAACAAACAGGTTTTTCTTGACGCTTTTGGATGAAATTATTTGTATATTTCTCTTTAATAATAACAAAAGTTTAGATGCAATAAAGTTTGACTTGCCCAATTTGAATTGAGAAGTGTCACCAGAAATAATTCATTTGATTAAATTAGCAACTTTATATCAACATTATTATGTTCTCATTCTATATAGCCAATTAAAAGGTCCTTACATACGTTTTTGGATGAAATTCATTATACATTTCGATAACGTAAGTTTAGAGGCTATAAATTCGACTTCCCCAATTTTGAATTCAAAAGTGGCACCAAATATAACTTATTTGATTGTATTAACAACTTTTTATCGAATTTATTACGTTTTCATTATTTATAACTAACAAACAGGTTTTTCTAGACGCTTTTGGATGAAATTATTTGTATATTTCTCTTTAAAAATAACATAAGTTTAGATGCAATAAAGTTCGACTTGCCCAATTTGAATTGAGAAGTGTCACCAGAAATAATTCATTTGATTAAATTAGCAACTTTATATCAACATTATTATGTTCTCATTCTATATAGCCAATTAAAAGGTTTTTATAGACGCTTTTGGACGAAATTCATTATACTTTTCGATAACGTAAGTTTAGAGGCTATAAATTCGACTTCCCCAAATTTGAATTCAAAAGTGACACCAAATATAATTTATTTGATTGTATTAGCAACTTTTTGTCAAATTTATTACGTTTTCATTATTTATAACTAACAAACAGGTTTTTCTTGACGCTTTTGGATAAAATTATTTGTATATTTCTCTTTAATAATAACATAAGTTTAGATGCAATAAAGTTCGACTTGCCCAATTTGAATTGAGAAGTGTCACCAGAAATAGTTCATTTGATTAAATTAGCAACTTTATATCAACATTATTATGTTCTCATTCTATATAGCCAATTAAAAGGTCTTTACAGACGTTTTTGGATGAAATTCATTATACATTTCGATAATGTATGTTTAAAGGCTATAAATTCGACTTCTCCAAATTTGAATTCAAAAGTGGCACCAAATATAATTTATTTGATTAAATTAGCAATTTTTTACCCAATTTATTACGTTTTCATTATTTATAACTAACAAACAGGTTTTTCTACACACTTTTGGATGAAATTATTTGTATATTTCTCTTTAAAAATAACATAAGTTTAGATGCAATCAAGTTCGACTTGCCCAATTTGATTTGACAAGTGTCACCAGAAATAATTCATTTGATTAAATTAGCAACTTTATATCAACATTACTATGTTCTCATTCTATATAGCCAATTAAAAGGTTTTTATAGACGCTTTTGGACGAAATTCATTATAAATTTCGATAACATAAGTTTAGAGGCTATAAATTCGACTTCCCCAATTTTGAATTAAAAAGTGGCACCAAATATAACTTATTTGATTGTATTAACAACTTTTTATCGAATTTATTACGTTTTCATTATTTATAACTAACAAACAGGTTTTTCTAGACGCTTTTGGATGAAATTATTTGTATATTTCTCTTTAAAAATAACATAAGTTTAGATGCAATAAAGTTCGACTTGCCCAATTTGAATTGAGAAGTGTCACCAGAAATAATTCATTTGATTAAATTAGCAACTTTATATCAACATTACTATGTTCTCATTCTATATAGACAATTAAAAGGTTTTTATAGACGCTTTTGGACGAAATTCATTATAAATTTCGATAACATAAGTTTAGAGGCTATAAATTCGACTTCCCCAATTTTGAATTCAAAAGTGGCACCAAATATAAATTATTTGATTGTATTAGCAACTTTTTATCAAATTTATTACGTTTTCATTATTTATAACAAACAAACAGGTTTTTCTTGACGCTTTTGGATGAAATTATTTGTATATTTCTCTTTAATAATAACAAAAGTTTAGATGCAATAAAGTTCGACTTGCCCAATTTGAATTGAGAAGTGTCACCAGAAATAATTCATTTGATTAAATTAGCAACTTTATATTAATATTATTATGTTCTCATTCTATATAGCCAATTAAAAGGTCCTTACAGACGTTTTTCGATGAAATTCATTATACATTTCGATAACGTAAGTTTAGAGGCTATAAATTCGACTTCCCCAATTTTGAATTCAAAAGTGGCACCAAATATAACTTATTTGATTGTATTAACAACTTTTTATCGAATTTATTACGTTTTCATTATTTATAACTAACAAACAGGTTTTTCTAGACGCTTTTGGATGAAATTATTTGTATATTTCTCATTAAAAATAACATAAGTTTAGATGCAATAAAGTTCGACTTGCCCAATTTGAATTGAGAAGTGTCACCAGAAATATTTCATTTGATTAAATTAGCAACTTTATATCAACATTATTATGTTCTCATTCTATATAGCCAATTAAAAGGTTTTTATAGACGCTTTTGGAAGAAATTCATTATACTTTTCGATAACGTAAGTTTAGAGGCTATAAATTCGACTTCCCCAAATTTGAATTCAAAAGTGACACCAAATATAACTTATTTGATTGTATTAACAACTTTTTATCGAATTTATTACGTTTTCATTATTTATAACTAACAAACAGGTTTTTCTAGACGCTTTTGGATGAAATTATTTGTATATTTCTCTTTAAAAATAACATAAGTTTAGATGCAATAAAGTTCGACTTGCCCAATTTGAATTGAGAAGTGTCACCAGAAATAATTCATTTGATTAAATTAGCAACTTTATATCAACATTACTATGTTCTCATTCTATATAGACAATTAAAAGGTTTTTATAGACGCTTTTGGACGAAATTCATTATAAATTTCGATAACATAAGTTTAGAGGCTATAAATTCGACTTCCCCAATTTTGAATTCAAAAGTGGCACCAAATATAAATTATTTGATTGTATTAGCAACTTTTTATCAAATTTATTACGTTTTCATTATTTATAACTAACAAACAGGTTTTTCTTGACGCTTTTGGATGAAATTATTTGTATATTTCTCTTTAATAATAACAAAAGTTTAGATGCAATAAAGTTCGACTTGCCCAATTTGAATTGAGAAGTGTCACCAGAAATAATTCATTTGATTAAATTAGCAACTTTATATCAACATTACTATGTTCTCATTCTATATAGCCAATTAAAAGGTTTTTATAGACGCTTTTGGACGAAATTCATTATAAATTTCGATAACATAAGTTTAGAGGCTATAAATTCGACTTCCCCAATTTTGAATTAAAAAGTGGCACCAAATATAACTTATTTGATTGTATTAACAACTTTTTATCGAATTTATTACGTTTTCATTATTTATAACTAACACACAGGTTTTTCTAGACGCTTTTGGATGAAATTATTTGTATATTTCTCTTTAAAAATAACATAAGTTTAGATGCAATAAAGTTCGACTTGCCCAATTTGAATTGAGAAGTGTCACCAGAAATAATTCATTTGATTAAATTAGCAACTTTATATCAACATTATTATGTTCTCATTCTATATAGCCAATTAAAAGGACTTTATAGACGTTTTTGGATGAAATTCATTATACATTTCGATAACGTAAGTTTAGAGGCTATAAATTCGACTTCCCCAATTTTGAATTAAAAAGTGGCACCAAATATAACTTATTTGATTGTATTAACAACTTTTTATCGAATTTATTACGTTTTCATTATTTATAACTAACAAACAGGTTTTTCTAGACGCTTTTGGATGAAATTAATTGTATATTTCTCTTTAAAAATAACATAAGTTTAGATGCAATAAAGTTCGACTTGCCCAATTTGAATTGAGAAGTGTCACCAGAAATAATTCATTTGATTAAATTAGCAACTTTATATCAACATTATTATGTTCTCATTCTATATAGCCAATTAAAAGGTTTTTATAGACGCTTTTGGACGAAATTCATTATACTTTTCGATAACGTAAGTTTAGAGGCTATAAATTCGACTTCCCCAAATTTGAATTCAAAAGTGACACCAAATATAATTTATTTGATTGTATTAGCAACTTTTTGTCAAATTTATTACGTTTTCATTATTTATAACTAACAAACAGGTTTTTCTTGACGCTTTTGGATAAAATTATTTGTATATTTCTCTTTAATAATAACATAAGTTTAGATGCAATAAAGTTCGACTTGCCCAATTTGAATTGAGAAGTGTCACCAGAAATAGTTCATTTGATTAAATTAGCAACTTTATATCAACATTATTATGTTCTCATTCTATATAGCCAATTAAAAGGTCTTTACAGACGTTTTTGGATGAAATTCATTATACATTTCGATAATGTATGTTTAAAGGCTATAAATTCGACTTCTCCAAATTTGAATTCAAAAGTGGCACCAAATATAATTTATTTGATTAAATTAGCAATTTTTTTACCCAATTTATTACGTTTTCATTATTTATAACTAACAAACAGGTTTTTCTACACACTTTTGGATGAAATTATTTGTATATTTCTCTTTAAAAATAACATAAGTTTAGATGCAATCAAGTTCGACTTGCCCAATTTGATTTGACAAGTGTCACCAGAAATAATTCATTTGATTAAATTAGCAACTTTATATCAACATTACTATGTTCTCATTCTATATAGCCAATTAAAAGGTTTTTATAGACGCTTTTGGACGAAATTCATTATAAATTTCGATAACATAAGTTTAGAGGCTATAAATTCGACTTCCCCAATTTTGAATTAAAAAGTGGCACCAAATATAACTTATTTGATTGTATTAACAACTTTTTATCGAATTTATTACGTTTTCATTATTTATAACTAACAAACAGGTTTTTCTAGACGCTTTTGGATGAAATTATTTGTATATTTCTCTTTAAAAATAACATAAGTTTAGATGCAATAAAGTTCGACTTGCCCAATTTGAATTGAGAAGTGTCACCAGAAATAATTCATTTGATTAAATTAGCAACTTTATATCAACATTACTATGTTCTCATTCTATATAGACAATTAAAAGGTTTTTATAGACGCTTTTGGACGAAATTCATTATAAATTTCGATAACATAAGTTTAGAGGCTATAAATTCGACTTCCCCAATTTTGAATTCAAAAGTGGCACCAAATATAAATTATTTGATTGTATTAGCAACTTTTTATCAAATTTATTACGTTTTCATTATTTATAACAAACAAACAGGTTTTTCTTGACGCTTTTGGATGAAATTATTTGTATATTTCTCTTTAATAATAACAAAAGTTTAGATGCAATAAAGTTCGACTTGCCCAATTTGAATTGAGAAGTGTCACCAGAAATAATTCATTTGATTAAATTAGCAACTTTATATTAATATTATTATGTTCTCATTCTATATAGCCAATTAAAAGGTCCTTACAGACGTTTTTCGATGAAATTCATTATACATTTCGATAACGTAAGTTTAGAGGCTATAAATTCGACTTCCCCAATTTTGAATTCAAAAGTGGCACCAAATATAACTTATTTGATTGTATTAACAACTTTTTATCGAATTTATTACGTTTTCATTATTTATAACTAACAAACAGGTTTTTCTAGACGCTTTTGGATGAAATTATTTGTATATTTCTCTTTAAAAATAACATAAGTTTAGATGCAATAAAGTTCGACTTGCCCAATTTGAATTGAGAAGTGTCACCAGAAATATTTCATTTGATTAAATTAGCAACTTTATATCAACATTATTATGTTCTCATTCTATATAGCCAATTAAAAGGTTTTTATAGACGCTTTTGGACGAAATTCATTATACTTTTCGATAACGTAAGTTTAGAGGCTATAAATTCGACTTCCCCAAATTTGAATTCAAAAGTGACACCAAATATAACTTATTTGATTGTATTAACAACTTTTTATCGAATTTATTACGTTTTCATTATTTATAACTAACAAACAGGTTTTTCTAGACGCTTTTGGATGAAATTATTTGTATATTTCTCTTTAAAAATAACATAAGTTTAGATGCAATAAAGTTCGACTTGCCCAATTTGAATTGAGAAGTGTCACCAGAAATAATTCATTTGATTAAATTAGCAACTTTATATCAACATTACTATGTTCTCATTCTATATAGACAATTAAAAGGTTTTTATAGACGCTTTTGGACGAAATTCATTATAAATTTCGATAACATAAGTTTAGAGGCTATAAATTCGACTTCCCCAATTTTGAATTCAAAAGTGGCACCAAATATAAATTATTTGATTGTATTAGCAACTTTTTATCAAATTTATTACGTTTTCATTATTTATAACTAACAAACAGGTTTTTCTTGACGCTTTTGGATGAAATTATTTGTATATTTCTCTTTAATAATAACAAAAGTTTAGATGCAATAAAGTTCGACTTGCCCAATTTGAATTGAGAAGTGTCACCAGAAATAATTCATTTGATTAAATTAGCAACTTTATATCAACATTACTATGTTCTCATTCTATATAGCCAATTAAAAGGACTTTATAGACGTTTTTGGATGAAATTCATTATACATTTCGATAACGTAAGTTTAGAGGCTATAAATTCGACTTCCCCAATTTTGAATTAAAAAGTGGCACCAAATATAACTTATTTGATTGTATTAACAACTTTTTATCGAATTTATTACGTTTTCATTATTTATAACTAACAAACAGGTTTTTCTAGACGCTTTTGGATGAAATTATTTGTATATTTCTCTTTAAAAATAACATAAGTTTAGATGCAATAAAGTTCGACTTGCCCAATTTGAATTGAGAAGTGTCACCAGAAATATTTCATTTGATTAAATTAGCAACTTTATATCAACATTATTATGTTCTCATTCTATATAGCCAATTAAAAGGTTTTTATAGACGCTTTTGGAAGAAATTCATTATACTTTTCGATAACGTAAGTTTAGAGGCTATAAATTCGACTTCCCCAAATTTGAATTCAAAAGTGACACCAAATATAACTTATTTGATTGTATTAACAACTTTTTATCGAATTTATTACGTTTTCATTATTTATAACTAACAAACAGGTTTTTCTAGACGCTTTTGGATGAAATTATTTGTATATTTCTCTTTAAAAATAACATAAGTTTAGATGCAATAAAGTTCGACTTGCCCAATTTGAATTGAGAAGTGTCACCAGAAATAATTCATTTGATTAAATTAGCAACTTTATATCAACATTACTATGTTCTCATTCTATATAGACAATTAAAAGGTTTTTATAGACGCTTTTGGACGAAATTCATTATAAATTTCGATAACATAAGTTTAGAGGCTATAAATTCGACTTCCCCAATTTTGAATTCAAAAGTGGCACCAAATATAAATTATTTGATTGTATTAGCAACTTTTTATCAAATTTATTACGTTTTCATTATTTATAACTAACAAACAGGTTTTTCTTGACGCTTTTGGATGAAATTATTTGTATATTTCTCTTTAATAATAACAAAAGTTTAGATGCAATAAAGTTCGACTTGCCCAATTTGAATTGAGAAGTGTCACCAGAAATAATTCATTTGATTAAATTAGCAACTTTATATCAACATTACTATGTTCTCATTCTATATAGCCAATTAAAAGGACTTTATAGACGTTTTTGGATGAAATTCATTATACATTTCGATAACGTAAGTTTAGAGGCTATAAATTCGACTTCCCCAATTTTGAATTAAAAAGTGGCACCAAATATAACTTATTTGATTGTATTAACAACTTTTTATCGAATTTATTACGTTTTCATTATTTATAACTAACAAACAGGTTTTTCTAGACGCTTTTGGATGAAATTAATTGTATATTTCTCTTTAAAAATAACATAAGTTTAGATGCAATAAAGTTCGACTTGCCCAATTTGAATTGAGAAGTGTCACCAGAAATAATTCATTTTATTAAATTAGCAACTTTATATCAACATTACTATGTTCTCATTCTATATAGCCAATTAAAAGGTTTTTATAGACGCTTTTGGACGAAATTCATTATAAATTTCGATAACATAAGTTTAGAGGCTATAAATTCGACTTCCCCAATTTTGAATTCAAAAGTGGCACCAAATATAACTTATTTGATTGTATTAACAACTTTTTATCGAATTTATTACGTTTTCATTATTTATAACTAACAAACAGGTTTTTCTAGACGCTTTTGGATGAAATTATTATTATATTTCTCTTTAAAAATAACATAAGTTTAGATGCAATAAAGTTCGACTTGCCTAATTTGAATTGAGAAGTGTCACCAGAAATAATTCATTTGATTAAATTAGCAACTTTATATCAACATTACTATGTTCTCATTCTATATAGACAATTAAAAGGTTTTTATAGATGCTTTTGGACGAAATTCATTATAAATTTCGATAACATAAGTTTAGAGGCTATAAATTCGACTTCCCCAATTTTGAATTCAAAAGTGACACCAAATATAAATTATTTGATTGTATTAGCAACTTTTTATCAAATTTATTACGTTTTCATTATTTATAACTAACAAACAGGTTTTTCTTGACGCTTTTGGATGAAATTATTTGTATATTTCTCTTTAAAAATAACATAAGTTTAGATGCAATAAAGTTCGACTTGCCCAATTTGATTTGACAAGTGTCACCAGAAATAATTCATTTGATTAAATTAGCAACTTTATATCAACATTACTATGTTCTCATTCTATATAGCCAATTAAAAGGTTTTTATAGACGCTTTTGGACGAAATTCATTATAAATTTCGATAACATAAGTTTAGAGGCTATAAATTCGACTTCCCCAATTTTGAATTAAAAAGTGGCACCAAATATAACTTATTTGATTGTATTAACAACTTTTTATCGAATTTATTACGTTTTCATTATTTATAACTAACAAACAGGTTTTTCTAGACGCTTTTGGATGAAATTATTTGTATATTTCTCTTTAAAAATAACATAAGTTTAGATGCAATAAAGTTCGACTTGCCCAATTTGAATTGAGAAGTGTCACCAGAAATAATTCATTTGATTAAATTAGCAACTTTATATCAACATTACTATGTTCTCATTCTATATAGACAATTAAAAGGTTTTTATAGACGCTTTTGGACGAAATTCATTATAAATTTCGATAACATAAGTTTAGAGGCTATAAATTCGACTTCCCCAATTTTGAATTCAAAAGTGGCACCAAATATAAATTATTTGATTGTATTAGCAACTTTTTATCAAATTTATTACGTTTTCATTATTTATAACTAACAAACAGGTTTTTCTTGACGCTTTTGGATGAAATTATTTGTATATTTCTCTTTAATAATAACAAAAGTTTAGATGCAATAAAGTTCGACTTGCCCAATTTGAATTGAGAAGTGTCACCAGAAATAATTCATTTGATTAAATTAGCAACTTTATATTAATATTATTATGTTCTCATTCTATATAGCCAATTAAAAGGTCCTTACAGACGTTTTTCGATGAAATTCATTATACATTTCGATAACGTAAGTTTAGAGGCTATAAATTCGACTTCCCCAATTTTGAATTCAAAAGTGGCACCAAATATAACTTATTTGATTGTATTAACAACTTTTTATCGAATTTATTACGTTTTCATTATTTATAACTAACAAACAGGTTTTTCTAGACGCTTTTGGATGAAATTATTTGTATATTTCTCTTTAAAAATAACATAAGTTTAGATGCAATAAAGTTCGACTTGCCCAATTTGAATTGAGAAGTGTCACCAGAAATATTTCATTTGATTAAATTAGCAACTTTATATCAACATTATTATGTTCTCATTCTATATAGCCAATTAAAAGGTTTTTATAGACGCTTTTGGAAGAAATTCATTATACTTTTCGATAACGTAAGTTTAGAGGCTATAAATTCGACTTCCCCAAATTTGAATTCAAAAGTGACACCAAATATAATTTATTTGATTGTATTAGCAACTTTTTATCAAATTTATTACGTTTTCATTATTTATAACTAACAAACAGGTTTTTCTTGACGCTTTTGGATAAAATTATTTGTATATTTCTCTTTAATAATAACATAAGTTTAGATGCAATAAAGTTCGACTCGCCCAATTTGAATAGAGAAGTGTCACCAGAAATAGTTCATTTGATTAAATTAGCAACTTTATATCAACAT
The DNA here is from genome assembly GCF_002870075.4 of Lactuca sativa. NCBI lineage: Eukaryota > Viridiplantae > Streptophyta > Magnoliopsida > Asterales > Asteraceae > Lactuca > Lactuca sativa. Next base: position 7,916,106 of record NC_056626.2, on the reverse strand, counting down.
TATTATGTTCTCATTCTATATAGCCAATTAAAAGGTCTTTACAGACGTTTTTGGATGAAATTCATTATACATTTCGATAATGTATGTTTAAAGGCTATAAATTCGACTTCTCCAAATTTGAATTCAAAAGTGGCACCAAATATAATTTATTTGATTAAATTAGCAATTTTTTACCCAATTTATTACGTTTTCATTATTTATAACTAACAAACAGGTTTTTCTACACACTTTTGGATGAAATTATTTGTATATTTCTCTTTAAAAATAACATAAGTTTAGATGCAATAATGTTCGACTTGCCCAATTTGATTTGACAAGTGTCACCAGAAATAATTCATTTGATTAAATTAGCAACTTTATATCAACATTACTATGTTCTCATTCTATATAGCCAATTAAAAGGTTTTTATAGACGCTTTTGGACGAAATTCATTATAAATTTCGATAACATAAGTTTAGAGGCTATAAATTCGACTTCCCCAATTTTGAATTAAAAAGTGGCACCAAATATAACTTATTTGATTGTATTAACAACTTTTTATCGAATTTATTACGTTTTCATTATTTATAACTAACAAACAGGTTTTTCTAGACGCTTTTGGATGAAATTATTTGTATATTTCTCTTTAAAAATAACATAAGTTTAGATGCAATAAAGTTCGACTTGCCCAATTTGAATTGAGAAGTGTCACCAGAAATAATTCATTTGATTAAATTAGCAACTTTATATCAACATTATTATGTTCTCATTCTATATAGCCAATTAAAAGGACTTTATAGACGTTTTTGGATGAAATTCATTATACATTTCGATAACGTAAGTTTAGAGGCTATAAATTCGACTTCCCCAATTTTGAATTAAAAAGTGGCACCAAATATAACTTATTTGATTGTATTAACAACTTTTTATCGAATTTATTACGTTTTCATTATTTATAACTAACAAACAGGTTTTTCTAGATGCTTTTGGATGAAATTAATTGTATATTTCTCTTTAAAAATAACATAAGTTTAGATGCAATAAAGTTCGACTTGCCCAATTTGAATTGAGAAGTGTCACCAGAAATAATTCATTTTATTAAATTAGCAACTTTATATCAACATTACTATGTTCTCATTCTATATAGCCAATTAAAAGGTTTTTATAGACGCTTTTGGACGAAATTCATTATAAATTTCGATAACATAAGTTTAGAGGCTATAAATTCGACTTCCCCAATTTTGAATTCAAAAGTGGCACCAAATATAACTTATTTGATTGTATTAACAACTTTTTATCGAATTTATTACGTTTTCATTATTTATAACTAACAAACAGGTTTTTCTAGACGCTTTTGGATGAAATTATTATTATATTTCTCTTTAAAAATAACATAAGTTTAGATGCAATAAAGTTCGACTTGCCTAATTTGAATTGAGAAGTGTCACCAGAAATAATTCATTTGATTAAATTAGCAACTTTATATCAACATTACTATGTTCTCATTCTATATAGACAATTAAAAGGTTTTTATAGACGCTTTTGGACGAAATTCATTATAAATTTCGATAACATAAGTTTAGAGGCTATAAATTCGACTTCCCCAATTTTGAATTCAAAAGTGGCACCAAATATAAATTATTTGATTGTATTAGCAACTTTTTATCAAATTTATTACGTTTTCATTATTTATAACTAACAAATAGGTTTTTCTTGACGCTTTTGGATGAAATTATTTGTATATTTCTCTTTAATAATAACAAAAGTTTAGATGCAATAAAGTTCGACTTGCCCAATTTGAATTGAGAAGTGTCACCAGAAATAATTCATTTGATTAAATTAGCAACTTTATATCAATATTATTATGTTCTCATTCTATATAGCCAATTAAAAGGTCCTTATAGACGTTTTTGGATGAAATTCATTATACATTTCGATAACGTAAGTTTAGAGGCTATAAATTCGACTTCCCCAATTTTGAATTCAAAAGTGGCACCAAATATAACTTATTTGATTGTATTAACAACTTTTTATTGAATTTATTACGTTTTCATTATTTATAACTAACAAACAGGTTTTTCTAGACGCTTTTGGATGAAATTATTATTATATTTCTCTTTAAAAATAACATAAGTTTAGATGCAATAAAGTTCGACTTGCCTAATTTGAATTGAGAAGTGTCACCAGAAATAATTCATTTGATTAAATTAGCAACTTTATATCAACATTATTATGTTCTCATTCTATATAGCTAATTAAAAGGTTTTTATAGACGCTTTTGGACGAAATTCATTATACTTTTCGATAACGTAAGTTTAGAGGCTATAAATTCGACTTCCCCAAATTTGAATTCAAAAGTGACACCAAATATAATTTATTTGATTGTATTAGCAACTTTTTATCAAATTTATTACGTTTTCATTATTTATAACTAACAAACAGGTTTTTCTTGACGCTTTTGGATAAAATTATTTGTATATTTCTCTTTAATAATAACATAAGTTTAGATGCAATAAAGTTCGACTCGCCCAATTTGAATAGAGAAGTGTCACCAGAAATAGTTCATTTGATTAAATTAGCAACTTTATATCAACATTATTATGTTCTCATTCTATATAGCCAAATAAAAGGTTTTTATAGAGGCTTTTGGACGAAATTCATCATACTTTTCGATAACGTAAGTTTAGAGGCTATAAATTCGACTTCCCCAAATTTGAATTCAAAAGTGACACCAAATATAATTTATTTGATTGTATTAGCAACTTTTTATCAAATTTATTACGTTTTCATTATTTATAACTAACAAACAGGTTTTTCTTGACGCTTTTGGATAAAATTATTTGTATATTTCTCTTTAATAATAACATAAGTTTAGATGCAATAAAGTTCAACTTGCCCAATTTGAATAGAGAAGTGTCACCAGAAATAGTTCATTTGATTAAATTAGCAACTTTATATCAACATTATTATGTTCTCATTCTATATAGCCAATTAAAAGGTCTTTACAGACGTTTTTGGATGAAATTCATTATACATTTCGATAATGTATGTTTAAAGGCTATAAATTCGACTTCTCCAAATTTGAATTCAAAAGTGGCACCAAATATAATTTATTTGATTAAATTAGCAATTTTTTACCCAATTTATTACGTTTTCATTATTTATAACTAACAAACAGGTTTTTCTACACACTTTTGGATGAAATTATTTGTATATTTCTCTTCAAAAATAACATAAGTTTAGATGCAATAAAGTTCGACTTGCCCAATTTGATTTGACAAGTGTCACCAGAAATAATTCATTTGATTAAATTAGCAACTTTATATCAACATTACTATGTTCTCATTCTATATAGCCAATTAAAAGGTTTTTATAGACGCTTTTGGACGAAATTCATTATAAATTTCGATAACATAAGTTTAGAGGCTATAAATTCGACTTCCCCAATTTTGAATTAAAAAGTGGCACCAAATATAACTTATTTGATTGTATTAACAACTTTTTATCGAATTTATTACGTTTTCATTATTTATAACTAACAAACAGGTTTTTCTAGACGCTTTTGGATGAAATTATTTGTATATTTCTCTTTAAAAATAACATAAGTTTAGATGCAATAAAGTTCGACTTGCCCAATTTGAATTGAGAAGTGTCACCAGAAATAATTCATTTGATTAAATTAGCAACTTTATATCAACATTATTATGTTCTCATTCTATATAGCCAATTAAAAGGACTTTATAGACGTTTTTGGATGAAATTCATTATACATTTCGATAACGTAAGTTTAGAGGCTATAAATTCGACTTCCCCAATTTTGAATTAAAAAGTGGCACCAAATATAACTTATTTGATTGTATTAACAACTTTTTATCGAATTTATTACGTTTTCATTATTTATAACTAACAAACAGGTTTTTCTAGACGCTTTTGGATGAAATTAATTGTATATTTCTCTTTAAAAATAACATAAGTTTAGATGCAATAAAGTTCGACTTGCCCAATTTGAATTGAGAAGTGTCACCAGAAATAATTCATTTGATTAAATTAGCAACTTTATATCAACATTACTATGTTCTCATTCTATATAGCCAATTAAAAGGTTTTTATAGACGCTTTTGGACGAAATTCATTATAAATTTCGATAACATAAGTTTAGAGGCTATAAATTCGACTTCCCCAATTTTGAATTCAAAAGTGGCACCAAATATAATTTATTTGATTGTATTAGCAACTTTTTCACAAATTTATTACGTTTTCATTATTTATAACTAACAAACAGGTTTTTCTTGACGCTTTTGGATGAAATTATTTGTATATTTCTCTTTAATAATAACAAAAGTTTAGATGCAATAAAGTTTGACTTGCCCAATTTGAATTGAGAAGTGTCACCAGAAATAATTCATTTGATTAAATTAGCAACTTTATATCAACATTATTATGTTCTCATTCTATATAGCCAATTAAAAGGTCCTTACAGACGTTTTTGGATGAAATTCATTATACATTTCGATAACGTAAGTTTAGAGGCTATAAATTCGACTTCCCCAATTTTGAATTCAAAAGTGGCACCAAATATAACTTATTTGATTGTATTAACAACTTTTTATCGAATTTATTACGTTTTCATTATTTATAACTAACAAACAGGTTTTTCTAGACGCTTTTGGATGAAATTATTTGTATATTTCTCTTTAAAAATAACATAAGTTTAGATGCAATAAAGTTCGACTTGCCCAATTTGAATTGAGAAGTGTCACCAGAAATAATTCATTTGATTAAATTAGCAACTTTATATCAACATTACTATGTTCTCATTCTATATAGCCAATTAAAAGGTTTTTATAGACGCTTTTGGACGAAATTCATTATAAATTTCGATAACATAAGTTTAGAGGCTATAAATTCGACTTCCCCAATTTTGAATTCAAAAGTGGCACCAAATATAATTTATTTGATTGTATTAGCAACTTTTTCACAAATTTATTACGTTTTCATTATTTATAACTAACAAACAGGTTTTTCTTGACGCTTTTGGATGAAATTATTTGTATATTTCTCTTTAATAATAACAAAAGTTTAGATGCAATAAAGTTTGACTTGCCCAATTTGAATTGAGAAGTGTCACCAGAAATAATTCATTTGATTAAATTAGCAACTTTATATCAACATTATTATGTTCTCATTCTATATAGCCAATTAAAAGGTCCTTACAGACGTTTTTGGATGAAATTCATTATACATTTCGATAACGTAAGTTTAGAGGCTATAAATTCGACTTCCCCAATTTTGAATTCAAAAGTGGCACCAAATATAACTTATTTGATTGTATTAACAACTTTTTATCGAATTTATTACGTTTTCATTATTTATAACTAACAAACAGGTTTTTCTAGACGCTTTTGGATGAAATTATTTGTATATTTCTCTTTAAAAATAACATAAGTTTAGATGCAATAAAGTTCGACTTGCCCAATTTGAATTGAGAAGTGTCACCAGAAATAATTCATTTGATTAAATTAGCAACTTTATATCAACATTATTATGTTCTCATTCTATATAGCCAATTAAAAGGTTTTTATAGACGCTTTTGGACGAAATTCATTATACTTTTCGATAACGTAAGTTTAGAGGCTATAAATTCGACTTCCCCAAATTTGAATTCAAAAGTGACACCAAATATAATTTATTTGATTGTATTAGCAACTTTTTATCAAATTTATTACGTTTTCATTATTTATAACTAACAAACAGGTTTTTCTTGACGCTTTTGGATAAAATTATTTGTATATTTCTCTTTAATAATAACATAAGTTTAGATGCAATAAAGTTCGACTTGCCCAATTTGAATAGAGAAGTGTCACCAGAAATAGTTCATTTGATTAAATTAGCAACTTTATATCAACATTATTATGTTCTCATTCTATATAGCCAATTAAAAGGTCTTTACAGACGTTTTTGGATGAAATTCATTATACATTTCGATAATGTATGTTTAAAGGCTATAAATTCGACTTCTCCAAATTTGAATTCAAAAGTGGCACCAAATATAATTTATTTGATTAAATTAGCAATTTTTTACCCAATTTATTACGTTTTCATTATTTATAACTAACAAACAGGTTTTTCTACACACTTTTGGATGAAATTATTTGTATATTTCTCTTTAAAAATAACATAAGTTTAGATGCAATCAAGTTCGACTTGCCCAATTTGATTTGACAAGTGTCACCAGAAATAATTCATTTGATTAAATTAGCAACTTTATATCAACATTACTATGTTCTCATTCTATATAGCCAATTAAAAGGTTTTTATAGACGCTTTTGGACGAAATTCATTATAAATTTCGATAACATAAGTTTAGAGGCTATAAATTCGACTTCCCCAATTTTGAATTAAAAAGTAGCACCAAATATAACTTATTTGATTGTATTAACAACTTTTTATCGAATTTATTACGTTTTCATTATTTATAACTAACAAACAGGTTTTTCTAGACGCTTTTGGATGAAATTAATTGTATATTTCTCTTTAAAACTAACATAAGTTTAGATGCAATAAAGTTCGACTTGCCCAATTTGAATTGAGAAGTGTCACCAGAAATAATTCATTTGATTAAATTAGCAACTTTATATCAACATTACTATGTTCTCATTCTATATAGACAATTAAAAGGTTTTTATAGACGCTTTTGGACGAAATTCATTATAAATTTCGATAACATAAGTTTAGAGGCTATAAATTCGACTTCCCCAATTTTGAATTCAAAAGTGGCACCAAATATAAATTATTTGATTGTATTAGCAACTTTTTATCAAATTTATTACGTTTTCATTATTTATAACTAACAAACAGGTTTTTCTTGACGCTTTTGGATGAAATTATTTGTATATTTCTCTTTAATAATAACAAAAGTTTAGATGCAATAAAGTTCGACTTGCCCAATTTGAATTGAGAAGTGTCACCAGAAATAATTCATTTGATTAAATTAGCAACTTTATATTAATATTATTATGTTCTCATTCTATATAGCCAATTAAAAGGTCCTTACAGACGTTTTTGGATGAAATTCATTATACATTTCGATAACGTAAGTTTAGAGGCTATAAATTCGACTTCCCCAATTTTGAATTCAAAAGTGGCACCAAATATAACTTATTTGATTGTATTAACAACTTTTTATCGAATTTATTACGTTTTCATTATTTATAACTAACAAACAGGTTTTTCTAGACGCTTTTGTATGAAATTATTTGTATATTTCTCTTTAAAAATAACATAAGTTTAGATGCAATAAAGTTCGACTTGCCCAATTTGAATTGAGAAGTGTCACCAGAAATAATTCATTTGATTAAATTAGCAACTTTATATCAACATTACTATGTTCTCATTCTATATAGACAATTAAAAGGTTTTTATAGACGCTTTTGGACGAAATTCATTATAAATTTCGATAACATAAGTTTAGAGGCTATAAATTCGACTTCCCCAATTTTGAATTCAAAAGTGGCACCAAATATAAATTATTTGATTGTATTAGCAACTTTTTATCAAATTTATTACGTTTTCATTATTTATAACTAACAAACAGGTTTTTCTTGACGCTTTTGGATGAAATTATTTGTATATTTCTCTTTAATAATAACAAAAGTTTAGATGCAATAAAGTTTGACTTGCCCAATTTGAATTGAGAAGTGTCACCAGAAATAATTCATTTGATTAAATTAGCAACTTTATATCAACATTATTATGTTCTCATTCTATATAGCCAATTAAAAGGTCCTTACAGACGTTTTTGGATGAAATTCATTATACATTTCGATAACGTAAGTTTAGAGGCTATAAATTCGACTTCCCCAATTTTGAATTCAAAAGTGGCACCAAATATAACTTATTTGATTGTATTAACAACTTTTTATCGAATTTATTACGTTTTCATTATTTATAACTAACAAACAGGTTTTTCTAGACGCTTTTGGATGAAATTATTTGTATATTTCTCTTTAAAAATAACATAAGTTTAGATGCAATAAAGTTCGACTTGCCCAATTTGAATTGAGAAGTGTCACCAGAAATAATTCATTTGATTAAATTAGCAACTTTATATCAACATTATTATGTTCTCATTCTATATAGCCAATTAAAAGGACTTTATAGACGTTTTTGGATGAAATTCATTATACATTTCGATAACGTAAGTTTAGAGGCTATAAATTCGACTTCCCCAATTTTGAATTAAAAAGTGGCACCAAATATAACTTATTTGATTGTATTAACAACTTTTTATCGAATTTATTACGTTTTCATTATTTATAACTAACAAACAGGTTTTTCTAGACGCTTTTGGATGAAATTAATTGTATATTTCTCTTTAAAAATAACATAAGTTTAGATGCAATAAAGTTCGACTTGCCCAATTTGAATTGAGAAGTGTCACCAGAAATAATTCATTTTATTAAATTAGCAACTTTATATCAACATTACTATGTTCTCATTCTATATAGCCAATTAAAAGGTTTTTATAGACGCTTTTGGACGAAATTCATTATAAATTTCGATAACATAAGTTTAGAGGCTATAAATTCGACTTCCCCAATTTTGAATTCAAAAGTGGCACCAAATATAACTTATTTGATTGTATTAACAACTTTTTATCGAATTTATTACGTTTTCATTATTTATAACTAACAAACAGGTTTTTCTAGACGCTTTTGGATGAAATTATTATTATATTTCTCTTTAAAAATAACATAAGTTTAGATGCAATAAAGTTCGACTTGCCTAATTTGAATTGAGAAGTGTCACCAGAAATAATTCATTTGATTAAATTAGCAACTTTATATCAACATTACTATGTTCTCATTCTATATAGACAATTAAAAGGTTTTTATAGACGCTTTTGGACGAAATTCATTATAAATTTCGATAACATAAGTTTAGAGGCTATAAATTCGACTTCCCCAATTTTGAATTCAAAAGTGGCACCAAATATAAATTATTTGATTGTATTAGCAACTTTTTATCAAATTTATTACGTTTTCATTATTTATAACTAACAAATAGGTTTTTCTTGACGCTTTTGGATGAAATTATTTGTATATTTCTCTTTAATAATAACAAAAGTTTAGATGCAATAAAGTTCGACTTGCCCAATTTGAATTGAGAAGTGTCACCAGAAATAATTCATTTGATTAAATTAGCAACTTTATATCAATATTATTATGTTCTCATTCTATATAGCCAATTAAAAGGTCCTTATAGACGTTTTTGGATGAAATTCATTATACATTTCGATAACGTAAGTTTAGAGGCTATAAATTCGACTTCCCCAATTTTGAATTCAAAAGTGGCACCAAATATAACTTATTTGATTGTATTAACAACTTTTTATTGAATTTATTACGTTTTCATTATTTATAACTAACAAACAGGTTTTTCTAGATGCTTTTGGATGAAATTATTATTATATTTCTCTTTAAAAATAACATAAGTTTAGATGCAATAAAGTTCGACTTGCCTAATTTGAATTGAGAAGTGTCACCAGAAATAATTCATTTGATTAAATTAGCAACTTTATATCAACATTATTATGTTCTCATTCTATATAGCTAATTAAAAGGTTTTTATAGACGCTTTTGGACGAAATTCATTATACTTTTCGATAACGTAAGTTTAGAGGCTATAAATTCGACTTCCCCAAATTTGAATTCAAAAGTGACACCAAATATAATTTATTTGATTGTATTAGCAACTTTTTATCAAATTTATTACGTTTTCATTATTTATAACTAACAAACAGGTTTTTCTTGACGCTTTTGGATAAAATTATTTGTATATTTCTCTTTAATAATAACATAAGTTTAGATGCAATAAAGTTCGACTCGCCCAATTTGAATAGAGAAGTGTCACCAGAAATAGTTCATTTGATTAAATTAGCAACTTTATATCAACATTATTATGTTCTCATTCTATATAGCCAAATAAAAGGTTTTTATAGAGGCTTTTGGACGAAATTCATCATACTTTTCGATAACGTAAGTTTAGAGGCTATAAATTCGACTTCCCCAAATTTGAATTCAAAAGTGACACCAAATATAATTTATTTGATTGTATTAGCAACTTTTTATCAAATTTATTACGTTTTCATTATTTATAACTAACAAACAGGTTTTTCTTGACGCTTTTGGATAAAATTATTTGTATATTTCTCTTTAATAATAACATAAGTTTAGATGCAATAAAGTTCGACTTGCCCAATTTGAATAGAGAAGTGTCACCAGAAATAGTTCATTTGATTAAATTAGCAACTTTATATCAACATTATTATGTTCTCATTCTATATAGCCAATTAAAAGGTCTTTACAGACGTTTTTGGATGAAATTCATTATACATTTCGATAATGTATGTTTAAAGGCTATAAATTCGACTTCTCCAAATTTGAATTCAAAAGTGGCACCAAATATAATTTATTTGATTAAATTAGCAATTTTTTACCCAATTTATTACGTTTTCATTATTTATAACTAACAAACAGGTTTTTCTACACACTTTTGGATGAAATTATTTGTATATTTCTCTTCAAAAATAACATAAGTTTAGATGCAATAAAGTTCGACTTGCCCAATTTGATTTGACAAGTGTCACCAGAAATAATTCATTTGATTAAATTAGCAACTTTATATCAACATTACTATGTTCTCATTCTATATAGCCAATTAAAAGGTTTTTATAGACGCTTTTGGACGAAATTCATTATAAATTTCGATAACATAAGTTTAGAGGCTATAAATTCGACTTCCCCAATTTTGAATTAAAAAGTGGCACCAAATATAACTTATTTGATTGTATTAACAACTTTTTATCGAATTTATTACGTTTTCATTATTTATAACTAACAAACAGGTTTTTCTAGACGCTTTTGGATGAAATTATTTGTATATTTCTCTTTAAAAATAACATAAGTTTAGATGCAATAAAGTTCGACTTGCCCAATTTGAATTGAGAAGTGTCACCAGAAATAATTCATTTGATTAAATTAGCAACTTTATATCAACATTATTATGTTCTCATTCTATATAGCCAATTAAAAGGACTTTATAGACGTTTTTGGATGAAATTCATTATACATTTCGATAACGTAAGTTTAGAGGCTATAAATTCGACTTCCCCAATTTTGAATTAAAAAGTGGCACCAAATATAACTTATTTGATTGTATTAACAACTTTTTATCGAATTTATTACGTTTTCATTATTTATAACTAACAAACAGGTTTTTCTAGACGCTTTTGGATGAAATTAATTGTATATTTCTCTTTAAAAATAACATAAGTTTAGATGCAATAAAGTTCGACTTGCCCAATTTGAATTGAGAAGTGTCACCAGAAATAATTCATTTGATTAAATTAGCAACTTTATATCAACATTACTATGTTCTCATTCTATATAGCCAATTAAAAGGTTTTTATAGACGCTTTTGGACGAAATTCATTATAAATTTCGATAACATAAGTTTAGAGGCTATAAATTCGACTTCCCCAATTTTGAATTCAAAAGTGGCACCAAATATAATTTATTTGATTGTATTAGCAACTTTTTCACAAATTTATTACGTTTTCATTATTTATAACTAACAAACAGGTTTTTCTTGACGCTTTTGGATGAAATTATTTGTATATTTCTCTTTAATAATAACAAAAGTTTAGATGCAATAAAGTTTGACTTGCCCAATTTGAATTGAGAAGTGTCACCAGAAATAATTCATTTGATTAAATTAGCAACTTTATATCAACATTATTATGTTCTCATTCTATATAGCCAATTAAAAGGTCCTTACAGACGTTTTTGGATGAAATTCATTATACATTTCGATAACGTAAGTTTAGAGGCTATAAATTCGACTTCCCCAATTTTGAATTCAAAAGTGGCACCAAATATAACTTATTTGATTGTATTAACAACTTTTTATCGAATTTATTACGTTTTCATTATTTATAACTAACAAACAGGTTTTTCTAGACGCTTTTGGATGAAATTATTTGTATATTTCTCTTTAAAAATAACATAAGTTTAGATGCAATAAAGTTCGACTTGCCCAATTTGAATTGAGAAGTGTCACCAGAAATAATTCATTTGATTAAATTAGCAACTTTATATCAACATTACTATGTTCTCATTCTATATAGCCAATTAAAAGGTTTTTATAGACGCTTTTGGACGAAATTCATTATAAATTTCGATAACATAAGTTTAGAGGCTATAAATTCGACTTCCCCAATTTTGAATTCAAAAGTGGCACCAAATATAATTTATTTGATTGTATTAGCAACTTTTTCACAAATTTATTACGTTTTCATTATTTATAACTAACAAACAGGTTTTTCTTGACGCTTTTGGATGAAATTATTTGTATATTTCTCTTTAATAATAACAAAAGTTTAGATGCAATAAAGTTTGACTTGCCCAATTTGAATTGAGAAGTGTCACCAGAAATAATTCATTTGATTAAATTAGCAACTTTATATCAACATTATTATGTTCTCATTCTATATAGCCAATTAAAAGGTCCTTACAGACGTTTTTGGATGAAATTCATTATACATTTCGATAACGTAAGTTTAGAGGCTATAAATTCGACTTCCCCAATTTTGAATTCAAAAGTGGCACCAAATATAACTTATTTGATTGTATTAACAACTTTTTATCGAATTTATTACGTTTTCATTATTTATAACTAACAAACAGGTTTTTCTAGACGCTTTTGGATGAAATTATTTGTATATTTCTCTTTAAAAATAACATAAGTTTAGATGCAATAAAGTTCGACTTGCCCAATTTGAATTGAGAAGTGTCACCAGAAATAATTCATTTGATTAAATTAGCAACTTTATATCAACATTATTATGTTCTCATTCTATATAGCCAATTAAAAGGTTTTTATAGACGCTTTTGGACGAAATTCATTATACTTTTCGATAACGTAAGTTTAGAGGCTATAAATTCGACTTCCCCAAATTTGAATTCAAAAGTGACACCAAATATAATTTATTTGATTGTATTAGCAACTTTTTATCAAATTTATTACGTTTTCATTATTTATAACTAACAAACAGGTTTTTCTTGACGCTTTTGGATAAAATTATTTGTATATTTCTCTTTAATAATAACATAAGTTTAGATGCAATAAAGTTCGACTTGCCCAATTTGAATAGAGAAGTGTCACCAGAAATAGTTCATTTGATTAAATTAGCAACTTTATATCAACATTATTATGTTCTCATTCTATATAGCCAATTAAAAGGTCTTTACAGACGTTTTTGGATGAAATTCATTATACATTTCGATAATGTATGTTTAAAGGCTATAAATTCGACTTCTCCAAATTTGAATTCAAAAGTGGCACCAAATATAATTTATTTGATTAAATTAGCAATTTTTTACCCAATTTATTACGTTTTCATTATTTATAACTAACAAACAGGTTTTTCTACACACTTTTGGATGAAATTATTTGTATATTTCTCTTTAAAAATAACATAAGTTTAGATGCAATAAAGTTCGACTTGCCCAATTTGAATTGAGAAGTGTCACCAGAAATAATTCATTTGATTAAATTAGCAACTTTATATCAACATTATTATGTTCTCATTCTATATAGCCAATTAAAAGGACTTTATAGACGTTTTTGGATGAAATTCATTATACATTTCGATAACGTAAGTTTAGAGGCTATAAATTCGACTTCCCCAATTTTGAATTAAAAAGTGGCACCAAATATAACTTATTTGATTGTATTAACAACTTTTTATCGAATTTATTACGTTTTCATTATTTATAACTAACAAACAGGTTTTTCTAGACGCTTTTGGATGAAATTAATTGTATATTTCTCTTTAAAAATAACATAAGTTTAGATGCAATAAAGTTCGACTTGCCCAATTTGAATTGAGAAGTGTCACCAGAAATAATTCATTTGATTAAATTAGCAACTTTATATCAACATTACTATGTTCTCATTCTATATAGCCAATTAAAAGGTTTTTATAGACGCTTTTGGACGAAATTCATTATAAATTTCGATAACATAAGTTTAGAGGCTATAAATTCGACTTCCCCAATTTTGAATTCAAAAGTGGCACCAAATATAATTTATTTGATTGTATTAGCAACTTTTTCACAAATTTATTACGTTTTCATTATTTATAACTAACAAACAGGTTTTTCTTGACGCTTTTGGATGAAATTATTTGTATATTTCTCTTTAATAATAACAAAAGTTTAGATGCAATAAAGTTTGACTTGCCCAATTTGAATTGAGAAGTGTCACCAGAAATAATTCATTTGATTAAATTAGCAACTTTATATCAACATTATTATGTTCTCATTCTATATAGCCAATTAAAAGGTCCTTACAGACGTTTTTGGATGAAATTCATTATACATTTCGATAACGTAAGTTTAGAGGCTATAAATTCGACTTCCCCAATTTTGAATTCAAAAGTGGCACCAAATATAACTTATTTGATTGTATTAACAACTTTTTATCGAATTTATTACGTTTTCATTATTTATAACTAACAAACAGGTTTTTCTAGACGCTTTTGGATGAAATTATTTGTATATTTCTCTTTAAAAATAACATAAGTTTAGATGCAATAAAGTTCGACTTGCCCAATTTGAATTGAGAAGTGTCACCAGAAATAATTCATTTGATTAAATTAGCAACTTTATATCAACATTACTATGTTCTCATTCTATATAGCCAATTAAAAGGTTTTTATAGACGCTTTTGGACGAAATTCATTATAAATTTCGATAACATAAGTTTAGAGGCTATAAATTCGACTTCCCCAATTTTGAATTCAAAAGTGGCACCAAATATAATTTATTTGATTGTATTAGCAACTTTTTCACAAATTTATTACGTTTTCATTATTTATAACTAACAAACAGGTTTTTCTTGACGCTTTTGGATGAAATTATTTGTATATTTCTCTTTAATAATAACAAAAGTTTAGATGCAATAAAGTTTGACTTGCCCAATTTGAATTGAGAAGTGTCACCAGAAATAATTCATTTGATTAAATTAGCAACTTTATATCAACATTATTATGTTCTCATTCTATATAGCCAATTAAAAGGTCCTTACAGACGTTTTTGGATGAAATTCATTATACATTTCGATAACGTAAGTTTAGAGGCTATAAATTCGACTTCCCCAATTTTGAATTCAAAAGTGGCACCAAATATAACTTATTTGATTGTATTAACAACTTTTTATCGAATTTATTACGTTTTCATTATTTATAACTAACAAACAGGTTTTTCTAGACGCTTTTGGATGAAATTATTTGTATATTTCTCTTTAAAAATAACATAAGTTTAGATGCAATAAAGTTCGACTTGCCCAATTTGAATTGAGAAGTGTCACCAGAAATAATTCATTTGATTAAATTAGCAACTTTATATCAACATTATTATGTTCTCATTCTATATAGCCAATTAAAAGGTTTTTATAGACGCTTTTGGACGAAATTCATTATACTTTTCGATAACGTAAGTTTAGAGGCTATAAATTCGACTTCCCCAAATTTGAATTCAAAAGTGACACCAAATATAATTTATTTGATTGTATTAGCAACTTTTTATCAAATTTATTACGTTTTCATTATTTATAACTAACAAACAGGTTTTTCTTGACGCTTTTGGATAAAATTATTTGTATATTTCTCTTTAATAATAACATAAGTTTAGATGCAATAAAGTTCGACTTGCCCAATTTGAATAGAGAAGTGTCACCAGAAATAGTTCATTTGATTAAATTAGCAACTTTATATCAACATTATTATGTTCTCATTCTATATAGCCAATTAAAAGGTCTTTACAGACGTTTTTGGATGAAATTCATTATACATTTCGATAATGTATGTTTAAAGGCTATAAATTCGACTTCTCCAAATTTGAATTCAAAAGTGGCACCAAATATAATTTATTTGATTAAATTAGCAATTTTTTACCCAATTTATTACGTTTTCATTATTTATAACTAACAAACAGGTTTTTCTACACACTTTTGGATGAAATTATTTGTATATTTCTCTTTAAAAATAACATAAGTTTAGATGCAATCAAGTTCGACTTGCCCAATTTGATTTGACAAGTGTCACCAGAAATAATTCATTTGATTAAATTAGCAACTTTATATCAACATTACTATGTTCTCATTCTATATAGCCAATTAAAAGGTTTTTATAGACGCTTTTGGACGAAATTCATTATAAATTTCGATAACATAAGTTTAGAGGCTATAAATTCGACTTCCCCAATTTTGAATTAAAAAGTAGCACCAAATATAACTTATTTGATTGTATTAACAACTTTTTATCGAATTTATTACGTTTTCATTATTTATAACTAACAAACAGGTTTTTCTAGACGCTTTTGGATGAAATTAATTGTATATTTCTCTTTAAAACTAACATAAGTTTAGATGCAATAAAGTTCGACTTGCCCAATTTGAATTGAGAAGTGTCACCAGAAATAATTCATTTGATTAAATTAGCAACTTTATATCAACATTACTATGTTCTCATTCTATATAGACAATTAAAAGGTTTTTATAGACGCTTTTGGACGAAATTCATTATAAATTTCGATAACATAAGTTTAGAGGCTATAAATTCGACTTCCCCAATTTTGAATTCAAAAGTGGCACCAAATATAAATTATTTGATTGTATTAGCAACTTTTTATCAAATTTATTACGTTTTCATTATTTATAACTAACAAACAGGTTTTTCTTGACGCTTTTGGATGAAATTATTTGTATATTTCTCTTTAATAATAACAAAAGTTTAGATGCAATAAAGTTCGACTTGCCCAATTTGAATTGAGAAGTGTCACCAGAAATAATTCATTTGATTAAATTAGCAACTTTATATTAATATTATTATGTTCTCATTCTATATAGCCAATTAAAAGGTCCTTACAGACGTTTTTGGATGAAATTCATTATACATTTCGATAACGTAAGTTTAGAGGCTATAAATTCGACTTCCCCAATTTTGAATTCAAAAGTGGCACCAAATATAACTTATTTGATTGTATTAACAACTTTTTATCGAATTTATTACGTTTTCATTATTTATAACTAACAAACAGGTTTTTCTAGACGCTTTTGTATGAAATTATTTGTATATTTCTCTTTAAAAATAACATAAGTTTAGATGCAATAAAGTTCGACTTGCCCAATTTGAATTGAGAAGTGTCACCAGAAATAATTCATTTGATTAAATTAGCAACTTTATATCAACATTACTATGTTCTCATTCTATATAGACAATTAAAAGGTTTTTATAGACGCTTTTGGACGAAATTCATTATAAATTTCGATAACATAAGTTTAGAGGCTATAAATTCGACTTCCCCAATTTTGAATTCAAAAGTGGCACCAAATATAAATTATTTGATTGTATTAGCAACTTTTTATCAAATTTATTACGTTTTCATTATTTATAACTAACAAACAGGTTTTTCTTGACGCTTTTGGATGAAATTATTTGTATATTTCTCTTTAATAATAACAAAAGTTTAGATGCAATAAAGTTTGACTTGCCCAATTTGAATTGAGAAGTGTCACCAGAAATAATTCATTTGATTAAATTAGCAACTTTATATCAACATTATTATGTTCTCATTCTATATAGCCAATTAAAAGGTCCTTACAGACGTTTTTGGATGAAATTCATTATACATTTCGATAACGTAAGTTTAGAGGCTATAAATTCGACTTCCCCAATTTTGAATTCAAAAGTGGCACCAAATATAACTTATTTGATTGTATTAACAACTTTTTATCGAATTTATTACGTTTTCATTATTTATAACTAACAAACAGGTTTTTCTAGACGCTTTTGGATGAAATTATTTGTATATTTCTCTTTAAAAATAACATAAGTTTAGATGCAATAAAGTTCGACTTGCCCAATTTGAATTGAGAAGTGTCACCAGAAATATTTCATTTGATTAAATTAGCAACTTTATATCAACATTATTATGTTCTCATTCTATATAGCCAATTAAAAGGTTTTTATAGACGCTTTTGGAAGAAATTCATTATACTTTTCGATAACGTAAGTTTAGAGGCTATAAATTCGACTTCCCCAAATTTGAATTCAAAAGTGACACCAAATATAATTTATTTGATTGTATTAGCAACATTTTATCAAATTTATTACGTTTTCATTATATATAACTAACAAACAGGTTTTTCTTGACGCTTTTGGATAAAATTATTTGTATATTTCTCTTTAATAATAACATAAGTTTAGATGCAATAAAGTTCGACTCGCCCAATTTGAATAGAGAAGTGTCACCAGAAATAGTTCATTTGATTAAATTAGCAACTTTATATGAACATTATTATGTTCTCATTCTATATAGCCAATTAAAAGGTCTTTACAGACGTTTTTGGATGAAATTCATTATACATTTCGATAATGTATGTTTAAAGGCTATAAATTCGACTTCTCCAAATTTGAATTCAAAAGTGGCACCAAATATAATTTATTTGATTAAATTAGCAATTTTTTACCCAATTTATTACGTTTTCATTATTTATAACTAACAAACAGGTTTTTCTACACACTTTTGGATGAAATTATTTGTATATTTCTCTTTAAAAATAACATAAGTTTAGATGCAATCAAGTTCGACTTGCCCAATTTGATTTGACAAGTGTCACCAGAAATAATTCATTTGATTAAATTAGCAACTTTATATCAACATTACTATGTTCTCATTCTATATAGCCAATTAAAAGGTTTTTATAGACGCTTTTGGACGAAATTCATTATAAATTTCGATAACATAAGTTTAGAGGCTATAAATTCGACTTCCCCAATTTTGAATTAAAAAGTAGCACCAAATATAACTTATTTGATTGTATTAACAACTTTTTATCGAATTTATTACGTTTTCATTATTTATAACTAACAAACAGGTTTTTCTAGACGCTTTTGGATGAAATTAATTGTATATTTCTCTTTAAAACTAACATAAGTTTAGATGCAATAAAGTTCGACTTGCCCAATTTGAATTGAGAAGTGTCACCAGAAATAATTCATTTGATTAAATTAGCAACTTTATATCAACATTACTATGTTCTCATTCTATATAGACAATTAAAAGGTTTTTATAGACGCTTTTGGACGAAATTCATTATAAATTTCGATAACATAAGTTTAGAGGCTATAAATTCGACTTCCCCAATTTTGAATTCAAAAGTGGCACCAAATATAAATTATTTGATTGTATTAGCAACTTTTTATCAAATTTATTACGTTTTCATTATTTATAACTAACAAACAGGTTTTTCTTGACGCTTTTGGATGAAATTATTTGTATATTTCTCTTTAATAATAACAAAAGTTTAGATGCAATAAAGTTCGACTTGCCCAATTTGAATTGAGAAGTGTCACCAGAAATAATTCATTTGATTAAATTAGCAACTTTATATTAATATTATTATGTTCTCATTCTATATAGCCAATTAAAAGGTCCTTACAGACGTTTTTGGATGAAATTCATTATACATTTCGATAACGTAAGTTTAGAGGCTATAAATTCGACTTCCCCAATTTTGAATTCAAAAGTGGCACCAAATATAACTTATTTGATTGTATTAACAACTTTTTATCGAATTTATTACGTTTTCATTATTTATAACTAACAAACAGGTTTTTCTAGACGCTTTTGTATGAAATTATTTGTATATTTCTCTTTAAAAATAACATAAGTTTAGATGCAATAAAGTTCGACTTGCCCAATTTGAATTGAGAAGTGTCACCAGAAATAATTCATTTGATTAAATTAGCAACTTTATATCAACATTACTATGTTCTCATTCTATATAGACAATTAAAAGGTTTTTATAGACGCTTTTGGACGAAATTCATTATAAATTTCGATAACATAAGTTTAGAGGCTATAAATTCGACTTCCCCAATTTTGAATTCAAAAGTGGCACCAAATATAAATTATTTGATTGTATTAGCAACTTTTTATCAAATTTATTACGTTTTCATTATTTATAACTAACAAACAGGTTTTTCTTGACGCTTTTGGATGAAATTATTTGTATATTTCTCTTTAATAATAACAAAAGTTTAGATGCAATAAAGTTTGACTTGCCCAATTTGAATTGAGAAGTGTCACCAGAAATAATTCATTTGATTAAATTAGCAACTTTATATCAACATTATTATGTTCTCATTCTATATAGCCAATTAAAAGGTCCTTACAGACGTTTTTGGATGAAATTCATTATACATTTCGATAACGTAAGTTTAGAGGCTATAAATTCGACTTCCCCAATTTTGAATTCAAAAGTGGCACCAAATATAACTTATTTGATTGTATTAACAACTTTTTATCGAATTTATTACGTTTTCATTATTTATAACTAACAAACAGGTTTTTCTAGACGCTTTTGGATGAAATTATTTGTATATTTCTCTTTAAAAATAACATAAGTTTAGATGCAATAAAGTTCGACTTGCCCAATTTGAATTGAGAAGTGTCACCAGAAATATTTCATTTGATTAAATTAGCAACTTTATATCAACATTATTATGTTCTCATTCTATATAGCCAATTAAAAGGTTTTTATAGACGCTTTTGAAAGAAATTCATTATACTTTTCGATAACGTAAGTTTAGAGGCTATAAATTCGACTTCCCCAAATTTGAATTCAAAAGTGACACCAAATATAATTTATTTGATTGTATTAGCAACATTTTATCAAATTTATTACGTTTTCATTATATATAACTAACAAACAGGTTTTTCTTGACGCTTTTGGATAAAATTATTTGTATATTTCTCTTTAATAATAACATAAGTTTAGATGCAATAAAGTTCGACTCGCCCAATTTGAATAGAGAAGTGTCACCAGAAATAGTTCATTTGATTAAATTAGCAACTTTATATGAACATTATTATGTTCTCATTCTATATAGCCAATTAAAAGGTCTTTACAGACGTTTTTGGATGAAATTCATTATACATTTCGATAATGTATGTTTAAAGGCTATAAATTCGACTTCTCCAAATTTGAAGTCAAAAGTGGCACCAAATATAATTTATTTGATTAAATTAGCAATTTTTTACCCAATTTATTACGTTTTCATTATTTATAACTAACAAACAGGTTTTTCTACACACTTTTGGATGAAATTATTTGTATATTTCTCTTTAAAAATAACATAAGTTTAGATGCAATAAAGTTCGACTTGCCCAATTTGATTTGACAAGTGTCACCAGAAATAATTCATTTGATTAAATTAGCAACTTTATATCAACATTACTATGTTCTCATTCTATATAGCCAATTAAAAGGTTTTTATAGACGCTTTTGGACGAAATTCATTATAAATTTCGATAACATAAGTTTAGAGGCTATAAATTCGACTTCCCCAATTTTGAATTAAAAAGTGGCACCAAATATAACTTATTTGATTGTATTAACAACTTTTTATCGAATTTATTACGTTTTCATTATTTACAACTAACAAACAGGTTTTTCTTGACGCTTTTGGATGAAATTATTTGTATATTTCTCTTTAATAATAACAAAAGTTTAGATGCAATAAAGTTCGACTTGCCCAATTTGAATTGAGAAGTGTCACCAGAAATAATTCATTTGATTAAATTAGCAACTTTATATTAATATTATTATGTTCTCATTCTATATAGCCAATTAAAAGGTCCTTACAGACGTTTTTGGATGAAATTCATTATACATTTCGATAACGTAAGTTTAGAGGCTATAAATTCGACTTCCCCAATTTTGAATTCAAAAGTGGCACCAAATATAACTTATTTGATTGTATTAACAACTTTTTATCGAATTTATTACGTTTTCATTATTTATAACTAACAAACACGTTTTTCTAGACGCTTTTGGATGAAATTATTTGTATATTTCTCTTTAAAAATAACATAAGTTTAGATGCAATAAAGTTCGACTTGCCCAATTTGAATTGACAAGTGTCACCAGAAATATTTCATTTGATTAAATTAGCAACTTTATATCAACATTATTATGTTCTCATTCTATATAGCCAATTAAAAGGTTTTTATAGACGCTTTTGGAAGAAATTCATTATACTTTTCGATAACGTAAGTTTAGAGGCTATAAATTCGACTTCCCCAAATTTGAATTCAAAAGTGACACCAAATATAATTTATTTGATTGTATTAGCAACTTTTTATCAAATTTATTACGTTTTCATTATTTATAACTAACAAACAGGTTTTTCTTGACGCTTTTGGATAAAATTATTTGTATATTTCTCTTTAATAATAACATAAGTTTAGATGCAATAAAGTTCGACTCGCCCAATTTGAATAGAGAAGTGTCACCAGAAATAGTTCATTTGATTAAATTAGCAACTTTATATGAACATTATTATGTTCTCATTCTATATAGCCAATTAAAAGGTCTTTACAGACGTTTTTGGATGAAATTCATTATACATTTCGATAATGTATGTTTAAAGGCTATAAATTCGACTTCTCCAAATTTGAATTCAAAAGTGGCACCAAATATAATTTATTTGATTAAATTAGCAATTTTTTACCCAATTTATTACGTTTTCATTATTTATAACTAACAAACAGGTTTTTCTACACACTTTTGGATGAAATTATTTGTATATTTCTCTTTAAAAATAACATAAGTTTAGATGCAATAAAGTTCGACTTGCCCAATTTGATTTGACAAGTGTCACCAGAAATAATTCATTTGATTAAATTAGCAACTTTATATCAACATTACTATGTTCTCATTCTATATAGCCAATTAAAAGGTTTTTATAGACGCTTTTGGACGAAATTCATTATAAATTTCGATAACATAAGTTTAGAGGCTATAAATTCGACTTCCCCAATTTTGAATTAAAAAGTGGCACCAAATATAACTTATTTGATTGTATTAACAACTTTTTATCGAATTTATTACGTTTTCATTATTTATAACTAACAAACAGGTTTTTCTAGAAGCTTTTGGATGAAATTATTTGTATATTTCTCTTTAAAAATAACATAAGTTTAGATGCAATAAAGTTCGACTTGCCCAATTTGAATTGAGAAGTGTCACCAGAAATAATTCATTTGATTAAATTAGCAACTTTATATCAACATTATTATGTTCTCATTCTATATAGCCAATTAAAAGGACTTTATAGACGTTTTTGGATGAAATTCATTATACATTTCGATAACGTAAGTTTAGAGGCTATAAATTCGACTTCCCCAATTTTGAATTAAAAAGTGGCACCAAATATAACTTATTTGATTGTATTAACAACTTTTTATCGAATTTATTACGTTTTCATTATTTATAACTAACAAACAGGTTTTTCTAGACGCTTTTGGATGAAATTAATTGTATATTTCTCTTTAAAAATAACATAAGTTTAGATGCAATAAAGTTCGACTTGCCCAATTTGAATTGAGAAGTGTCACCAGAAATAATTCATTTTATTAAATTAGCAACTTTATATCAACATTACTATGTTCTCATTCTATATAGCCAATTAAAAGGTTTTTATAGACGCTTTTGGACGAAATTCATTATAAATTTCGATAACATAAGTTTAGAGGCTATAAATTCGACTTCCCCAATTTTGAATTCAAAAGTGGCACCAAATATAATTTATTTGATTGTATTAGCAACTTTTTCACAAATTTATTACGTTTTCATTATTTATAACTAACAAACAGGTTTTTCTTGACGCTTTTGGATGAAATTATTTGTATATTTCTCTTTAATAATAACAAAAGTTTAGATGCAATAAAGTTTGACTTGCCCAATTTGAATTGAGAAGTGTCACCAGAAATAATTCATTTGATTAAATTAGCAACTTTATATCAACATTATTATGTTCTCATTCTATGTAGCCAATTAAAAGGTCCTTACAGACGTTTTTGGATGAAATTCATTATACATTTCGATAACGTAAGTTTAGAGGCTATAAATTCGACTTCCCCAATTTTGAATTCAAAAGTGGCACCAAATATAACTTATTTGATTGTATTAACAACTTTTTATCGAATTTATTACGTTTTCATTATTTATAACTAACAAACAGGTTTTTCTAGACGCTTTTGGATGAAATTATTTGTATATTTCTCTTTAAAAATAACATAAGTTTAGATGCAATAAAGTTCGACTTGCCCAATTT
The DNA here is from genome assembly GCF_002870075.4 of Lactuca sativa. NCBI lineage: Eukaryota > Viridiplantae > Streptophyta > Magnoliopsida > Asterales > Asteraceae > Lactuca > Lactuca sativa. The sequence continues at coordinate 7,891,879 of NC_056626.2, read as the reverse complement.
GAATTGAGAAGTGTCACCAGAAATAATTCATTTGATTAAATTAGCAACTTTATATCAACATTATTATGTTCTCATTCTATATAGCCAATTAAAAGGTTTTTATAGACGCTTTTGGACGAAATTCATTATACTTTTCGATAACGTAAGTTTAGAGGCTATAAATTCGACTTCCCCAAATTTGAATTCAAAAGTGACACCAAATATAATTTATTTGATTGTATTAGCAACTTTTTATCAAATTTATTACGTTTTCATTATTTATAACTAACAAACAGGTTTTTCTTGACGCTTTTGGATAAAATTATTTGTATATTTCTCTTTAATAATAACATAAGTTTAGATGCAATAAAGTTCGACTTGCCCAATTTGAATAGAGAAGTGTCACCAGAAATAGTTCATTTGATTAAATTAGCAACTTTATATCAACATTATTATGTTCTCATTCTATATAGCCAATTAAAAGGTCTTTACAGACGTTTTTGGATGAAATTCATTATACATTTCGATAATGTATGTTTAAAGGCTATAAATTCGACTTCTCCAAATTTGAATTCAAAAGTGGCACCAAATATAATTTATTTGATTAAATTAGCAATTTTTTACCCAATTTATTACGTTTTCATTATTTATAACTAACAAACAGGTTTTTCTACACACTTTTGGATGAAATTATTTGTATATTTCTCTTTAAAAATAACATAAGTTTAGATGCAATCAAGTTCGACTTGCCCAATTTGATTTGACAAGTGTCACCAGAAATAATTCATTTGATTAAATTAGCAACTTTATATCAACATTACTATGTTCTCATTCTATATAGCCAATTAAAAGGTTTTTATAGACGCTTTTGGACGAAATTCATTATAAATTTCGATAACATAAGTTTAGAGGCTATAAATTCGACTTCCCCAATTTTGAATTAAAAAGTGGCACCAAATATAACTTATTTGATTGTATTAACAACTTTTTATCGAATTTATTACGTTTTCATTATTTATAACTAACAAACAGGTTTTTCTAGACGCTTTTGGATGAAATTATTTGTATATTTCTCTTTAAAAATAACATAAGTTTAGATGCAATAAAGTTCGACTTGCCCAATTTGAATTGAGAAGTGTCACCAGAAATAATTCATTTGATTAAATTAGCAACTTTATATCAACATTACTATGTTCTCATTCTATATAGCCAATTAAAAGGTTTTTATAGACGCTTTTGGACGAAATTCATTATAAATTTCGATAACATAAGTTTAGAGGCTATAAATTCGACTTCCCCAATTTTGAATTAAAAAGTGGCACCAAATATAACTTATTTGATTGTATTAACAACTTTTTATCGAATTTATTACGTTTTCATTATTTATAACTAACAAACAGGTTTTTCTAGACGCTTTTGGATGAAATTATTTGTATATTTCTCTTTAAAAATAACATAAGTTTAGATGCAATAAAGTTCGACTTGCCCAATTTGAATTGAGAAGTGTCACCAGAAATAATTCATTTGATTAAATTAGCAACTTTATATCAACATTACTATGTTCTCATTCTATATAGACAATTAAAAGGTTTTTATAGACGCTTTTGGACGAAATTCATTATAAATTTCGATAACATAAGTTTAGAGGCTATAAATTCGACTTCCCCAATTTTGAATTCAAAAGTGGCACCAAATATAAATTATTTGATTGTATTAGCAACTTTTTATCAAATTTATTACGTTTTCATTATTTATAACTAACAAACAGGTTTTTCTTGACGCTTTTGGATGAAATTAATTGTATATTTCTCTTTAATAATAACAAAAGTTTAGATGCAATAAAGTTCGACTTGCCCAATTTGAATTGAGAAGTGTCACCAGAAATAATTCATTTGATTAAATTAGCAACTTTATATTAATATTATTATGTTCTCATTCTATATAGCCAATTAAAAGGTCCTTACAGACGTTTTTGGATGAAATTCATTATACATTTCGATAACGTAAGTTTAGAGGCTATAAATTCGACTTCCCCAATTTTGAATTCAAAAGTGGCACCAAATATAACTTATTTGATTGTATAAACAACTTTTTATCGAATTTATTACGTTTTCATTATTTATAACTAACAAACAGGTTTTTCTAGACGCTTTTGGATGAAATTATTTGTATATTTCTCTTTAAAAATAACATAAGTTTAGATGCAATAAAGTTCGACTTGCCCAATTTGAATTGAGAAGTGTCACCAGAAATATTTCATTTGATTAAATTAGCAACTTTATATCAACATTATTATGTTCTCATTCTATATAGCCAATTAAAAGGTTTTTATAGACGCTTTTGGAAGAAATTCATTATACTTTTCGATAACGTAAGTTTAGAGGCTATAAATTCGACTTCCCCAAATTTGAATTCAAAAGTGACACCAAATATAATTTATTTGATTGTATTAGCAACTTTTTATCAAATTTATTACGTTTTCATTATTTATAACTAACAAACAGGTTTTTCTTGACGCTTTTGGATAAAATTATTTGTATATTTCTCTTTAATAATAACATAAGTTTAGATGCAATAAAGTTCGACTCGCCCAATTTGAATAGAGAAGTGTCACCAGAAATAGTTCATTTGATTAAATTAGCAACTTTATATCAACATTATTATGTTCTCATTCTATATAGCCAATTAAAAGGTCTTTACAGACGTTTTTGGATGAAATTCATTATACATTTCGATAATGTATGTTTAAAGGCTATAAATTCGACTTCTCCAAATTTGAATTCAAAAGTGGCACCAAATATAATTTATTTGATTAAATTAGCAATTTTTTACCCAATTTATTACGTTTTCATTATTTATAACTAACAAACAGGTTTTTCTACACACTTTTGGATGAAATTATTTGTATATTTCTCTTTAAAAATAACATAAGTTTAGATGCAATGAAGTTCGACTTGCCCAATTTGATTTGACAAGTGTCACCAGAAATAATTCATTTGATTAAATTAGCAACTTTATATCAACATTACTATGTTCTCATTCTATATAGCCAATTAAAAGGTTTTTATAGACGCTTTTGGACGAAATTCATTATAAATTTCGATAACATAAGTTTAGAGGCTATAAATTCGACTTCCCCAATTTTGAATTAAAAAGTGGCACCAAATATAACTTATTTGATTGTATTAACAACTTTTTATCGAATTTATTACGTTTTCATTATTTATAACTAACAAACAGGTTTTTCTAGACGCTTTTGGATGAAATTATTTGTATATTTCTCTTTAAAAATAACATAAGTTTAGATGCAATAAAGTTCGACTTGCCCAATTTGAATTGAGAAGTGTCACCAGAAATAATTCATTTGATTAAATTAGCAACTTTATATCAACATTATTATGTTCTCATTCTATATAGCCAATTAAAAGGACTTTATAGACGTTTTTGGATGAAATTCATTATACATTTCGATAACGTAAGTTTAGAGGCTATAAATTCGACTTCCCCAATTTTGAATTAAAAAGTGGCACCAAATATAACTTATTTGATTGTATTAACAACTTTTTATCGAATTTATTACGTTTTCATTATTTATAACTAACAAACAGGTTTTTCTAGACGCTTTTGGATGAAATTAATTGTATATTTCTCTTTAAAAATAACATAAGTTTAGATGCAATAAAGTTCGACTTGCCCAATTTGAATTGAGAAGTGTCACCAGAAATAATTCATTTTATTAAATTAGCAACTTTATATCAACATTACTATGTTCTCATTCTATATAGCCAATTAAAAGGTTTTTATAGACACTTTTGGACGAAATTCATTATAAATTTCGATGACATAAGTTTAGAGGCTATAAATTCGACTTCCCCAATTTTGAATTCAAAAGTGGCACCAAATATAACTTATTTGATTGTATTAACAACTTTTTATCGAATTTATTACGTTTTCATTATTTATAACTAACAAACAGGTTTTTCTAGACGCTTTTGGATGAAATTATTATTATATTTCTCTTTAAAAATAACATAAGTTTAGATGCAATAAAGTTCGACTTGCCTAATTTGAATTGAGAAGTGTCACCAGAAATAATTCATTTGATTAAATTAGCAACTTTATATCAACTTTATTATGTTCTCATTCTATATAGCCAATTAAAAGGTTTTTATAGACGCTTTTGGACGAAATTCATTATACTTTTCGATAACGTAAGTTTAGAGGCTATAAATTCGACTTCCCCAAATTTGAATTCAAAAGTGACACCAAATATAATTTATTTGATTGTATTAGCAACTTTTTATCAAATTTATTACGTTTTCATTGTTTATAACTAACAAACAGGTTTTTCTTGACGCTTTTGGATAAAATTATTTGTATATTTCTCTTTAATAATAACATAAGTTTAGATGCAATAAAGTTCGACTTGCCCAATTTGAATAGAGAAGTGTCACCAGAAATAGTTCATTTGATTAAATTAGCAACTTTATATCAACATTATTATGTTCTCATTCTATATAGCCAATTAAAAGGTCTTTACAGACGTTTTTGGATGAAATTCATTATACATTTCGATAATGTATGTTTAAAGGCTATAAATTCGACTTCTCCAAATTTGAATTCAAAAGTGGCACCAAATATAATTTATTTGATTAAATTAGCAATTTTTTACCCAATTTATTACGTTTTCATTATTTATAACTAACAAACAGGTTTTTCTACACACTTTTGGATGAAATTATTTGTATATTTCTCTTTAAAAATAACATAAATTTAGATGCAATAAAGTTCGAGTTGCCCAATTTGAATTGAGAAGTGTCACCAGAAATAATTCATTTGATTAAATTAGCAACTTTATATCAACATTACTATGTTCTCATTCTATATAGCCAATTAAAAGGTTTTTATAGACGCTTTTGGACGAAATTCATTATAAATTTCGATAACATAAGTTTAGAGGCTATAAATTCGACTTCCCCAATTTTGAATTAAAAAGTGGCACCAAATATAACTTATTTGATTGTATTAACAACTTTTTATCGAATTTATTACGTTTTCATTATTTATAACTAACAAACAGGTTTTTCTAGACGCTTTTGGATGAAATTATTTGTATATTTCTCTTTAAAAATAACATAAGTTTAGATGCAATAAAGTTCGACTTGCCCAATTTGAATTGAGAAGTGTCACCAGAAATAATTCATTTGATTAAATTAGCAACTTTATATCAACATTACTATGTTCTCATTCTATATAGACAATTAAAAGGTTTTTATAGACGCTTTTGGACGAAATTCATTATAAATTTCGATAACATAAGTTTAGAGGCTATAAATTCGACTTCCCCAATTTTGAATTCAAAAGTGGCACCAAATATAAATTATTTGATTGTATTAGCAACTTTTTATCAAATTTATTACGTTTTCATTATTTATAACTAACAAACAGGTTTTTCTTGACGCTTTTGGATGAAATTATTTGTATATTTCTCTTTAATAATAACAAAAGTTTAGATGCAATAAAGTTCGACTTGCCCAATTTGAATTGAGAAGTGTCACCAGAAATAATTCATTTGATTAAATTAGCAACTTTATATCAATATTATTATGTTCTCATTCTATATAGCCAATTAAAAGGTCCTTATAGACGTTTTTGGATGAAATTCATTATACATTTCGATAACGTAAGTTTAGAGGCTATAAATTCGACTTCCCCAATTTTGAATTCAAAAGTGGCACCAAATATAACTTATTTGATTGTATTAACAACTTTTGATCGAATTTATTACGTTTTCATTATTTATAACTAACAAACAGGTTTTTCTAGACGCTTTTGGATGAAATTATTATTATATTTCTCTTTAAAAATAACATAAGTTTAGATGCAATAAAGTTCGACTTGCCTAATTTGAATTGAGAAGTGTCACCAGAAATAATTCATTTGATTAAATTAGCAACTTTATATCAACATTATTATGTTCTCATTCTATATAGCCAATTAAAAGGTTTTTATAGACGCTTTTGGACGAAATTCATTATACTTTTCGATAACGTAAGTTTAGAGGCTATAAATTCGACTTCCCCAAATTTGAATTCAAAAGTGACACCAAATATAATTTATTTGATTGTATTAGCAACTTTTTATCAAATTTATTACGTTTTCATTATTTATAACTAACAAACAGGTTTTTCTTGACGCTTTTGGATAAAATTATTTGTATATTTCTCTTTAATAATAACATAAGTTTAGATGCAATAAAGTTCGACTTGCCCAATTTGAATAGAGAAGTGTCACCAGAAATAGTTCATTTGATTAAATTAGCAACTTTATATCAACATTATTATGTTCTCATTCTATATAGCCAATTAAAAGGTCTTTACAGACGTTTTTGGATGAAATTCATTATACATTTCGATAATGTATGTTTAAAGGCTATAAATTCGACTTCTCCAAATTTGAATTCAAAAGTGGCACCAAATATAATTTATTTGATTAAATTAGCAATTTTTTACCCAATTTATTACGTTTTCATTATTTATAACTAACAAACAGGTTTTTCTACACACTTTTGGATGAAATTATTTGTATATTTCTCTTTAAAAATAACATAAGTTTAGATGCAATAAAGTTCGACTTGCCCAATTTGATTTGACAAGTGTCACCAGAAATAATTCATTTGATTAAATTAGCAACTTTATATCAACATTACTATGTTCTCATTCTATATAGCCAATTAAAAGGTTTTTATAGACGCTTTTGGACAAATTCATTATAAATTTCGATAACATAAGTTTAGAGGCTATAAATTCGACTTCCCCAATTTTGAATTAAAAAGTGGCACCAAATATAACTTATTTGATTGTATTAACAACTTTTTATCGAATTTATTACGTTTTCATTATTTATAACTAACAAACAGGTTTTTCTAGACGCTTTTGGATGAAATTATTTGTATATTTCTCTTTAAAAATAACATAAGTTTAGATGCAATAAAGTTCGACTTGCCCAATTTGAATTGAGAAGTGTCACCAGAAATAATTCATTTGATTAAATTAGCAACTTTATATCAACATTACTATGTTCTCATTCTATATAGCCAATTAAAAGGTTTTTATAGACGCTTTTGGACGAAATTCATTATAAATTTCGATAACATAAGTTTAGAGGCTATAAATTCGACTTCCCCAATTTTGAATTCAAAAGTGGCACCAAATATAATTTATTTGATTGTATTAGCAACTTTTTCACAAATTTATTACGTTTTCATTATTTATAACTAACAAACAGGTTTTTCTTGACGCTTTTGGATGAAATTATTTGTATATTTCTCTTTAATAATAACAAAAGTTTAGATGCAATAAAGTTTGACTTGCCCAATTTGAATTGAGAAGTGTCACCAGAAATAATTCATTTGATTAAATTAGCAACTTTATATCAACATTATTATGTTCTCATTCTATATAGCCAATTAAAAGGTCCTTACAGACGTTTTTGGATGAAATTCATTATACATTTCGATAACGTAAGTTTAGAGGCGATAAATTCGACTTCCCCAATTTTGAATTCAAAAGTGGCACCAAATATAACTTATTTGATTGTATTAACAACTTTTTATCGAATTTATTACGTTTTCATTATTTATAACTAACAAACAGGTTTTTCTAGACGCTTTTGGATGAAATTATTTGTATATTTCTCTTTAAAAATAACATAAGTTTAGATGCAATAAAGTTCGACTTGCCCAATTTGAATTGAGAAGTGTCACCAGAAATATTTCATTTGATTAAATTAGCAACTCTATATCAACATTATTATGTTCTCATTCTATATAGCCAATTAAAAGGTTTTTATAGAAGCTTTTGGAAGAAATTCATTATACTTTTCGATAACGTAAGTTTAGAGGCTATAAATTCGACTTCCCCAAATTTGAATTCAAAAGTGACACGAAATATAATTTATTTGATTGTATTAGCAACTTTTTATCAAATTTATTACGTTTTCATTATTTATAACTAACAAACATGTTTTTCTTGACGCTTTTGGATAAAATTATTTGTATATTTCTCTTTAATAATAACATAAGTTTAGATGCAATAAAGTTCGACTTGCCCAATTTGAATAGAGAAGTGTCACCAGAAATAGTTCATTTGATTAAATTAGCAACTTTATATCAACATTATTATGTTCTCATTCTATATAGCCAATTAAAAGGTCTTTACAGACGTTTTTGGATGAAATTCATTATACATTTCGATAATGTATGTTTAAAGGCTATAAATTCGACTTCTCCAAATTTGAATTCAAAAGTGGCACCAAATATAATTTATTTGATTAAATTAGCAATTTTTTACCCAATTTATTACGTTTTCATTATTTATAACTAACAAATAGGTTTTTCTACACACTTTTGGATGAAATTATTTGTATATTTCTCTTTAAAAATAACATAAGTTTAGATGCAATCAAGTTCGACTTGCCCAATTTGATTTGACAAGTGTCACCAGAAATAATTCATTTGATTAAATTAGCAACTTTATATCAACATTACTATGTTCTCATTCTATATAGCCAATTAAAAGGTTTTTATAGACGCTTTTGGATGAAATTCATTATAAATTTCGATAACATAAGTTTAGAGGCTATAAATTCGACTTCCCCAATTTTGAATTAAAAAGTGGCACCAAATATAACTTATTTGATTGTATTAACAACTTTTTATCGAATTTATTACGTTTTCATTATTTATAACTAACAAACAGGTTTTTCTAGACGCTTTTGGATGAAATTATTTGTATATTTCTCTTTAAAAATAACATAAGTTTAGATGCAATAAAGTTCGACTTGCCCAATTTGAATTGAGAAGTGTCACCAGAAATAATTCATTTGATTAAATTAGCAACTTTATATCAATATTACTATGTTCTCATTCTATATAGACAATTAAAAGGTTTTTATAGACGCTTTTGGACGAAATTCATTATAAATTTCGGTAACATAAGTTTAGAGGCTATAAATTCGACTTCCCCAATTTTGAATTCAAAAGTGGCACCAAATATAAATTATTTGATTGTATTAGCAACTTTTTATCAAATTTATTACGTTTTCATTATTTATAACTAACAAACAGGTTTTTCTTGACGCTTTTGGATGAAATTATTTGTATATTTCTCTTTAATAATAACAAAAGTTTAGATGCAATAAAGTTCGACTTGCCCAATTTGAATTGAGAAGTGTCACCAGAAATAATTCATTTGATTAAATTAGCAACTTTATATTAATATTATTATGTTCTCATTCTATATAGCCAATTAAAAGGTCCTTACAGACGTTTTTGGATGAAATTCATTATACATTTCGATAACGTAAGTTTAGAGGCTATAAATTCGACTTCCCCAATTTTGAATTCAAAAGTGGCACCAAATATAACTTATTTGATTGTATTAACAACTTTTTATCGAATTTATTACGTTTTCATTATTTATAACTAACAAACAGGTTTTTCTAGACGCTTTTGGATGAAATTATTTGTATATTTCTCTTTAAAAATAACATAAGTTTAGATGCAATAAAGTTCGACTTGCCCAATTTGAATTGAGAAGTGTCACCAGAAATATTTCATTTGATTAAATTAGCAACTCTATATCAACATTATTATGTTCTCATTCTATATAGCCAATTAAAAGGTTTTTATAGAAGCTTTTGGAAGAAATTCATTATACTTTTCGATAACGTAAGTTTAGAGGCTATAAATTCGACTTCCCCAAATTTGAATTCAAAAGTGACACCAAATATAATTTATTTTATTGTATTAGCAACTTTTTATCAAATTTATTACGTTTTCATTATTTATAACTAACAAACAGGTTTTTCTTGACGCTTTTGGATAAAATTATTTGTATATTTCTCTTTAATAATAACATAAGTTTAGATACAATAAAGTTCGACTCGCCCAATTTGAATAGAGAAGTGTCACCAGAAATAGTTCATTTGATTAAATTAGCAACTTTATATCAACATTATTATGTTCTCATTCTATATAGCCAATTAAAAGGTCTTTACAGACGTTTTTGGATGAAATTCATTATACATTTCGATAATGTATGTTTAAAGGCTATAAATTCGACTTCTCCAAATTTGAATTCAAAAGTGGCACCAAATATAATTTATTTGATTAAATTATCAATTTTTTACCCAATTTATTACGTTTTCATTATTTATAACTAACAAACAGGTTTTTCTACACACTTTTGGATGAAATTATTTGTATATTTCTCTTTAAAAATAACATAAGTTTAGATGCAATAAAGTTCGACTTGCCCAATTTGATTTGACAAGTGTCACCAGAAATAATTCATTTGATTAAATTAGCAACTTTATATCAACATTACTATGTTCTCATTCTATATAGCCAATTAAAGGGTTTTTATAGACGCGTTTGGACGAAATTCATTATAAATTTCGATAACATAAGTTTAGAGGCTATAAATTCGACTTCCCCAATTTTGAATTAAAAAGTGGCACCAAATATAACTTATTTGATTGTATTAACAACTTTTTATCGAATTTATTACGTTTTCATTATTTATAACTAACAAACAGGTTTTTCTAGACGCTTTTGGATGAAATTATTTGTATATTTCTCTTTAAAAATAACATAAGTTTAGATGCAATAAAGTTCGACTTGCCCAATTTGAATTGAGAAGTGTCACCAGAAATAATTCATTTGATTAAATTAGCAACTTTATATCAATATTACTATGTTCTCATTCTATATAGACAATTAAAAGGTTTTTATAGACGCTTTTGGACGAAATTCATTATAAATTTCGATAACATAAGTTTAGAGGCTATAAATTCGACTTCCCCAATTTTGAATTCAAAAGTGGCACCAAATATAAATTATTTGATTGTACTAGCAAGTTTTTATCAAATTTATTACGTTTTCATTATTTATAACTAACAAACAGGTTTTTCTTGACGCTTTTGGATGAAATTATTTGTATATTTCTCTTTAATAATAACAAAAGTTTAGATGCAATAAAGTTTGACTTGCCCAATTTGAATTGAGAAGTGTCACCAGAAATAATTCATTTGATTAAATTAGCAACTTTATATCAACATTATTATGTTCTCATTCTATATAGCCAATTAAAACGTCCTTACAGACGTTTTTGGATGAAATTCATTATACATTTCGATAACGTAAGTTTAGAGGCTATAAATTCGACTTCCCCAATTTTGAATTCAAAAGTGGCACCAAATATAACTTATTTGATTGTATTAACAACTTTTTATCGAATTTATTACGTTTTCATTATTTATAACTAACAAACAGGTTTTTCTAGACGCTTTTGGATGAAATTATTTGTATATTTCTCTTTAAAAATAACATAAGTTTAGATGCAATAAAGTTCGACTTGCCCAATTTGAATTGAGAAGTGTCACCAGAAATAATTCATTTGATTAAATTAGCAACTTTATATCAACATTATTATGTTCTCATTCTATATAGCCAATTAAAAGGTTTTTATAGACGCTTTTGGACGAAATTCATTATACTTTTCGATAACGTAAGTTTAGAGGCTATAAATTCGACTTCCCCAAATTTGAATTCAAAAGTGACACCAAATATAATTTATTTGATTGTATTAGCAACTTTTTATCAAATTTATTACGTTTTCATTATTTATAACTAACAAACAGGTTTTTCTTGACGCTTTTGGATAAAATTATTTGTATATTTCTCTTTAATAATAACATAAGTTTAGATGTAATAAAGTTCGACTTGCCCAATTTGAATAGAGAAGTGTCACGAGAAATAGTTCATTTGATTAAATTAGCAACTTTATATCAACATTATTATGTTCTCATTCTATATAGCCAATTAAAAGGTCTTTACAGACGTTTTTGGATGAAATTCATTATACATTTCGATAATGTATGTTTAAAGGCTATAAATTCGACTTCTCCAAATTTGAATTCAAAAGTGGCACCAAATATAATTTATTTGATTAAATTAGCAATTTTTTACCCAATTTATTACGTTTTCATTATTTATAACTAACAAACAGGTTTTTCTACACACTTTTGGATGAAATTATTTGTATATTTCTCTTTAAAAATAACATAAGTTTAGATGCAATCAAGTTCGACTTGCCCAATTTGATTTGACAAGTGTCACCAGAAATAATTCATTTGATTAAATTAGCAACTTTATATCAACATTACTATGTTCTCATTCTATATAGCCAATTAAAAGGTTTTTATAGACGCTTTTGGACGAAATTCATTATAAATTTCGATAACATAAGTTTAGAGGCTATAAATTCGACTTCCCCAATTTTGAATTAAAAAGTGGCACCAAATATAACTTATTTGATTGTATTAACAACTTTTTATCGAATTTATTACGTTTTCATTATTTATAACTAACAAACAGGTTTTTCTAGACGCTTTTGGATGAAATTATTTGTATATTTCTCTTTAAAAATAACATAAGTTTAGATGCAATAAAGTTCGACTTGCCCAATTTGAATTGAGAAGTGTCACCAGAAATAATTCATTTGATTAAATTAGCAACTTTATATCAATATTACTATGTTCTCATTCTATATAGACAATTAAAAGGTTTTTATAGACGCTTTTGGACGAAATTCATTATAAATTTCGATAACATAAGTTTAGAGGCTATAAATTCGACTTCCCCAATTTTGAATTCAAAAGTGGCACCAAATATAAATTATTTGATTGTATTAGCAACTTTTTATCAAATTTATTACGTTTTCATTATTTATAACTAACAAACAGGTTTTTCTTGACGCTTTTGGATGAAATTATTTGTATATTTCTCTTTAATAATAACAAAAGTTTAGATGCAATAAAGTTCGACTTGCCCAATTTGAATTGAGAAGTGTCACCAGAAATAATTCATTTGATTAAATTAGCAACTTTATATTAATATTATTATGTTCTCATTCTATATAGCCAATTAAAAGGTCCTTACAGACGTTTTTGGATGAAATTCATTATACATTTCGATAACGTAAGTTTAGAGGCTATAAATTCGACTTCCCCAATTTTGAATTCAAAAGTGGCACCAAATATAACTTATTTGATTGTATTAACAACTTTTTATCGAATTTATTACGTTTTCATTATTTATAACTAACAAACAGGTTTTTCTAGACGCTTTTGTATGAAATTATTTGTATATTTCTCTTTAAAAATAACATAAGTTTAGATGCAATAAAGTTCGACTTGCCCAATTTGAATTGAGAAGTGTCACCAGAAATATTTCATTTGATTAAATTAGCAACTCTATATCAACATTATTATGTTCTCATTCTATATAGCCAATTAAAAGGTTTTTATAGAAGCTTTTGGAAGAAATTCATTATACTTTTCGATAACGTAAGTTTAGAGGCTATAAATTCGACTTCCCCAAATTTGAATTCAAAAGTGACACCAAATATAATTTATTTGATTGTGTTAGCAACTTTTTATCAAATTTATTACGTTTTCATTATTTATAACTAACAAACAGGTTTTTCTTGACGCTTTTGGATAAAATTATTTGTATATTTCTCTTTAATAATAACATAAGTTTAGATGCAATAAAGTTCGACTTGCCCAATTTGAATAGAGAAGTGTCACCAGAAATAGTTCATTTGATTAAATTAGCAACTTTATATCAACATTATTATGTTCTCATTCTATATAGCCAATTAAAAGGTCTTTACAGACGTTTTTGGATGAAATTCATTATACATTTCAATAATGTATGTTTAAAGGCTATAAATTCGACTTCTCCAAATTTGAATTCAAAAGTGGCACCAAATATAATTTATTTGATTAAATTATCAATTTTTTACCCAATTTATTACGTTTTCATTATTTATAACTAACAAACAGGTTTTACTACACACTTTTGGATGAAATTATTTGTATATTTCTCTTTAAAAATAACATAAGTTTAGATGCAATAAAGTTCGACTTGCCCAATTTGATTTGACAAGTGTCACCAGAAATAATTCATTTGATTAAATTAGCAACTTTATATCAACATTACTATGTTCTCATTCTATATAGCCAATTAAAAGGTTTTTATAGACGCGTTTGGACGAAATTCATTATAAATTTCGATAACATAAGTTTAGAGGCTATAAATTCGACTTCCCCAATTTTGAATTAAAAAGTGGCACCAAATATAACTTATTTGATTGTATTAACAACTTTTTATCGAATTTATTATGTTTTCATTATTTATAACTAACAAACAGGTTTTTCTAGACGCTTTTGGATGAAATTATTTGTATATTTCTCTTTAAAAATAACATAAGTTTAGATGCAATAAAGTTCGACTTGCCCAATTTGAATTGAGAAGTGTCACCAGAAATAATTCATTTGATTAAATTAGCAACTTTATATCAACATTATTATGTTCTCATTCTATATAGCCAATTAAAAGGACTTTATAGACGTTTTTGGATGAAATTCATTATACATTTCGATAACATAAGTTTAGAGGCTATAAATTCGACTTCCCCAATTTTGAATTAAAAAGTGGCACCAAATATAACTTATTTGATTGTATTAACAACTTTTTATCGAATTTATTACGTTTTCATTATTTATAACTAACAAACAGGTTTTTCTAGACGCTTTTGGATGAAATTAATTGTATATTTCTCTTTAAAAATAACATAAGTTTAGATGCAATAAAGTTCGACTTGCCCAATTTGAATTGAGAAGTGTCACCAGAAATAATTCATTTGATTAAATTAGCAACTTTATATCAACATTACTATGTTCTCATTCTATATAGCCAATTAATAGGTTTTTATAGACGCTTTTGGACGAAATTCATTATAAATTTCGATAACATAAGTTTAGAGGCTATAAATTCGACTTCCCCAATTTTGAATTCAAAAGTGGCACCAAATATAAATTATTTGATTGTATTAGCAACTTTTTATCAAATTTATTACGTTTTCATTATTTATAACTAACAAACAGGTTTTTCTTGACACTTTTGGATGAAATTATTTGTATATTTCTCTTTAATAATAACAAAAGTTTAGATGCAATAAAGTTCGACTTGCCCAATTTGAATTGAGAAGTGTCACCAGAAATAATTCATTTGATTAAATTAGCAACTTTATATCAATATTATTATGTTCTCATTCTATATAGCCAATTAAAAGGTCCTTACAGACGTTTTTGGATGAAATTCATTATACATTTCGATAACGTAAGTTTAGAGGCTATAAATTCGACTTCCCCAATTTTGAATTCAAAAGTGGCACCAAATATAACTTATTTGATTGTATTAACAACTTTTTATCGAATTTATTACGTTTTCATTATTTATAACTAACAAACAGGTTTTTCTAGACGCTTTTGGATGAAATTATTTGTATATTTCTCTTTAAAAATAACATAAGTTTAGATGCAATAAAGTTCGACTTGCCCAATTTGAATTGAGAAGTGTCACCAGAAATATTTCATTTGATTAAATTAGCAACTTTATATCAACATTATTATGTTCTCATTCTATATAGCCAATTAAAAGGTTTTTATAGACGCTTTTGGAAGAAATTCATTATACTTTTCGATAACGTAAGTTTAGAGGCTATAAATTCGACTTCCCCAAATTTGAATTCAAAAGTGACACCAAATATAATTTATTTGATTGTATTAGCAACTTTTTATCAAATTTATTACGTTTTCATTATTTATAATTAACAAACAGGTTTTTCTTGACGCTTTTAGATAAAATTATTTGTATATTTCTCTTTAATAATAACATAAGTTTAGATGCAATAAAGTTCGACTTGCCCAATTTGAATAGAGAAGTGTCACCAGAAATAGTTCATTTGATTAAATTAGCAACTTTATATCAACATTATTATGTTCTCATTCTATATAGCCAATTAAAAGGTCTTTACAGACGTTTTTGGATGAAATTCATTATACATTTCGATAATGTATGTTTAAAGGCTATAAATTCGACTTCTCCAAATTTGAATTCAAAAGTGGCACCAAATATAATTTATTTGATTAAATTAGCAATTTTTTACCCAATTTATTACGTTTTCATTATTTATAACTAACAAACAGGTTTTTCTACACACTTTTGGATGAAATTATTTGTATATTTCTCTTTAAAAATAACATAAGTTTAGATGCAATAAAGTTCGACTTGCCCAATTTGATTTGACAAGTGTCACCAGAAATAATTCATTTGATTAAATTAGCAACTTTATATCAACATTACTATGTTCTCATTCTATATAGCCAATTAATAGGTTTTTATAGACGCTTTTGGACGAAATTCATTATAAATTTCGATAACATAAGTTTAGAGGCTATAAATTCGACTTCCCCAATTTTGAATTCAAAAGTGGCACCAAATATAAATTATTTGATTGTATTAGCAAGTTTTTATCAAATTTATTATGTTTTCATTATTTATAACTAACAAACAGGTTTTTCTTGACGCTTTTGGATGAAATTATTTGTATATTTCTCTTTAATAATAACAAAAGTTTAGATGCAATAAAGTTCGACTTGCCCAATTTGAATTGAGAAGTGTCACCAGAAATAATTCATTTGATTAAATTAGCAACTTTATATCAATATTATTATGTTCTCATTCTATATAGCCAATTAAAAGGTCCTTACAGACGTTTTTGGATGAAATTCATTATACATTTCGATAACGTAAGTTTAGAGGCTATAAATTCGACTTCCCCAATTTTGAATTCAAAAGTGGCACCAAATATAACTTATTTGATTGTATTAACAACTTTTTATCGAATTTATTACGTTTTCATTATTTATAACTAACAAACAGGTTTTTCTAGACGCTTTTGGATAAAATTATTTGTATATTTCTCTTTAAAAATAACATAAGTTTAGATGCAATAAAGTTCGACTTGCCCAATTTGAATTGAGAAGTGTCACCAGAAATATTTCATTTGATTAAATTAGCAACTTTATATCAACATTATTATGTTCTCATTCTATATAGCCAATTAAAAGGTTTTTATAGACGCTTTTGGAAGAAATTCATTATACTTTTCGATAACGTAAGTTTAGAGGCTATAAATTCGACTTCCCCAAATTTGAATTCAAAAGTGACACCAAATATAATTTATTTGATTGTATTAGCAACTTTTTATCAAATTTATTACGTTTTCATTATTTATAACTAACAAACAGGTTTTTCTTGACGCTTTTAGATAAAATTATTTGTATATTTCTCTTTAATAATAACATAAGTTTAGATGCAATAAAGTTCGACTTGCCCAATTTGAATAGAGAAGTGTCACCAGAAATAGTTCATTTGATTAAATTAGCAACTTTATATCAACATTATTATGTTCTCATTCTATATAGACAATTAAAAGGTCTTTACAGACGTTTTTGGATGAAATTCATTATACATTTCGATAATGTATGTTTAAAGGCTATAAATTCGACTTCTCCAAATTTGAATTCAAAAGTGGCACCAAATATAATTTATTTGATTAAATTAGCAATTTTTTACCCAATTTATTACGTTTTCATTATTTATAACTAACAAACAGGTTTTTCTACACACTTTTGGATGAAATTATTTGTATATTTCTCTTTAAAAATAACATAAGTTTAGATGCAATAAAGTTCGACTTGCCCAATTTGATTTGACAAGTGTCACCATAAATAATTCATTTGATTAAATTAGCAACTTTATATCAACATTACTATGTTCTCATTCTATATAGCCAATTAAAAGGTTTTTATAGACGCTTTTGGACGAAATTCATTATAAATTTCGATAACATAAGTTTAGAGGCTATAAATTCGACTTCCCCAATTTTGAATTAAAAAGTGGCACCAAATATAACTTATTTGATTGTATTAACAACTTTTTATCGAATTTATTACGTTTTCATTATTTATAACTAACAAACAGGTTTTTCTAGACGCTTTTGGATGAAATTATTTGTATATTTCTCTTTAAAAATAACATAAGTTTAGATGCAATAAAGTTCGACTTGCCCAATTTTAATTGAGAAGTGTCACCAGAAATAATTCATTTGATTAAATTAGCAACTTTATATCAACATTATTATGTTCTCATTCTATATAGCCAATTAAAAGGACTTTATAGACGTTTTTGGATGAAATTCATTATACATTTCGATAACGTAAGTTTAGAGGCTATAAATTCGACTTCCCCAATTTTGAATTAAAAAGTGGCACCAAATATAACTTATTTGATTGTATTAACAACTTTTTATCGAATTTATTACGTTTTCATTATTTATAACTAACAAACAGGTTTTTCTAGACGCTTTTGGATGAAATTAATTGTGTATTTCTCTTTAAAAATAACATAAGTTTAGATGCAATAAAGTTCGACCTGCCCAATTTGAATTGAGAAGTGTCACCAGAAATAATTCATTTGATTAAATTAGCAACTTTATATCAACATTACTATGTTCTCATTCTATATAGCCAATTAAAAGGTTTTTATAGACGCTTTTGGACGAAATTCATTATAAATTTCGATAACATAAGTTTAGAGGCTATAAATTCGACTTCCCCAATTTTGAATTCAAAAGTGGCACCAAATATAATTTATTTGATTGTATTAGCAACTTTTTCACAAATTTATTACGTTTTCATTATTTATAACTAACAAACAGGTTTTTCTTGACGCTTTTGGATGAAATTATTTGTATATTTCTCTTTAATAATAACAAAAGTTTAGATGCAATAAAGTTTGACTTGCCCAATTTGAATTGAGAAGTGTCACCATAAATAATTCATTTGATTAAATTAGCAACTTTATATCAACATTATTATGTTCTCATTCTATATAGCCAATTAAAAGGTCCTTACAGACGTTTTTGGATGAAATTCATTATACATTTCGATAACGTAAGTTTAGAGGCTATAAATTCAACTTCCCCAATTTTGAATTCAAAAGTGGCACCAAATATAACTTATTTGATTGTATTAACAACTTTTTATCGAATTTATTACGTTTTCATTATTTATAACTAACAAACAGGTTTTTCTAGACGCTTTTGGATGAAATTATTTGTATATTTCTCTTTAAAAATAACATAAGTTTAGATGCAATAAAGTTCGACTTGCCCAATTTGAATTGAGAAGTGTCACCAGAAATAATTCATTTGATTAAATTAGCAACTTTATATCAACATTATTATGTTCTCATTCTATATAGCCAATTAAAAGGTTTTTATAGACGCTTTTGGACGAAATTCATTATACTTTTCGATAACGTAAGTTTAGAGGCTATAAATTCGACTTCCCCAAATTTGAATTCAAAAGTAACACCAAATATAATTTATTTGATTGTATTAGCAACTTTTTATCAAATTTATTACGTTTTCATTATTTATAACTAACAAACAGGTTTTTCTTGACGCTTTTGGATGAAATTATTTATATATTTCTCTTTAATAATAACAAAAGTTTAGATGCAATAAAGTTTGACTTGCCCAATTTGAATTGAGAAGTGTCACCAGAAATAATTCATTTGATTAAATTAGCAACTTTATATCAACATTATTATGTTCTCATTCTATATAGCCAATTAAAAGATCCTTACAGACGTTTTTGGATGAAATTCATTATACATTTCGATAACGTAAGTTTAGAGGCTATAAATTCAACTTCCCCAATTTTGAATTCAAAAGTGGCACCAAATATAACTTATTTGATTGTATTAACAACTTTTTATCGAATTTATTACGTTTTCATTATTTATAACTAACAAACAGGTTTTTCTAGACGCTTTTGGATGAAATTATTTGTATATTTCTCTTTAAAAATAACATAAGTTTAGATGCAATAAAGTTCGACTTGCCCAATTTGAATTGAGAAGTGTCACCAGAAATAATTCATTTGATTAAATTAGCAACTTTATATCAACATTATTATGTTCTCATTCTATATAGCCAATTAAAAGGTTTTTATAGACGCTTTTGGACAAAATTCATTATACTTTTCGATAACGTAAGTTTAGAGGCTATAAATTCGACTTCCCCAAATTTGAATTCAAAAGTGACACCAAATATAATTTATTTGATTGTATTAGCAACTTTTTATCAAATTTATTACGTTTTCATTATTTATAACTAACAAACAGGTTTTTCTTGACGCTTTTGGATAAAATTATTTGTATATTTCTCTTTAATAATAACATAAGTTTAGATGCAATAAAGTTCGACTTGCCCAATTTGAATAGAGAAGTGTCACCAGAAATAGTTCATTTGATTAAATTAGCAACTTTATATCAACATTATTATGTTCTCATTCTATATAGCCAATTAAAAGGTCTTTACAGACGTTTTTGGATGAAATTCATTATACATTTCGATAATGTATGTTTAAAGGCTATAAATTCGACTTCTCCAAATTTGAATTCAAAAGTGGCACCAAATATAATTTATTTGATTAAATTAGCAATTTTTTACCCAATTTATTACGTTTTCATTATTTATAACTAACAAACAGGTTTTTCTACACACTTTTGGATGAAATTATTTGTATATTTCTCTTTAAAAATAACATAAGTTTAGATGCAATAAAGTTCGACTTGCCCAATTTGATTTGACAAGTGTCACCAGAAATAATTCATTTGATTAAATTAGCAACTTTATATCAACATTACTATGTTCTCATTCTATATAGCCAATTAAAAGGTTTTTATAGACGCTTTTGGACGAAATTCATTATAAATTTCGATAACATAAGTTTAGAGGCTATAAATTCGACTTCCCCAATTTTGAATTAAAAAGTGGCACCAAATATAACTTATTTGATTGTATTAACAACTTTTTATCGAATTTATTACGTTTTCATTATTTATAACTAACAAACAGGTTTTTCTAGACGCTTTTGGATGAAATTATTTGTATATTTCTCTTTAAAAATAACATAAGTTTAGATGCAATAAAGTTCGACTTGCCTAATTTGAATTGAGAAGTGTCACCAGAAATAATTCATTTGATTAAATTAGCAACTTTATATCAACATTATTATGTTCTCATTCTATATAGCCAATTAAAAGGTTTTTATAGACGCTTTTGGACGAAATTCATTATACTTTTCGATAACGTAAGTTTAGAGGCTATAAATTCGACTTCCCCAAATTTGAATTCAAAAGTGACACCAAATATAATTTATTTGATTGTATTAGCAACTTTTTATCAAATTTATTACGTTTTCATTATTTATAACTAACAAACAGGTTTTTCTTGACGCTTTTGGATAAAATTATTTGTATATTTCTCTTTCATAATAACATAAGTTTAGATGCAATAAAGTTCGACTTGCCCAATTTGAATAGAGAAGTGTCACCAGAAATAGTTCATTTGATTAAATTAGCAACTTTATATCAACATTATTATGTTCTCATTCTATATAGCCAATTAAAAGGTCTTTACAGACGTTTTTGGATGAAATTCATTATACATTTCGATAATGTATGTTTAAAGGCTATAAATTCGACTTCTACAAATTTGAATTCAAAAGTGGCACCAAATATAATTTATTTGATTAAATTAGCAATTTTTTACCCAATTTATTACGTTTTCATTATTTATAACTAACAAACAGGTTTTTCTACACACTTTTGGATGAAATTATTTGTATATTTCTCTTTAAAAATAACATGAGTTTAGATGCAATAAAGTTCGACTTGCCCAATTTGAATTGACAAGTGTCACCAGAAATAATTCATTTGATTAAATTAGCAACTTTATATCAACATTACTATGTTCTCATTCTATATAGCCAATTAAAAGGTTTTTATAGACGCTTTTGGACGAAATTCATTATAAATTTCGATAACATAAGTTTAGAGGCTATAAATTCGACTTCCCCAATTTTGAATTAAAAAGTGGCACCAAATATAACTTATTTGATTGTATTAACAACTTTTTATCGAATTTATTACGTTTTCATTATTTATAACTAACAAACAGGTTTTTCTAGACGCTTTTGGATGAAATTATTTGTATATTTCTCTTTAAAAATAACATAAGTTTAGATGCAATAAAGTTCGACTTGCCCAATTTGAATTGAGAAGTGTCACCAGAAATAATTCATTTGATTAAATTAGCAACTTTATATCAACATTACTATGTTCTCATTCTATATAGACAATTAAAAGGTTTTTATAGACGCTTTTGGACGAAATTCATTATAAATTTCGATAACATAAGTTTAGAGGCTATAAATTCGACTTCCCCAATTTTGAATTCAAAAGTGGCACCAAATATAAATTATTTGATTGTATTTGCAACTTTTTATCAAATTTATTATGTTTTCATTATTTATAACTAACAAACAGGTTTTTCTTGACGCTTTTGGATGAAATTATTTGTATATTTCTCTTTAATAATAACAAAAGTTTAGATGCAATAAAGTTCGACTTGCCCAATTTGAATTGAGAAGTGTCACCAGAAATAATTCATTTGATTAAATTAGCAACTTTATATCAATATTATTATGTTCTCATTCTATATAGCCAATTAAAAGGTCCTTACAGACGTTTTTGGATGAAATTCATTATACATTTCGATAACGTAAGTTTAGAGGCTATAAATCCGACTTCCCCAATTTTGAATTCAAAAGTGGCACCAAATATAACTTATTTGATTGTATTAACAACTTTTTATCGAATTTATTACGTTTTCATTATTTATAACTAACAAACAGGTTTTTCTAGACGCTTTTGGATGAAATTATTATTATATTTCTCTTTAAAAATAACATAAGTTTAGATGCAATAAAGTTCGACTTGCCTAATTTGAATTGAGAAGTGTCACCAGAAATAATTCATTTGATTAAATTAGCAACTTTATATCAACATTATTATGTTCTCATTCTATATAGCCAATTAAAAGGTTTTTATAGACGCTTTTGGACGAAATTCATTATACTTTTCGATAACGTAAGTTTAGAGGCTATAAATTCGACTTCCCCAAATTTGAATTCAAAAGTGACACCAAATATAATTTATTTGATTGTATTAGCAACTTTTTATCAAATTTATTACGTTTTCATTATTTATTACTAACAAACAGGTTTTTCTTGACGCTTTTGGATAAAATTATTTGTATATTTCTCTTTCATAATAACATAAGTTTAGATGCAATAAAGTTCGACTTGCCCAATTTGAATAGAGAAGTGTCACCAGAAATAGTTCATTTGATTAAATTAGCAACTTTATATCAACATTATTATGTTCTCATTCTATATAGCCAATTAAAAGGTCTTTACAGACGTTTTTGGATGAAATTCATTATACATTTCGATAATGTATGTTTAAAGGCTATAAATTCGACTTCTACAAATTTGAATTCAAAAGTGGCACCAAATATAATTTATTTGATTAAATTAGCAATTTTTTACCCAATTTATTACGTTTTCATTATTTATAACTAACAAACAGGTTTTTCTACACACTTTTGGATGAAATTATTTGTATATTTCTCTTTAAAAATAACATGAGTTTAGATGCAATAAAGTTCGACTTGCCCAATTTGAATTGACAAGTGTCACCAGAAATAATTCATTTGATTAAATTAGCAACTTTATATCAACATTACTATGTTCTCATTCTATATAGCCAATTAAAAGGTTTTTATAGACGCTTTTGGACGAAATTCATTATAAATTTCGATAACATAAGTTTAGAGGCTATAAATTCGACTTCCCCAATTTTGAATTAAAAAGTGGCACCAAATATAACTTATTTGATTGTATTAACAACTTTTTATCGAATTTATTACGTTTTCATTATTTATAACTAACAAACTGGTTTTTCTAGACGCTTTTGGATGAAATTATTTGTATATTTCTCTTTAAAAATAACATAAGTTTAGATGCAATAAAGTTCGACTTGCCTAATTTGAATTGAGAAGTGTCACCAGAAATAATTCATTTGATTAAATTAGCAACTTTATATCAACATTACTATGTTCTCATTCTATATAGCCAATTAAAAGGTTTTTATAGACGCTTTTGGACGAAATTCATTATAAATTTCGATAACATAAGTTTAGAGGCTATAAATTCGACTTCCCCAATTTTGAATTCAAAAGTGGCACCAAATATAATTTATTTGATTGTATTAGCAACTTTTTATCAAATTTATTACGTTTTCATTATTTATAACTAACAAACAGGTTTTTCTTGACGCTTTTGGATGAAATTATTTGTATATTTCTCTTTAATAATAACAAAAGTTTAGATGCAATAAAGTTCGACTTGCCCAATTTGAATTGAGAAGTGTCACCAGAAATAATTCATTTGATTAAATTAGCAACTTTATATCAATATTATTATGTTCTCATTCTATATAGCCAATTAAAAGGTCCTTACAGACGTTTTTGGATGAAATTCATTATACATTTCGATAACGTAAGTTTAGAGGCTATAAATTCGACTTCCCCAATTTTGAATTCAAAAGTGGCACCAAATATAACTTATTTGATTGTATTAACAACTTTTTATCGAATTTATTACGTTTTCATTATTTATAACTAACAAACAGGTTTTTCTAGACGCTTTTGGATGAAATTATTATTATATTTCTCTTTAAAAATAACATAAGTTTAGATGCAATAAAGTTCGACTTGCCTAATTTGAATTGAGAAGTGTCACCAGAAATAATTCATTTGATTAAATTAGCAACTTTATATCAACATTATTATGTTCTCATTCTATATAGCCAATTAAAAGGTTTTTATAGAAGCTTTTGGACGAAATTCATTATACTTTTCGATAACGTAAGTTTAGAGGCTATAAATTCGACTTCCCCAAATTTGAATTCAAAAGTGACACCAAATATAATTTATTTGATTGTATTAGCAACTTTTTATAAAATTTATTACGTTTTCATTATTTATAACTAACAAACAGGTTTTTCTTGACGCTTTTGGATAAAATTATTTGTATATTTCTCTTTCATAATAACATAAGTTTAGATGCAATAAAGTTCGACTTGCCCAATTTGAATAGAGAAGTGTCACCAGAAATAGTTCATTTGATTAAATTAGCAACTTTATATCAACATTATTATGTTCTCATTCTATATAGCCAATTAAAAGGTCTTTACAGACGTTTTTGGATGAAATTCATTATACATTTCGATAATGTATGTTTAAAGGCTATAAATTCGACTTCTACAAATTTGAATTCAAAAGTGGCACCAAATATAATTTATTTGATTAAATTAGCAATTTTTTACCCAATTTATTACGTTTTCATTATTTATAACTAACAAACAGGTTTTTCTACACACTTTTGGATGAAATTATTTGTATATTTCTCTTTAAAAATAACATGAGTTTAGATGCAATAAAGTTCGACTTGCCCAATTTGAATTGACAAGTGTCACCAGAAATAATTCATTTGATTAAATTAGCAACTTTATATCAACATTACTATGTTCTCATTCTATATAGCCAATTAAAAGGTTTTTATAGACGCTTTTGGACGAAATTCATTATAAATTTCGATAACATAAGTTTAGAGGCTATAAATTCGACTTCCCCAATTTTGAATTAAAAAGTGGCACCAAATATAACTTATTTGATTGTATTAACAACTTTTTATCGAATTTATTACGTTTTCATTATTTATAACTAACAAACAGGTTTTTCTAGACGCTTTTGGATGAAATTATTTGTATATTTCTCTTTAAAAATAACATAAGTTTAGATGCAATAAAGTTCGACTTGCCCAATTTGAATTGAGAAGTGTCACCAGAAATAATTCATTTGATTAAATTAGCAACTTTATATCAACATTACTATGTTCTCATTCTATATAGACAATTAAAAGATTTTTATAGACGCTTTTGGACGAAATTCATTATAAATTTCGATAACATAAGTTTAGAGGCTATAAATTCGACTTCCCCAATTTTGAATTCAAAAGTGGCACCAAATATAAATTATTTGATTGTATTAGCAACTTTTTATCAAATTTATTACGTTTTCATTATTTATAACTAACAAACAGGTTTTTCTTGACGCTTTTGGATGAAATTATTTGTATATTTCTCTTTAATAATAACAAAAGTTTAGATGCAACAAAGTTCGACTTGCCCAATTTGAATTGAGAAGTGTCACAGAAATAGTTCATTTGATTAAATTAGCAACTTTATATCAACATTATTATGTTCTCATTCTATATAGCCAATTAAAAGGTCTTTACAGACGTTTTTGGATGAAATTCATTATACATTTCGATAATGTATGTTTAAAGGCTATAAATTCGACTTCTCCAAATTTGAATTCAAAAGTGGCACCAAATATAACTTATTTGATTGTATTAACAACTTTTTATCGAATTTATTACGTTTTCATTATTTATAACTAACAAACAGGTTTTTCTAGACGCTTTTGGATGAAATTATTATTATATTTCTCTTTAAAAATAACATAAGTTTAGATGCAATAAAGTTCGACTTGCCTAATTTGAATTGAGAAGTGTCACCAGAAATAATTCATTTGATTAAATTAGCAACTTTATATCAACATTATTATGTTCTCATTCTATATAGCCAATTAAAAGGTTTTTATAGAAGCTTTTGGACGAAATTCATTATACTTTTCGATAACGTAAGTTTAGAGGCTATAAATTCGACTTCCCCAAATTTGAATTCAAAAGTGACACCAAATATAATTTATTTGATTGTATTAGCAACTTTTTATCAAATTTATTACGTTTTCATTATTTATAACTAACAAACAGGTTTTTCTTGACGCTTTTGGATAAAATTATTTGTATATTTCTCTTTAATAATAACATAAGTTTAGATGCAATAAAGTTCGACTTGCCCAATTTGAATAGAGAAGTATCACCAGAAATAGTTCATTTGATTAAATTAGCAACTTTATATCAACATTATTATGTTCTCATTCTATATAGCCAATTAAAAGGTCTTTACAGACGTTTTTGGATGAAATTCATTATACATATCGATAATGTATGTTTAAAGGCTATAAATTCGACTTCTCCAAATTTAAATTCAAAAGTGGCACCAAATATAATACATTTGATTAAATTAGCAATTTTTTACCCAATTTATTACGTTTTCATTATTTATAACTAACAAACAGGTTTTTCTACACACTTTTGGATGAAATTATTTGTATATTTCTCTTTAAAAATAACATAAGTTTAGATGCAATAAAGTTCGACTTGCCCAATTTGAATAGAGAAGTGTCACCAGAAATAATTCATTTGATTAAATTGGCAACTTTATATCAAAATTATTATGTTCTCATTCTATATAGCCAATTAAAAGGACTTTATAGACGTTTTTGGATGAAATTCATTATACATTTCGATAACGTAAGTTTAGAGGCTATAAATTCGACTTCCCCAATTTTGAATTAAAAAGTGGCACCAAATATAACTTATTTGATTGTATTAACAATTTTTATCGAATTTATTACGTTTTCATTATTTATAACTAACAAACAGGTTTTTCTAGACGCTTTTGGATGAAATTATTTGTATATTTCTCTTTAAAAATAACATAAGTTTAGATGCAATAAAGTTCGACTTGCCCAATTTGAATTGAGAAGTGTCACCAGAAATAATTCATTTGATTAAATTAGCAACTTTATATCAACATTACTATGTTCTCATTCTATATAGACAATTAAAAGGTTTTTATAGACGCTTTTGGACGAAATTCATTATAAATTTCGATAACATAAGTTTAGAGGCTATAAATTCGACTTCCCCAATTTTGAATTCAAAAGTGGCACCAAATATAAATTATTTGATTGTATTAGCAACTTTTTATCAAATTTATTACGTTTTCATTATTTATAACTAACAAACAGGTTTTTCTTGACGCTTTTGGATGAAATTATTTGTATATTTCTCTTTAATAATAACAAAAGTTTAGATGCAATAAAGTTTGACTTGCCCAATTTGAATTGAGAAGTGTCACCAGAAATAATTCATTTGATTAAATTAGCAACTTTATATCAACATTATTATGTTCTCATTCTATATAGCCAATTAAAAGGTCCTTACAGACGTTTTTGGATGAAATTCATTATACATTTCGATAACGTAAGTTTAGAGGCTATAAATTCGACTTCCCCAATTTTGAATTCAAAAGTGGCACCAAATATAAATTATTTGATTGTATTAGCAACTTTTTATCAAATTTATTACGTTTTCATTATTTATAACTAACAAACAGGTTTTTCTTGACGCTTTTGGATGAAATTATTTGTATATTTCTCTTTAATAATAACAAAAGTTTAGATGCAATAAAGTTCGACTTGCCCAATTTGAATTGAGAAGTGTCACCAGAAATAATTCATTTGATTAAATTAGCAACTTTATATCAATATTATTATGTTCTCATTCTATATAGCCAATTAAAAGGTCCTTATAGACGTTTTTGGATGAAATTCATTATACATTTCGATAACGTAAGTTTAGAGGCTATAAATTCGACTTCCCCAAATTTGAATTCAAAAGTGACACCAAATATAATTTATTTGATTGTATTAGCAACTTTTTATCAAATTTATTATGTTTTCATTATTTATAACTAACAAACAGGTTTTTCTTGATGCTTTTGGATAAAATTATTTTTATATTTCTCTTTATTAATAACATAAGTTTAGATGCAATAAAGTTCGACTTGCCCAATTTGAATAGAGAAGTGTCACCAGAAATAGTTCATTTGATTAAATTAGCAACTTTATATCAACATTATTATGTTCTCATTCTATATAGCCAATTAAAAGGTCTTTACAGACGTTTTTGGATGAAATTCATTATACATTTCGATAATGTATGTTTAAACGCTATAAATTCGACTTCTCCAAATTTGAATTCAAAAGTGGCACCAAATATAATTTATTTGATTAAATTAGCAATTTTTTACCCAATTTATTACGTTTTCATAATTTATAACTAACAAACAAGTTTTTCTACACACTTTTGGATGAAATTATTTGTATATTTCTCTTTAAAAATGACATAAGTTTAGATGCAATAAAGTTCGACTTGCCCAATTTGAATAGAGAAGTGTCACCAGAAATAGTTCATTTGATTAAATTAGCAACTTTATATCAACATTATTATGTTCTCATTCTATATAGCCAATTAAAAGGTCTTTACAGACGTTTTTGGATGAAATTCATTATACATTTCGATAATGTATGTTTAAAGGCTATAAATTCGACTTCTCCAAATTTGAATTCAAAAGTGGCACCAAATATAACTTATTTGATTGTATTAACAACTTTTTATCGAATTTATTACGTTTTCATTATTTATAACTAACAAACTGGTTTTTCTAGACGCTTTTGGATGAAATTATTTGTATATTTCTCTTTAAAAATAACATAAGTTTAGATGCAATAAAGTTCGACTTGCCCAATTTGAATTGAGAAGTGTCACCAGAAAAAATTCATTTGATGAAATTAGCAACTTTATATCAACATTACTATGTTCTCATTCTATATAGCCAATTAAAAGGTTTTTATAGACGCTTTTGGACGAAATTCATTATAAATTTCGATAACATAAGTTTAGAGGCTATAAATTCGACTTCCCCAATTTTGAATTCAAAAGTGGCACCAAATATAAATTATTTTATTGTATTAGCAACTTTTTAACAAATTTATTACGTTTTCATTATTTATAACTAACAAACAGGTTTTTCTTGACGCTTTTAGATGAAATTATTTGTATATTTCTCTTTAATAATAACAAAAGTTTAGATGCAATAAAGTTTGACTTGCCCAATTTGAATTGAGAAGTGTCACCAGAAATAGTTCATTTGATTAAATTAGCAACTTTATATCAACATTATTATGTTCTCATTCTATATAGCCAATTAAAAGGTCTTTACAGACGTTTTTGGATGAAATTCATTATACATTTCGATAATGTATGTTTAAAGGCTATAAATTCGACTTCTCCAAATTTGAATTCAAAAGTGGCACCAAATATAATTTATTTGATTAAATTAGCAATTTTTTACCCAATTTATTACGTTTTCATTATTTATAACTAACAAACAGGTTTTTCTACACACTTTTGGATGAAATTATTTGTATATTTCTCTTTAAAAATAACATAAGTTTAGATGCAATAAAGTTCGGCTTGCCCAATTTGAATTGAGAAGTGTCACCAGAAATAATTCATTTGATTAAATTAGCAAGTTTATATCAACATTACTATGTTCTCATTCTATATAGCCAATTAAAAGGTTTTTATAGACGCTTTTGGACGAAATTCATTATAAATTTCGATAACATAAGTTTAGAGGCTATAAATTCGACTTCCCCAAATTTGAATTCAAAAGTGGCACCAAATATAATTTATTTGATTAAATTAGCAATTTTTTACCCAATTTATTACGTTTTCATTATTTATAACTAACAAACAGGTTTTTCTACACACTTTTGGATGAAATTATTTGTATATTTCTCTTTAAAAATAACATAAGTTTAGATGCAATAAAGTTCGGCTTGCCCAATTTGAATTGAGAAGTGTCACCAGAAATAATTCATTTGATTAAATTAGCAACTTTATATCAACATTACTATGTTCTCATTCTATATAGCCAATTAAAAGGTTTTTATAGACGCTTTTGGACGAAATTCATTATAAATTTCGATAACATAAGTTTAGAGGCTATAAATTCGACTTCCCCAATTTTGAATTAAAAAGTGGCACCAAATATAAATTATTTGATTGTATTAGCAACTTTTTATCAAATTTATTACGTTTTCATTATTTATAACTAACAAACAGGTTTTTCTAGACGCTTTTGGATGAAATTATTTGTATATTTCTCTTTAAAAATAACATAAGTTTAGATGCAATAAAGTTCGACTTCCCTAATTTGAATTGAGAAGTGTCACCAGAAATAATTCATTTGATTAAATTAGCAACTTTATATCAACATTACTATGTTCTTATTCTATATAGTCAATTAAAAGGTTTTTATAGACGCTTTTGGACGAAATTCATTATAAATTTCGATAACATAAGTTTAGAGGCTATAAATTCGACTTCCCTAATTTTGAATTCAAAAGTGGCACCAAATATAACTTATTTGATTGTATTAACAACTTTTTATCGAATTTATTACGTTTTCATTATTTATAACTAACAAACAGGTTTTTCTAGACGCTTTTGGATGAAATTATTATTATATTTCTCTTTAAAAATAACATAAGTTTAGATGCAATAAAGTTCGACTTGCCTAATTTGAATTGAGAAGTGTCACCAGAAATAATTCATTTGATTAAATTAGCAACTTTATATCAACATTATTATGTTCTCATTCTATATAGCCAATTAAAAGGTTTTTATAGACGCTTTTGGACGAAATTCATTATACTTTTCGATAACGTAAGTTTAGAGGCTATAAATTCGACTTCCCCAAATTTGAATTCAAAAGTGACACCAAATATAATTTATTTGATTGTATTAGCAACTTTTTATCAAATTTATTACGTTTTCATTATTTATAACTAACAAACAGGTTTTTCTTGACGCTTTTGGATAAAATTATTTGTATATTTCTCTTTAATAATAACATAAGTTTAGATGCAATAAAGTTCGACTTGCCCAATTTGAATAGAGAAGTGTCACCAGAAATAGTTCATTTGATTAAATTAGCAACTTTATATCAACATTATTATGTTCTCATTCTATATAGCCAATTAAAAGGTCCTTACAGACGTTTTTGGATGAAATTCATTATACATTTCGATAACGTAAGTTTAGAGGCTATAAATTCGACTTCCCCAATTTTGAATTAAAAAGTGGCACCAAATATAAATTATTTGATTGTATTAGCAACTTTTTATCAAATTTATTACGTTTTCATTATTTATAACTAACAAACAGGTTTTTCTAGACGCTTTTGGATGAAATTATTTGTATATTTCTCTTTAAAAATAACATAAGTTTAGATGCAATAAAGTTCGACTTCCCTAATTTGAATTGAGAAGTGTCACCAGAAATAATTCATTTGATTAAATTAGCAACTTTATATCAACATTACTATGTTCTTATTCTATATAGTCAATTAAAAGGTTTTTATAGACGCTTTTGGACGAAATTCATTATAAATTTCGATAACATAAGTTTAGAGGCTATAAATTCGACTTCCCTAATTTTGAATTCAAAAGTGGCACCAAATATAACTTATTTGATTGTATTAACAACTTTTTATCGAATTTATTACGTTTTCATTATTTATAACTAACAAACAGGTTTTTCTAGACGCTTTTGGATGAAATTATTATTATATTTCTCTTTAAAAATAACATAAGTTTAGATGCAATAAAGTTCGACTTGCCTAATTTGAATTGAGAAGTGTCACCAGAAATAATTCATTTGATTAAATTAGCAACTTTATATCAACATTATTATGTTCTCATTCTATATAGCCAATTAAAAGGTTTTTATAGACGCTTTTGGACGAAATTCATTATACTTTTCGATAACGTAAGTTTAGAGGCTATAAATTCGACTTCCCCAAATTTGAATTCAAAAGTGACACCAAATATAATTTATTTGATTGTATTAGCAACTTTTTATCAAATTTATTACGTTTTCATTATTTATAACTAACAAACAGGTTTTTCTTGACGCTTTTGGATAAAATTATTTGTATATTTCTCTTTAATAATAACATAAGTTTAGATGCAATAAAGTTCGACTTGCCCAATTTGAATAGAGAAGTGTCACCAGAAATAGTTCATTTGATTAAATTAGCAACTTTATATCAACATTATTATGTTCTCATTCTATATAGCCAATTAAAAGGTCCTTACAGACGTTTTTGGATGAAATTCATTATACATTTCGATAACGTAAGTTTAGAGGCTATAAATTCGACTTCCCCAATTTTGAATTCAAAAGTGGCACCAAGTATAACTTATTTGATTGTATAAACAACTTTTTATCGAATTTATTACGTTTTCATTATTTATAACTAACAAACAGGTTTTTCTAGACGCTTTTGGATGAAATTATTTGTATATTTCTCTTTAAAAATAACATAAGTTTAGATGCAATAAACTTCGACTTGCCTAATTTGAATTGAGAAGTGTCACCAGAAATAATTCATTTGATTAAATTAGCAACTTTATACCAACATTATTATGTTCACATTCTATATAGCCAATTAAAAGGTTTTTATAGACGCTTTTGGACGAAATTCATTATACATTTCGTTAACGTAAGTTTAGAGGCTATAAATTCGACTTCCCCAAATTTGAATTCAAAAGTGACACCAAATATAATTTATTTGATTGTATTAGCAACTTTTTATCAAATTTATTACGTTTTCATTATTTATAACTAACAAACAGGTTTTTCTTGATGCTTTTGGATAAAATTATTTTTATATTTCTCTTTAATAATAACATAAGTTTAGATGCAATAAAGTTCGACTTGCCCAATTTGAATAGAGAAGTGTCACCAGAAATAGTTCATTTGATTAAATTAGCAACTTTATATCAACATTATTATGTTCTCATTCTATATAGCCAATTAAAAGGTCTTTACAGACGTTTTTGGATGAAATTCATTCTACATTTCGATAATGTATGTTTAAACGCTATAAATTCGACTTCTCCAAATTTGAATTCAAAAGTGGCACCAAATATAATTTATTTGATTAAATTAGCAATTTTTACCCAATTTATTACGTTTTCATTATTTATAACTAACAAACAAGTTTTTCTACACACTTTTGGATGAAATTATTTGTATATTTCTCTTTAAAAATAACATAAGTTTAGATGCAATAAAGTTCGACTTGCCCAATTTGAATAGAGAAGTGTCACCAGAAATAGTTCATTTGATTAAATTAGCAACTTTATATCAACATTATTATGTTCTCATTCTATATAGCCAATTAAAAGGTCTTTACAGACGTTTTTGGATGAAATTCATTATACATTTCGATAATGTATGTTTAAAGGCTATAAATTCGACTTCTCCAAATTTGAATTCAAAAGTGGCACCAAATATAACTTATTTGATTGTATTAACAACTTTTTATCGAATTTATTACGTTTTCATTATTTATAACTAACAAACTGGTTTTTCTAGACGCTTTTGGATGAAATTATTTGTATATTTCTCTTTAAAAATAACATAAGTTTAGATGCAATAAAGTTCGACTTGCCCAATTTGAATTGAGAAGTGTCACCAGAAAAAATTCATTTGATTAAATTAGCAACTTTATATCAACATTACTATGTTCTCATTCTATATAGCCAATTAAAAGGTTTTTATAGACGCTTTTGGACGAAATTCATTATAAATTTCGATAACATAAGTTTAGAGGCTATAAATTCGACTTCCCCAATTTTGAATTCAAAAGTGGCACCAAATATAAATTATTTTATTGTATTAGCAACTTTTTAACAAATTTATTATGTTTTCATTATTTATAACTAACAAACAGGTTTTTCTTGACGCTTTTGGATGAAATTATTTGTATATTTCTCTTTAATAATAACAAAAGTTTAGATGCAATAAAGTTTGACTTGCCCAATTTGAATTGAGAAGTGTCACCAGAAATAGTTCATTTGAATAAATTAGCAACTTTATATCAACATTATTATGTTCTCATTCTATATAGCCAATTA
Organism: Lactuca sativa; assembly: GCF_002870075.4. Lineage (NCBI taxonomy): Eukaryota > Viridiplantae > Streptophyta > Magnoliopsida > Asterales > Asteraceae > Lactuca > Lactuca sativa. The sequence continues at coordinate 7,857,200 of NC_056626.2, read as the reverse complement.
AAAGGTCTTTACAGACGTTTTTGGATGAAATTCATTATACATTTCGATAATGTATGTTTAAAGGCTATAAATTCGACTTCTCCAAATTTGAATTCAAAAGTGGCACCAAATATAATTTATTTGATTAAATTAGCAATTTTTTACCCAATTTATTACGTTTTCATTATTTATAACTAACAAACAGGTTTTTCTACACACTTTTGGATGAAATTATTTGTATATTTCTCTTTAAAAATAACATAAGTTTAGATGCAATAAAGTTCGGCTTGCCCAATTTGAATTGAGAAGTGTCACCAGAAATAATTCATTTGATTAAATTAGCAACTTTATATCAACATTACTATGTTCTCATTCTATATAGCCAATTAAAAGGTTTTTATAGACGCTTTTGGACGAAATTCATTATAAATTTCGATAACATAAGTTTAGAGGCTATAAATTCGACTTCCCCAAATTTGAATTCAAAAGTGGCACCAAATATAATTTATTTGATTAAATTAGCAATTTTTTACCCAATTTATTACGTTTTCATTATTTATAACTAACAAACAGGTTTTTCTACACACTTTTGGATGAAATTATTTGTATATTTCTCTTTAAAAATAACATAAGTTTAGATGCAATAAAGTTCGGCTTGCCCAATCTGAATTGAGAAGTGTCACCAAAAATAATTCATTTGATTAAATTAGCAACTTTATATCAACATTACTATGTTCTCATTCTATATAGCCAATTAAAAGGTTTTTATAGACGCTTTTGGACGAAATTCATTATAAATTTCGATAACATAAGTTTAGAGGCTATAAATTCGACTTCCCCAATTTTGAATTAAAAAGTGGCACCAAATATAAATTATTTGATTGTATTAGCAACTTTTTATCAAATTTATTACGTTTTCATTATTTATAACTAACAAACAGGTTTTTCTAGACGCTTTTGGATGAAATTATTTGTATATTTCTCTTTAAAAATAACATAAGTTTAGATGCAATAAAGTTCGACTTCCCTAATTTGAATTGAGAAGTGTCACCTGAAATAATTCATTTGATTAAATTAGCAACTTTAAATCAACATTACTATGTTCTTATTCTATATAGTCAATTAAAAGGTTTTTATAGACGCTTTTGGACGAAATTCATTATAAATTTTGATAACATAAGTTTAGAGGCTATAAATTCGACTTCCCCAATTTTGAATTCAAAAGTGGCACCAAATATAACTTATTTGATTGTATTAACAACTTTTTATCGAATTTATTACGTTTTCATTATTTATAACTAACAAACAGGTTTTTCTAGACGCTTTTGGATGAAATTATTATTATATTTCTCTTTAAAAATAACATAAGTTTAGATGCAATAAAGTTCGACTTGCCTAATTTGAATTGAGAAGTGTCACCAGAAATAATTCATTTGATTAAATTAGCAACTTTATATCAACATTATTATGTTCTCATTCTATATAGCCAATTAAAAGGTTTTTATAGACGCTTTTGGACGAAATTCATTATACTTTTCGATAACGTAAGTTTAGAGGCTATAAATTCGACTTCCCCAAATTTGAATTCAAAAGTGACACCAAATATAATTTATTTGATTGTATTAGCAACTTTTTATCAAATTTATTACGTTTTCATTATTTATAACTAACAAACAGGTTTTTCTTGACGCTTTTGGATAAAATTATTTGTATATTTCTCTTTAATAATAACATAAGTTTAGATGCAATAAAGTTCGACTTGCCCAATTTGAATAGAGAAGTGTCACCAGAAATAGTTCATTTGATTAAATTAGCAACTTTATATCAACATTATTATGTTCTCATTCTATATAGCCAATTAAAAGGTCTTTACAGACGTTTTTGGATGAAATTCATTATACATTTCGATAATGTATGTTTAAAGGCTATAAATTCGACTTCTCCAAATTTGAATTCAAAAGTGGCACCAAATATAATTCATTTGATTAAATTAGCAATTTTTTACCCAATTTATTACGTTTTCATTATTTATAACTAACAAACAGGTTTTTGTACACACTTTTGGATGAAATTATTTGTATATTTCTCTTTAAAAATAACATAAGTTTAGATGCAATAAAGTTCGACTTGCCCAATTTGAATTGAGCAGTGTCACCAGAAATAATTCATTTGATTAAATTAGCAACTTTATATCAAAATTATTATGTTCTCCTTCTATATAGCCAATTAAAAGGACTTTATAGACGTTTTTGGATGAAATTCATTATACATTTCGATAACGTAAGTTTAGAGGCTATAAATTCGACTTCCCCAATTTTGAATTCAAAAGTGGCACCAAATATAACTTATTTGATTGTATTAACAACTTTTTATCGAATTTATTACGTTTTCATTATTTATAACTAACAAACAGGTTTTTTTAGACGCTTTTGGATGAAATTATTATTATATTTCTCTTTAAAAATAACATAAGTTTAGATGCAATAAACTTCGACTTGCCTAATTTGAATTGAGAAGTGTCACCAGAAATAATTCATTCGATTAAATTAGCAACTTTATACCAACATTATTATGTTCACATTCTATATAGCCAATTAAAAGGTTTTTATAGACGCTTTTGGACGAAATTCATTATACATTTCGATAACGTAAGTTTAGAGGCTATAAATTCGACTTCCCCAAATTTGAATTCAAAAGTGACACCAAATATAATTTTTTTGATTGTATTAGCAACTTTTTATCAAATTTATTACGTTTTCATTATTTATAACTAACAAACAGGTTTTTCTTGACGCTTTTGGATAAAATTATTTTTATATTTCTCTTTAATAATAACATAAGTTTAGATGCAATAAAGTTCGACTTGCCCAATTTGAATAGAGAAGTGTCACCAGAAATAGTTCATTTGATTAAATTAGCAACTTTATATCAACATTTTATGTTCTCATTCTATATAGCCAATTAAAAGGTCTTTACAGACGTTTTTGGATGAAATTCATTACACATTTCGATAATGTATGTTTAAAGGCTATAAATTCGACTTCTCCAAATTTGAATTCAAAAGTGGCACCAAATATAATTTATTTGATTAAATTAGCAATTTTTTAGCCAATTTATTACGTTTTCATTATTTATAACTAACAAACAAGTTTTTCTACACACTTTTGGATGAAATTATTTGTATATTTCTCTTTAAAAATAACATAAGTTTAGATGCAATAAAGTTCGACTTGCCCAATTTGAATTGAGAAGTGTCACCAGAAATAATTCATTTGATTAAATTAGCAACTTTATATCAACATTACTATGTTCTCATTCTATATAGCCAATTAAAAGGTTTTTATAGACGCTTTTGGACGAAATTCATTATAAATTTCGATAACATAAGTTTAGAGGCTATAAATTCGACTTCCCCAATTTTGAATTAAAAAGTGGCACCAAATATAAATTATTTGATTGTATTAGCAACTTTTTATCAAATTTATTACGTTTTCATTATTTATAACTAACAAACAGGTTTTTCTAGACGCTTTTGGATGAAATTATTTGTATATTTCTCTTTAAAAATAACATAAGTTTAGATGCAATAAAGTTCGACTTCCCTAATTTGAATTGAGAAGTGTCACCAGAAATAATTCATTTGATTAAATTAGCAACTTTATATCAACATTACTATGTTCTTATTCTATATAGTCAATTAAAAGGTTTTATAGACGCTTTTGGACGAAATTCATTATAAATTTCGATAACATAAGTTTAGAGGCTATAAATTCGACTTCCCCAATTTTGAATTCAAAAGTGGCACCAAATATAACTTATTTGATTGTATTAACAACTTTTTATCGAATTTATTACGTTTTCATTATTTATAACTAACAAACAGGTTTTTCTAGACGCTTTTGAATGAAATTATTATTATATTTCTCTTTAAAAATAACATAAGTTTAGATGCAATAAAGTTCGACTTGCCTAATTTGAATTGAGAAGTGTCACCAGAAATAATTCATTTGATTAAATTAGCAACTTTATATCAACATTATTATGTTCTCATTCTATATAGCCAATTAAAAGGTTTTTATAGACGCTTTTGGACGAAATTCATTATACTTTTCGATAACGTAAGTTTAGAGGCTATAAATTCGACTTCCCCAAATTTGAATTCAAAAGTGACACCAAATATAATTTATTTGATTGTATTAGCAACTTTTTATCAAATTTATTACGTTTTCATTATTTATAACTAACAAACAGGTTTTTCTTGACGCTTTTGGATAAAATTATTTGTATATTTCTCTTTAATAATAACATAAGTTTAGATGCAATAAAGTTCGACTTGCCCAATTTGAATAGAGAAGTGTCACCAGAAATAGTTCATTTGATTAAATTAGCAACTTTATATCAACATTATTATGTTCTCATTCTATATAGCCAATTAAAAGGTCTTTACAGATGTTTTTGGATGAAATTCATTATACATTTCGATAATGTATGTTTAAAGGCTATAAATTCGACTTCTCCAAATTTGAATTCAAAAGTGGCACCAAATATAATTCATTTGATTAAATTAGCAATTTTTTACCCAATTTATTACGTTTTCATTATTTATAACTAACAAACAGGTTTTTGTACACACTTTTGGATGAAATTATTTGTATATTTCTCTTTAAAAATAACATAAGTTTATATGCAATAAAGTTCGACTTGGCCAATTTGAATTGAGCAGTGTCACCAGAAATAATTCATTTGATTAAATTAGCAACTTTATATCAAAATTATTATGTTCTCATTCTATATAGCCAATTAAAAGGACTTTATAGACGGTTTTGGATGAAATTCATTATACATTTCGATAACGTAAGTTTAGAGGCTATAAATTCGACTTCCGCAATTTTGAATTAAAAAGTGGCACCAAATATAACTTATTTGATTGTATTAACAACTTTTTATCGAATTTATTACGTTTTCATTATTTATAACTAACAAACAGGTTTTTCTAGACGCTTTTGGATGAAATTATTATTATATTTCTCTTTAAAAATAACATAAGTTTAGATGCAATAAACTTCGACTTGCCTAATTTGAATTGAGAAGTGTCACCAGAAATAATTCATTTGATTAAATTAGCAACTTTATACCAACATTATTATGTTCACATTCTATATAGCCAATTAAAAGGTTTTTATAGACGCTTTTGGACGAAATTCATTATACATTTCGATAACGTAAGTTTAGAGGCTATAAATTCGACTTCCCCAAATTTGAATTCAAAAGTGACACCAAATATAATTTATTTGATTGTATTAGCAACTTTTTATCAAATTTATTACGTTTTCATTATTTATAACTAACAAACAGGTTTTTCTTGACGCTTTTGGATAAAATTATTTTTATATTTCTCTTTAATAATAACATAAGTTTAGATGCAATAAAGTTCGACTTGCCCAATTTGAATAGAGAAGTGTCACCAGAAATAGTTCATTTGATTAAATTAGCAACTTTATATCAACATTTTATGTTCTCATTCTATATAGCCAATTAAAAGGTCTTTACAGATGTTTTTGGATGAAATTCATTATACATTTCGATAATGTATGTTTAAAGGCTATAAATTCGACTTCTCCAAATTTGAATTCAAAAGTGGCGCCAAATATAATTTATTTGATTAAATTAGCAATTTTTTAGCCAATTTATTACGTTTTCATTATTTATAACTAACAAACAAGTTTTTCTACACACTTTTGGATGAAATTATTTGTATATTTCTCTTTAAAAATAACATAAGTTTAGATGCAATAAAGTTCGACTTGCCCAATTTGAATTGAGAAGTGTCACCAGAAATAATTCATTTGATTAAATTAGCAACTTTATATCAACATTACTATGTTCTCATTCTATATAGCCAATTAAAAGGTTTTTATAGACGCTTTTGGACGAAATTCAATATAAATTTCGATAACATAAGTTTAGAGGCTATAAATTCGACTTCCCCAATTTTGAATTAAAAAGTGGCACCAAATATAACTTATTTGATTGTATTAACAACTTTTTATCGAATTTATTAAGTTTTCATTATTTATAACTAACAAACAGGTTTTTCTAGACGCTTTTGGATGAAATTATTTGTATATTTCTCTTTAAAAATAACATAAGTTTAGATGCAATAAAGTTCGACTTGCCCAATTTGAATTGAGAAGTGTCACCAGAAATAATTCATTTGATTAAATTAGCAACTTTATATCAACATTACTATGTTCTCATTCTATATAGCCAATTAAAAGGTTTTTATAGACGCTTTTGGACGAAATTCATTATAAATTTCGATAACATAAGTTTAGAGGCTATAAATTCGACTTCCCCAATTTTGAATTCAAAAGTGGCACCAAATATAACTTATTTGATTGTATTAACAACTTTTTATCGAATTTATTACGTTTTAATTATTTATAACTAACAAACAGGTTTTTCTAGACGCTTTTGGATGAAATTATTATTATATTTCTCTTTAAAAATAACATAAGTCTAGATGCAATAAAGTTCGACTTGCCTAATTTGAATTGAGAAGTGTCACCAGAAATAATTCATTTGATTAAATTAGCAACTTTATATCAACATTATTATGTTCTCATTCTATATAGCCAATTAAAAGGTCCTTACAGACGTTTTTGGATTAAATTCATTATACATTTCGATAGCGTAAGTTTAGAGGCTATAAATTTGACTTCCCCAATTTTGAATTCAAAAGTGGCACCAAATATAACTTATTTGATTGTATTAACAACTTTTTATCGAATTTATTACGTTTTCATTATTTATAACTAACAAACAGGTTTTTCTAGACGCTTTTGGATGAAATTATTTGTATATTTCTCTTTAAAAATAACATAAGTTTAGATGCAATAAAGTTCGACTTGCCTAATTTGAATTGAGAAGTGTCACCAGAAATAATTCATTTGATTAAATTAGCAACTTTATACCAACATTATTATGTTCACATTCTATATAGCCAATTAAAAGGTTTTTATAGACGCTTTTGGACGAAATTCATTATAAATTTCGATAACATAAGTTTAGAGGCTATAAATTCGACTTCCCCAATTTTGAATTCAAAAGTGGCACCAAGTATAACTTATTTGATTGTATTAACAATTTTTTATCGAATTTATTACGTTTTCATTATTTATAACTAACAAACAGGTTTTTCTAGACGCTTTTGGATTAAATTATTTGTATATTTCTCTTTAAAAATAGCATAAGTTTAGATGCAATAAAGTTCGACTTGCCCAATTTGAATTGAGAAGTGTCACCAGAAATAATTCATTTGATTAAATTAGCAACTTTATTTCAACATTACTATGTTCTCATTCTATATAGCCAATTAAAAGGTTTTTATAGACGCTTTTGGACGAAATTCATTATAAATTTCGATAACATAAGTTTAGAGGCTATAAATTCGACTTCCCCAATTTTGAATTCAAAAGTGGCACCAAATATAATTTATTTGATTGTATTAGCAATTTTTTATCAAATTTATTACGTTTTTATTATTTATAACTAACAAATAGGTTTTTCTTGACGCTTTTGGATGAAATTATTTGTATATTTCTCTTTAATAATAACAAAAGTTTAGATGCAATAAAGTTCGACTTGCCCAATTTGAATTGAGAAGTGTCACCAGAAATAATTCATTTGATTAAATTAGCAACTTTATATCAACATTACTATGTTCTCATTCTATATAGCCAATTAAAAGGTTTTTATAGACGCTTTTGGACGAAATTCATTATAAATGTCGATAACATAAGTTTAGAGGCTATAAATTCGACTTCCCCAATTTTGAATTAAAAAGTGGCACCAAGTATAACTTATTTGATTGTATTAACAATTTTTTATCGAATTTATTACGTTTTCATTATTTATAACTAACAAACAGGTTTTTCTAGACGCTTTTGGATTAAATTATTTGTATATTTCTCTTTAAAAATAGCATAAGTTTAGATGCAATAAAGTTCGACTTGCCCAATTTGAATTGAGAAGTGTCACCAGAAATAATTCATTTGATTAAATTAGCAACTTTATTTCAACATTACTATGTTCTCATTCTATATAGCCAATTAAAAGGTTTTTATAGACGCTTTTGGACGAAATTCATTATAAATTTCGATAACATAAGTTTAGAGGCTATAAATTCGACTTCCCCAATTTTGAATTCAAAAGTGGCACCAAATATAATTTATTTGATTGTATTAGCAATTTTTTATCAAATTTATTACGTTTTTATTATTTATAACTAACAAATAGGTTTTTCTTGACGCTTTTGGATGAAATTATTTGTATATTTCTCTTTAATAATAACAAAAGTTTAGATGCAATAAAGTTCGACTTGCCCAATTTGAATTGAGAAGTGTCACCAGAAATAATTCATTTGATTAAATTAGCAACTTTATATCAACATTATTATGTTCTCATTCTATATAGCCAATTAAAAGGTCCTTACAGACTTTTTTGGATGAAATTCACTATACATTTCGATAACGTAAGTTTAGAGGCTATAAATTCGACTTCCCCAATTTTGAATTCAAAAGTGGCACCAAATATAACTTATTTGATTGTATTAACAACTTTTTATCGAATTTATTACGTTTTCATTATTTATAACTAACAAGCAGGTTTTTCTAGATGCTTTTGGATGAAATTATTATTATATTTCTCTTTAAAAATAACATAAGTTTAGATGCAATAAAGTTCGACTTGCCCAATTTGAATTGAGAAGTGTCACCAGAAATAATTCATTTGATAAAATTAGCAACTTTATATCAACATTACTATGTTCTCATTCTATATAGCCAATTAAAAGGTTTTTATAGACGCTTTTGGACGAAATTCATTATAAATTTCGATAACATAAGTTTAGAGGCTATAAATTCGACTTCCCCAATTTTGAATTCAAAAGTGGCACCAAATATATTTTATTTGATTGTATTAGCAACTTTTTAACAAATTTATTACGTTTTCATTATTTATAACTAACAAACAGGTTTTTCTTAACGCTTTTGGATGAAATTATTTGTATATTTCTCTTTAATAATAACAAAAGTTTAGATGCAATAAAGTTTGACTTGCCCAATTTGAATTGAGAAGTGTCACCAGAAATAATTCATTTGATTAAATTAGCAACTTTATATCAACATTATTATGTTCTCATTCTATATAGCCAATTAAAAGGTCTTTACAGACCTTTTTGGATGAAATTCATTATACATTTCGATAACGTAAGTTTAGAGGCTATAAATTCGACTTCCCCAATTTTGAATTCAAAATTGGCACCAAATATAATTTATTTGATTGAATTAGCAATTTTTTACCCAATTTTTTACGTTTTCATTATTTATAACTAACAAACAGGCTTTTCTAGAGGCTTTTGGATGAAATTATTTGTATATTTCTCTTTAAAAATAACATAAGTTTAGATGCAATAAAGTTCGACTTGCCCAAATTGAATTGAGAAGTGTCACCAGAAATAATTCATTTGATTAAATTAGCAACTTTATATCAACATTATTATGTTCTCATTCTATATAGCCAATTAAAAGGTTTTTCTAGACGCTTTTGGACGAAATTCATTATACATTTCGATAACGTAAGTATAGAGGCTATAAATTTGACTTCCCCAATTTTGAATTCTAAAGTGGCACCAAATATAATTTATTTGATTGTATTAGCAATTTTTTATCAAATTTATTACGTTTTCATTATTTATAACTAACAAACAGGTTTTTCTTGACGCTTTTGGATGAAATTATTTGTATATTTCTCTTTAAAAATAACATAAGTTTAGATGCAATAAAGTTCGACTTGCCTAATTTGAATTGAGAAGTGTCACCAGAAATAATTCATTTGATTAAATTAGCAACTTTATATCAACATTATTATGTTCTCATTATATATAGCCAATTAAAAGGTCCTTACAGACTTTTTTGGATGAAATTCACTATACATTTCGATAACGTAAGTTTAGAGGCTATAAATTCGACTTCCCCAATTTTGAATTCAAAAGTGGCACCAAATATAACTTATTTGATTGTATTAACAACTTTTTATCGAATTTATTACGTTTTCATTATTTATAACTAACAAGCAGGTTTTTCTAGATGCTTTTGGATGAAATTATTATTATATTTCTCTTTAAAAATAACATAAGTTTAGATGCAATAAAGTTCGACTTGCCCAATTTGAATTGAGAAGTGTCACCAGAAATAATTCATTTGATTAAATTAGCAACTTTATATCAACATTACTATGTTCTCATTCTATATAGCCAATTAAAAGGTTTTTATAGACGCTTTTGGACGAAATTCATTATAAATTTCGATAACATAAGTTTAGAGGCTATAAATTCGACTTCCCCAATTTTGAATTCAAAAGTGGCACCAAATATATTTTATTTGATTGTATTAGCAACTTTTTAACAAATTTATTACGTTTTCATTATTTATAACTAACAAACAGGTTTTTCTTAACGCTTTTGGATGAAATTATTTGTATATTTCTCTTTAATAATAACAAAAGTTTAGATGCAATAAAGTTTGACTTGCCCAATTTGAATTGAGAAGTGTCACCAGAAATAATTCATTTGATTAAATTAGCAACTTTATATCAACATTATTATGTTCTCATTCTATATAGCCAATTAAAAGGTCTTTACAGACCTTTTTGGATGAAATTCATTATACATTTCGATAACGTAAGTTTAGAGGCTATAAATTCGACTTCCCCAATTTTGAATTCAAAATTGGCACCAAATATAATTTATTTGATTGAATTAGCAATTTTTTACCCAATTTTTTACGTTTTCATTATTTATAACTAACAAACAGGCTTTTCTAGAGGCTTTTGGATGAAATTATTTGTATATTTCTCTTTAAAAATAACATAAGTTTAGATGCAATAAAGTTCGACTTGCCCAAATTGAATTGAGAAGTGTCACCAGAAATAATTCATTTGATTAAATTAGCAACTTTATATCAACATTATTATGTTCTCATTCTATATAGCCAATTAAAAGGTTTTTCTAGACGCTTTTGGACGAAATTCATTATACATTTCGCTAACGTAAGTATAGAGGCTATAAATTTGACTTCCCCAATTTTGAATTCTAAAGTGGCACCAAATATAATTTATTTGATTGTATTAGCAATTTTTTATCAAATTTATTACGTTTTCATTATTTATAACTAACAAACAGGTTTTTCTTGACGCTTTTGGATGAAATTATTTGTATATTTCTCTTTAAAAATAACATAAGTTTAGATGCAATAAAGTTCGACTTGCCTAATTTGAATTAAGAAGTGTCACCAGAAATAATTCATTTGATTAAATTAGCAACTTTATACCAACATTATTATGTTCACATTCTATATAGCCAATTAAAAGGTTTTTATAGACGCTTTTGGACGAAATTCATTATACATTTCGATAACGTAAGTTTAGAGGCTATAAATTCGACTTCCCCAAATTTGAATTCAAAAGTGACACCAAATATAATTTATTTGATTGTATTAGCAACTTTTTATCAAATTTATTACGTTTTCATTATTTATAACTAACAAACAGGTTTTTCTTGATGCTTTTGGATAAAATTATTTTTATATTTCTCTTTAATAATAACATAAGTTTAGATGCAATAAAGTTCGACTTGCCCAATTTGATTAGAGAAGTGTCACCAGAAATAGTTCATTTCATTAAATTAGCAACTTTATATCAACATTATTATGTTTTCATTCTATATAGCCAATTAAAAGGTCTTTACAGACGTTTTTGGATGCAATTCATTATACATTTTGATAATGTATGTTTAAAGGCTATAAATTCGACTTCTCCAAATTTGAATTCAAAAGTGGCACCAAATATAACTTATTTGATTGTATTAACAATTTTTTATCGAATTTATTACGTTTTCATTATTTATAACTAACAAACAGGTTTTTCTAGACGCTTTTGGATTAAATTATTTGTATATTTCTCTTTAAAAATAGCATAAGTTTAGATGCAATAAAGTTCGACTTGCCCAATTTGAATTGAGAAGTGTCACCAGAAATAATTCATTTGATTAAATTAGCAACTTTATTTCAACATTACTATGTTCTCATTCTATATAGCCAATTAAAAGGTTTTTATAGACGCTTTTGGACGAAATTCATTATAAATTTCGATAACATAAGTTTAGAGGCTATAAATTCGACTTCCCCAATTTTGAATTCAAAAGTGGCACCAAATATAATTTATTTGATTGTATTAGCAATTTTTTATCAAATTTATTACGTTTTCATTATTTATAACTAACAAATAGGTTTTTCTTGACGCTTTTGGATGTAATTATTTGTATATTTCTCTTTAATAAGAACAAAAGTTTAGATCCAATAAAGTTCGACTTGCCCAATTTGAATTGAGAAGTGTCACCAGAAATAATTCATTTGATTAAATTAGCAACTTTATATCAACATTATTATGTTCTCATTCTATATAGCCAATTAAAAGGTCCTTACAGACTTTTTTGGATGAAATTCACTATACATTTCGATAACGTAAGTTTAGAGGCTATAAATTCGACTTCCCCAATTTTGAATTCAAAAGTGGCACCAAATATAACTTATTTGATTGTATTAACAACTTTTTATCGAATTTATTACGTTTTCATTATTTATAACTAACAAGCAGGTTTTTCTAGATGCTTTTGGATGAAATTATTATTATATTTCTCTTTAAAAATAACATAAGTTTAGATGCAATAAAGTTCGACTTGCCCAATTTGAATTGAGAAGTGTCACCAGAAATAATTCATTTGATTAAATTAGCAACTTTATATCAACATTACTATGTTCTCATTCTATATAGCCAATTAAAAGGTTTTTATAGACGCTTTTGGACGAAATTCATTATAAATTTCGATAACATAAGTTTAGAGGCTATAAATTCGACTTCCCCAATTTTGAATTCAAAAGTGGCACCAAATATATTTTATTTGATTGTATTAGCAACTTTTTAACAAATTTATTACGTTTTCATTATTTATAACTAACAAACAGGTTTTTCTTAACGCTTTTGGATGAAATTATTTGTATATTTCTCTTTAATAATAACAAAAGTTTAGATGCAATAAAGTTTGACTTGCCCAATTTGAATTGAGAAGTGTCACCAGAAATAATTCATTTGATTAAATTAGCAACTTTATATCAACATTATTATGTTCTCATTCTATATAGCCAATTAAAAGGTCTTTACAGACCTTTTTGGATGAAATTCATTATACATTTCGATAACGTAAGTTTAGAGGCTATAAATTCGACTTCCCCAATTTTGAATTCAAAATTGGCACCAAATATAATTTATTTGATTGAATTAGCAATTTTTTACCCAATTTTTTACGTTTTCATTATTTATAACTAACAAACAGGCTTTTCTAGAGGCTTTTGGATGAAATTATTTGTATATTTCTCTTTAAAAATAACATAAGTTTAGATGCAATAAAGTTCGACTTGCCCAAATTGAATTGAGAAGTGTCACCAGAAATAATTCATTTGATTAAATTAGCAACTTTATATCAACATTATTATGTTCTCATTCTATATAGCCAATTAAAAGGTTTTTCTAGACGCTTTTGGACGAAATTCATTATACATTTCGATAACGTAAGTATAGAGGCTATAAATTTGACTTCCCCAATTTTGAATTCTAAAGTGGCACCAAATATAATTTATTTGATTGTATTAGCAATTTTTTATCAAATTTATTACGTTTTCATTATTTATAACTAACAAACAGGTTTTTCTTGACGCTTTTGGATGAAATTATTTGTATATTTCTCTTTAAAAATAACATAAGTTTAGATGCAATAAAGTTCGACTTGCCTAATTTGAATTAAGAAGTGTCACCAGAAATAATTCATTTGATTAAATTAGCAACTTTATACCAACATTATTATGTTCACATTCTATATAGCCAATTAAAAGGTTTTTATAGACGCTTTTGGACGAAATTCATTATACATTTCGATAACGTAAGTTTAGAGGCTATAAATTCGACTTCCCCAAATTTGAATTCAAAAGTGACACCAAATATAATTTATTTGATTGTATTAGCAACTTTTTATCAAATTTATTACGTTTTCATTATTTATAACTAACAAACAGGTTTTTCTTGATGCTTTTGGATAAAATTATTTTTATATTTCTCTTTAATAATAACATAAGTTTAGATGCAATAAAGTTCGACTTGCCCAATTTGATTAGAGAAGTGTCACCAGAAATAGTTCATTTCATTAAATTAGCAACTTTATATCAACATTATTATGTTTTCATTCTATATAGCCAATTAAAAGGTCTTTACAGACGTTTTTGGATGCAATTCATTATACATTTTGATAATGTATGTTTAAAGGCTATAAATTCGACTTCTCCAAATTTGAATTCAAAAGTGGCACCAAATATAACTTATTTGATTGTATTAGCAACTTTTTATCAAATTTATTACGTTTTCATTATTTATAACTAACAAACAGGTTTTTCTTGACGCTTTTGGATGAAATTATTTGTATATTTCTCTTTAATAATAACATAAGTTTAGATGCAATAAAGTTCGACTTGCCCAATTTGAATTGAGAAGTGTCACCAGAAATAATTCATTTGATTAAATTAGCAACTTTATATCAACATTACTATGTTCTCATTCTATATAGCCAATTAAAAGGTTTTTATAGACGCTTTTGGACGAAATTCATTATAAATGTCGATAACATAAGTTTAGAGGCTATAAATTCGACTTCCCCAATTTTGAATTAAAAAGTGGCACCAAATATAACTTATTTGATTGTATTAACAATTTTTTATCGAATTTATTACGTTTTCATTATTTATAACTAACAAACAGGTTTTTCTAGACGCTTTTGGATTAAATTATTTGTATATTTCTCTTTAAAAATAGCATAAGTTTAGATGCAATAAAGTTCGACTTGCCCAATTTGAATTGAGAAGTGTCACCAGAAATAATTCATTTGATTAAATTAGCAACTTTATTTCAACATTACTATGTTCTCATTCTATATAGCCAATTAAAAGGTTTTTATAGACGCTTTTGGACGAAATTCATTATAAATTTCGATAACATAAGTTTAGAGGCTATAAATTCGACTTCCCCAATTTTGAATTCAAAAGTGGCACCAAATATAATTTATTTGATTGTATTAGCAATTTTTTATCAAATTTATTACGTTTTCATTATTTATAACTAACAAATAGGTTTTTCTTGACGCTTTTGGATGTAATTATTTGTATATTTCTCTTTAATAAGAACAAAAGTTTAGATCCAATAAAGTTCGACTTGCCCAATTTGAATTGAGAAGTGTCACCAGAAATAATTCATTTGATTAAATTAGCAACTTTATATCAACATTATTATGTTCTCATTCTATATAGCCAATTAAAAGGTCCTTACAGACTTTTTTGGATGAAATTCACTATACATTTCGATAACGTAAGTTTAGAGGCTATAAATTCGACTTCCCCAATTTTGAATTCAAAAGTGGCACCAAATATAACTTATTTGATTGTATTAACAACTTTTTATCGAATTTATTACGTTTTCATTATTTATAACTAACAAGCAGGTTTTTCTAGATGCTTTTGGATGAAATTATTATTATATTTCTCTTTAAAAATAACATAAGCTTAGATGCAATAAAGTTCGACTTGCCCAATTTGAATTGAGAAGTGTCACCAGAAATAATTCATTTGATTAAATTAGCAACTTTATATCAACATTACTATGTTCTCATTCTATATAGCCAATTAAAAGGTTTTTATAGACGCTTTTGGACGAAATTCATTATAAATTTCGATAACATAAGTTTAGAGGCTATAAATTCGACTTCCCCAATTTTGAATTCAAAAGTGGCACCAAATATATTTTATTTGATTGTATTAGCAACTTTTTAACAAATTTATTACGTTTTCATTATTTATAACTAACAAACAGGTTTTTCTTAACGCTTTTGGATGAAATTATTTGTATATTTCTCTTTAATAATAACAAAAGTTTAGATGCAATAAAGTTTGACTTGCCCAATTTGAATTGAGAAGTGTCACCAGAAATAATTCATTTGATTAAATTAGCAACTTTATATCAACATTATTATGTTCTCATTCTATATAGCCAATTAAAAGGTCTTTACAGACCTTTTTGGATGAAATTCATTATACATTTCGATAACGTAAGTTTAGAGGCTATAAATTCGACTTCCCCAATTTTGAATTCAAAATTGGCACCAAATATAATTTATTTGATTGAATTAGCAATTTTTTACCCAATTTTTTACGTTTTCATTATTTATAACTAACAAACAGGCTTTTCTAGAGGCTTTTGGATGAAATTATTTGTATATTTCTCTTTAAAAATAACATAAGTTTAGATGCAATAAAGTTCGACTTGCCCAAATTGAATTGAGAAGTGTCACCAGAAATAATTCATTTGATTAAATTAGCAACTTTATATCAACATTATTATGTTCTCATTCTATATAGCCAATTAAAAGGTTTTTCTAGACGCTTTTGGACGAAATTCATTATACATTTCGATAACGTAAGTATAGAGGCTATAAATTTGACTTCCCCAATTTTGAATTCTAAAGTGGCACCAAATATAATTTATTTGATTGTATTAGCAATTTTTTATCAAATTTATTACGTTTTCATTATTTATAACTAACAAACAGGTTTTTCTTGACGCTTTTGGATGAAATTATTTGTATATTTCTCTTTAAAAATAACATAAGTTTAGATGCAATAAAGTTCGACTTGCCTAATTTGAATTGAGAAGTGTCACCAGAAATAATTCATTTGATTAAATTAGCAACTTTATACCAACATTATTATGTTCTCATTCTATATAGCCAATTAAAAGGTTTTTATAGACGCTTTTGGACGAAATTCATTATACATTTCGATAACGTAAGTTTAGAGGCTATAAATTCGACTTCCCCAAATTTGAATTCAAAAGTGACACCAAATATAATTTATTTGATTGTATTAGCAACTTTTTATCAAATTTATTAGGTTTTCATTATTTATAACTAACAAACAGGTTTTTCTTGATGCTTTTGGATAAAATTATTTTTATATTTCTCTTTAATAATAACATAAGTTTAGATGCAATAAAGTTCGACTTGCCCAATTTGATTAGAGAAGTGTCACCAGAAATAGTTCATTTCATTAAATTAGCAACTTTATATCAACATTATTATGTTTTCATTCTATATAGCCAATTAAAAGGTCTTTACAGACGTTTTTGGATGAAATTCATTATACATTTTGATAATGTATGTTTAAAGGCTATAAATTCGACTTCTCCAAATTTGAATTCAAAAGTGGCACCAAATATAACTTATTTGATTGTATTAGCAACTTTTTATCAAATTTATTACGTTTTCATTATTTATAACTAACAAATAGGTTTTTCTTGACGCTTTTGGATGAAATTATTTGTATATTTCTCTTTAATAATAACATAAGTTTAGATGCAATAAAGTTCGACTTGCCCAATTTGAATTGAGAAGTGTCACCAGAAATAATTCATTTGATTAAATTAGCAACTTTATATCAACATTACTATGTTCTCATTCTATATAGCCAATTAAAAGGTTTTTATAGACGCTTTTGGACGAAATTCATTATAAATGTCGATAACATAAGTTTAGAGGCTATAAATTCGACTTCCCCAATTTTGAATTAAAAAGTGGCACCAAATATAACTTATTTGATTGTATTAACAATTTTTTATCAAATTTATTACGTTTTCATTATTTATAACTAACAAACAGGTTTTTCTAGACGCTTTTGGATTAAATTATTTGTATATTTCTCTTTAAAAATAGCATAAGTTTAGATGCAATAAAGTTCGACTTGCCCAATTTGAATTGAGAAGTGTCACCAGAAATAATTCATTTGATTAAATTAGCAACTTTATTTCAACATTACTATGTTCTCATTCTATATAGCCAATTAAAAGGTTTTTATAGACGCTTTTGGACGAAATTCATTATAAATTTCGATAACATAAGTTTAGAGGCTATAAATTCGACTTCCCCAATTTTGAATTCAAAAGTGGCACCAAATATAATTTATTTGATTGTATTAGCAATTTTTTATCAAATTTATTACGTTTTCATTATTTATAACTAACAAATAGGTTTTTCTTGACGCTTTTGGATGAAATTATTTGTATATTTCTCTTTAATAATAACAAAAGTTTAGATGCAATAAAGTTCGACTTGCCCAATTTGAATTGAGAAGTGTCACCAGAAATAATTCATTTGATTAAATTAGCAACTTTATATCAACATTATTATGTTCTCATTCTATATAGCCAATTAAAAGGTCCTTACAGACTTTTTTGGATGAAATTCACTATACATTTCGATAACGTAAGTTTAGAGGCTATAAATTCGACTTCCCCAATTTTGAATTCAAAAGTGGCACCAAATATAACTTATTTGATTGTATTAACAACTTTTTATCGAATTTATTACGTTTTCATTATTTATAACTAACAAGCAGGTTTTTCTAGATGCTTTTGGATGAAATTATTATTATATTTCTCTTTAAAAATCACATAAGTTTAGATGCAATAAAGTTCGACTTGCCCAATTTGAATTGAGAAGTGTCACCAGAAATAATTCATTTGATTAAATTAGCAACTTTATATCAACATTACTATGTTCTCATTCTATATAGCCAATTAAAAGGTTTTTATAGACGCTTTTGGACGAAATTCATTATAAATTTCGATAACATAAGTTTAGAGGCTATAAATTCGACTTCCCCAATTTTGAATTCAAAAGTGGCACCAAATATATTTTATTTGATTGTATTAGCATCTTTTTAACAAATTTATTACGTTTTCATTATTTATAACTAACAAACAGGTTTTTCTTAACGCTTTTGGATGAAATTATTTGTATATTTCTCTTTAATAATAACAAAAGTTTAGATGCAATAAAGTTTGACTTGCCCAATTTGAATTGAGAAGTGTCACCAGAAATAATTCATTTGATTAAATTAGCAACTTTATATCAACATTATTATGTTCTCATTCTATATAGCCAATTAAAAGGTATTTACAGACCTTTTTGGATGAAATTCATTATACATTTCGATAACGTAAGTTTAGAGGCTATAAATTCGACTTCCCCAATTTTGAATTCAAAATTGGCACCAAATATAATTTATTTGATTGAATTAGCAATTTTTTACCCAATTTTTTACGTTTTCATTATTTATAACTAACAAACAGGCTTTTCTAGAGGCTTTTGGATGAAATTATTTGTATATTTCTCTTTAAAAATAACATAAGTTTAGATGCAATAAAGTTCGACTTGCCCAAATTGAATTGAGAAGTGTCACCAGAAATAATTCATTTGATTAAATTAGCAACTTTATATCAACATTATTATGTTCTCATTCTATATAGCCAATTAAAAGGTTTTTCTAGACGCTTTTGGACGAAATTCATTATACATTTCGATAACGTAAGTATAGAGGCTATAAATTTGACTTCCCCAATTTTGAATTCTAAAGTGGCACCAAATATAATTTATTTGATTGTATTAGCAATTTTTTATCAAATTTATTACGTTTTCATTATTTATAACTAACAAACAGGTTTTTCTTGACGCTTTTGGATGAAATTATTTGTATATTTCTCTTTAAAAATAACATAAGTTTAGATGCAATAAAGTTTAACTTGCCCAATTTGAATTGAGAAGTGTCACCAGAAATAATTCATTTGATTAAATTAGCAACTTTATATCAACATTATTATGTTCTCATTCTATATAGCCAATTAAAAGGTTTTTCTAGACGCTTTTGGACGAAATTCATTATACATTTCGATAACGTAGGTTTAAAGGCTATAAATTCGACTTCCCCAATTTTGTATTCAAAAGTGGCACCAAATATAATTTATTTGATTGTATTAGCAGCTTTTTATCAAATTTACTACGTTTTAATTATTTATAACTAACAAACAGGTTTTTCTAGACGCTTTTGGATGAAATTATTTGTATATTTCTCTTTAAAAATAACATAAGTTTAGATGCAATAAAGTTCGACTTGCCCAAATTGAATTGAGAAGTGTCACCAGAAATAATTCATTTGATTAAATTAGCAACTTTATATCAACATTATTATGTTCTCATTCTATATAGCCAATTAAAAGGTTTTTCTAGACGCTTTTGGACGAAATTCATTATACATTTCGATAACGTAAGTATAGAGGCTATAAATTTGACTTCCCCAATTTTGAATTCTAAAGTGGCACCAAATATAATTTATTTGATTGTATTAGCAATTTTTTATCAAATTTATTACGTTTTCATTATTTATAACTAACAAACAGGTTTTTCTTGACGCTTTTGGATGAAATTATTTGTATATTTCTCTTTAAAAATAACATAAGTTTAGATGCAATAAAGTTCGACTTGCCTAATTTGAATTGAGAAGTGTCACCAGAAATAATTCATTTGATTAAATTAGCAACTTTATATCAACATTATTATGTTCTCATTCTATATAGCCAATTAAAAGGTTTTTCTAGACGCTTTTGGACGAAATTCTTTATACATTTCGATAACGTAGGTTTAAAGGCTATAAATTCGACTTCCCCAATTTTGTATTCAAAAGTGGCACCAAATATAATTTATTTGATTGTATTAGCAAATTTTTATCAAATTTACTACGTTTTAATTATTTCTAACTAACAAACAGGTTTTTCTAGACGCTTTTGGATGAAATTATTTGTATATTTCTCTTTAAAAATAACATAAGTTTAGATGCAATAAAGTTCGACTTGCCTAATTTGAATTGAGAAGTGTCACCAGAAATAATTCATTTGATTAAATTAGCAACTTTATATCAACATTATTATGTTCTCATTCTATATAGCCAATTAAAAGGTCTTTACAGACGCTTTTGGATGAAATTCATTATACGTTTCGATAATGTATGTTTAAAGGCTATAAATTCGACTTCTCCAAATTTGAATTCAAAAGTGGCACCAAATATAATTTATTTGATCGAATTAGCAATTTTTTACCCAATTTATTACGTTTTCATTATTTATAACTAACAAACAGGTTTTTCTACACACTTTTGGATCAAATTATTTGTATATTTCTCTTTAAAAATAACATAAGTTTAGATGCAATAAAGTTCGACTTGCCCAATTTGAATTGAGAAGTGTCACTAGAAATAATTCATTTGATTAAATTAGCAACGTTATATCAACATTATTATGTTCTCATTCTATATAGCCAATTAAAAGGTTTTTCTAGACGCTTTTGGACGAAATTCATTATACATTTCGATAACGTAAGTTTAAAGGCTATAAATTCGACTTCCCCAATTTTGAATTCAAAAGTGCCACAAAATATAATTTATTTGATTGTATTAGCAATTTTTTATCAAATTTATTACGTTTTCATTATTTATAACTAACAAATAGGTTTTTCTTGACGCTTTTGGATGAAATTATTTGTATATTTCTCTTTAATAATAACAAAAGTTTAGATGCAATAAAGTTCGACTTGCCCAATTTGAATTGAGAAGTGTCACCAGAAATAATTCATTTGATTAAATTAGCAACTTTATATCAACATTATTATGTTCTCATTCTATATAGCCAATTAAAAGGTCCTTACAGACTTTTTTGGATGAAATTCACTATACATTTCGATAACGTAAGTTTAGAGGCTATAAATTCGACTTCCCCAATTTTGAATTCAAAAGTGGCACCAAATATAACTTATTTGATTGTATTAACAACTTTTTATCGAATTTATTACGTTTTCATTATTTATAACTAACAAGCAGGTTTTTCTAGATGCTTTTGGATGAAATTATTATTATATTTCTCTTTAAAAATCACATAAGTTTAGATGCAATAAAGTTCGACTTGCCCAATTTGAATTGAGAAGTGTCACCAGAAATAATTCATTTGATTAAATTAGCAACTTTATATCAACATTACTATGTTCTCATTCTATATAGCCAATTAAAAGGTTTTTATAGACGCTTTTGGACGAAATTCATTATAAATTTCGATAACATAAGTTTAGAGGCTATAAATTCGACTTCCCCAATTTTGAATTCAAAAGTGGCACCAAATATATTTTATTTGATTGTATTAGCATCTTTTTAACAAATTTATTACGTTTTCATTATTTATAACTAACAAACAGGTTTTTCTTAACGCTTTTGGATGAAATTATTTGTATATTTCTCTTTAATAATAACAAAAGTTTAGATGCAATAAAGTTTGACTTGCCCAATTTGAATTGAGAAGTGTCACCAGAAATAATTCATTTGATTAAATTAGCAACTTTATATCAACATTATTATGTTCTCATTCTATATAGCCAATTAAAAGGTATTTACAGACCTTTTTGGATGAAATTCATTATACATTTCGATAACGTAAGTTTAGAGGCTATAAATTCGACTTCCCCAATTTTGAATTCAAAATTGGCACCAAATATAATTTATTTGATTGAATTAGCAATTTTTTACCCAATTTTTTACGTTTTCATTATTTATAACTAACAAACAGGCTTTTCTAGAGGCTTTTGGATGAAATTATTTGTATATTTCTCTTTAAAAATAACATAAGTTTAGATGCAATAAAGTTCGACTTGCCCAAATTGAATTGAGAAGTGTCACCAGAAATAATTCATTTGATTAAATTAGCAACTTTATATCAACATTATTATGTTCTCATTCTATATAGCCAATTAAAAGGTTTTTCTAGACGCTTTTGGACGAAATTCATTATACATTTCGATAACGTAAGTATAGAGGCTATAAATTTGACTTCCCCAATTTTGAATTCTAAAGTGGCACCAAATATAATTTATTTGATTGTATTAGCAATTTTTTATCAAATTTATTACGTTTTCATTATTTATAACTAACAAACAGGTTTTTCTTGACGCTTTTGGATGAAATTATTTGTATATTTCTCTTTAAAAATAACATAAGTTTAGATGCAATAAAGTTTAACTTGCCCAATTTGAATTGAGAAGTGTCACCAGAAATAATTCATTTGATTAAATTAGCAACTTTATATCAACATTATTATGTTCTCATTCTATATAGCCAATTAAAAGGTTTTTCTAGACGCTTTTGGACGAAATTCATTATACATTTCGATAACGTAGGTTTAAAGGCTATAAATTCGACTTCCCCAATTTTGTATTCAAAAGTGGCACCAAATATAATTTATTTGATTGTATTAGCAGCTTTTTATCAAATTTACTACGTTTTAATTATTTATAACTAACAAACAGGTTTTTCTAGACGCTTTTGGATGAAATTATTTGTATATTTCTCTTTAAAAATAACATAAGTTTAGATGCAATAAAGTTCGACTTGCCCAAATTGAATTGAGAAGTGTCACCAGAAATAATTCATTTGATTAAATTAGCAACTTTATATCAACATTATTATGTTCTCATTCTATATAGCCAATTAAAAGGTTTTTCTAGACGCTTTTGGACGAAATTCATTATACATTTCGATAACGTAAGTATAGAGGCTATAAATTTGACTTCCCCAATTTTGAATTCTAAAGTGGCACCAAATATAATTTATTTGATTGTATTAGCAATTTTTTATCAAATTTATTACGTTTTCATTATTTATAACTAACAAACAGGTTTTTCTTGACGCTTTTGGATGAAATTATTTGTATATTTCTCTTTAAAAATAACATAAGTTTAGATGCAATAAAGTTCGACTTGCCTAATTTGAATTGAGAAGTGTCACCAGAAATAATTCATTTGATTAAATTAGCAACTTTATATCAACATTATTATGTTCTCATTCTATATAGCCAATTAAAAGGTTTTTCTAGACGCTTTTGGACGAAATTCTTTATACATTTCGATAACGTAGGTTTAAAGGCTATAAATTCGACTTCCCCAATTTTGTATTCAAAAGTGGCACCAAATATAATTTATTTGATTGTATTAGCAAATTTTTATCAAATTTACTACGTTTTAATTATTTCTAACTAACAAACAGGTTTTTCTAGACGCTTTTGGATGAAATTATTTGTATATTTCTCTTTAAAAATAACATAAGTTTAGATGCAATAAAGTTCGACTTGCCTAATTTGAATTGAGAAGTGTCACCAGAAATAATTCATTTGATTAAATTAGCAACTTTATATCAACATTATTATGTTCTCATTCTATATAGCCAAATAAAAGGTCTTTACAGACGCTTTTGGATGAAATTCATTATACGTTTCGATAATGTATGTTTAAAGGCTATAAATTCGACTTCTCCAAATTTGAATTCAAAAGTGGCACCAAATATAATTTATTTGATCGAATTAGCAATTTTTTACCCAATTTATTACGTTTTCATTATTTATAACTAACAAACAGGTTTTTCTACACACTTTTGGATCAAATTATTTGTATATTTCTCTTTAAAAATAACATAAGTTTAGATGCAATAAAGTTCGACTTGCCCAATTTGAATTGAGAAGTGTCACCAGAAATAATTCATTTGATTAAACTAGCAACTTTATATCAACATTACTATGTTCTCATTCTATATAGCCAATTAAAAGGTTTTTATAGACGCTTTTGGACGAAATTCATTATAAATTTCGATAACATAAGTTTAGAGGCTATAAATTCGACTTCCCTAATTTTGAATTCAAAAGTGGCACCAAATATAATTTATTTGATTGTATTAGCAACTTTTTATAAAATTTATTACGTTTTCATTATTTATAACTAACAAACAGGTTTTTCTTGACGCTTTTGGATGAAATTATTTGTATATTTCTCTTTAATAATAACAAAAGTTTAGATGCAATAAAGTTTAACTTGCCTAATTTGAATTGAGAAGTGTCACCAGAAATAATTCATTTGATTAAATTAGCAACTTTACATCAACATTATTATGTTCTCATTCTATATAGCCAATTAAAAGGTCTTTACAGACGTTTGTGGATGAAATTCATTATACATTTCGCTAACGTAAGTTTAGAGGCTATAAATTCGACTTCCCCAATTTTGAATTAAAAAGTGGCACCAAATATAACTTATTTGATTGTATTAACAACTTTTTATCGAATTTATTACGTTTTCATTATTTATAACTAACAAACAGGTTTTTCTAGACGCTTTTCGATAAAATTATTTTTATATTTCTCTTTAAAAATAACATAAGTTTAGATGCAATAAAGTTCGACTTGCCTAATTTGAATTGAGAAATGTCACCAGAAATAATTCATTTGATTAAATTAGCAACTTTATATCAACATTATTATGTTCTCATTCTATATAGCCAATTAAAAGGTCTTTACAGACGCTTTTGGATGAAATTCATTATACGTTTCGATAATGTATGTTTAAAGGCTATAAATTCGACTTCTCCAAATTTGAATTCAAAAGTGGCACCAAATATAATTTATTTGATCGAATTAGCAATTTTTTACCCAATTTATTACCTTTTCATTATTTATAACTAACAAACTGGTTTTTCTACACACTTTTGGATCAAATTATTTGTATATTTCTCTTTAAAAATAACATAAGTTTAGATGCAATAAAGTTCGACTTGCCCAATTTGAATTGAGAAGTGTCACCAGAAATAATTCATTTGATTAAACTAGCAACTTTATATCAACATTACTATGTTCTCATTCTATATAGCCAATTAAAAGGTTTTTATAGACGCTTTTGGACGAAATTCATTATAAATTTCGATAACATAAGTTTAGAGGCTATAAATTCGACTTCCCTAATTTTGAATTCAAAAGTGGCACCAAATATAATTTATTTGATTGTATTAGCAACTTTTTATCAAATTTATTACGTTTTCATTATTTATATAACTAACAAACAGGTTTTTCTTGACGCTTTTGGATGAAATTATTTGTATATTTCTCTTTAATAATAACAAAAGTTTAGATGCAATAAAGTTTAACTTGCCCAATTTGAATTGAGAAGTGTCACCAGAAATAATTCATTTGATTAAATTAGCAACTTTACATCAACATTATTATGTTCTCATTCTATATAGCCAATTAAAAGGTCTTTACAGACGTTTGTGGATGAAATTCATTATACATTTCGCTAACGTAAGTTTAGAGGCTATAAATTCGACTTCCCCAATTTTGAATTAAAAAGTGGCACCAAATATAACTTATTTGATTGTATTAACAACTTTTTATCGAATTTATTACGTTTTCATTATTTATAACTAACAAACAGGTTTTTCTAGACGCTTTTCGATAAAATTATTTTTATATTTCTCTTTAAAAATAACATAAGTTTAGATGCAATAAAGTTCGACTTGCCTAATTTGAATTGAGAAATGTCACCAGAAATAATTCATTTGATTAAATTAGCAACTTTATATCAACATTATTATGTTCTCATTCTATATAGCCAATTAAAAGGTTTTTGTAGACGCTTTTGGACGAAATTCATTATACATTTCGATAACGTAAGTTTAAAGGCTATAAATTCGACTTCCCCAATTTTGAATTCAAAAGTGGCACAAAATATAATTTATTTGATTGTATTAGCAATTTTTGATCAAATTTATTACGTTTTCATTATTTATAACTAACAAACAGGTTTTTCTTGACGCTTTTGGATGAAATTATTTGTATATTTCTCTTTAATAATAACAAAAGTTTAGATGGAATAAAGTTCGACTTGCCCAATTTGAATTGAGAAGTGTCACCAGAAATAATTCATTTGATTAAATTAGCAACTTTATATCAACATTACTATGTTCTCATTCTATATAGCCAATTAAAAGGTTTTTATAGACGCTTTTGGACGAAATTCATTATAAATTTCGATAACATAAGTTTAGAGGCTATAAATTCGACTTCCCTAATTTTGAATTCAAAAGTGGCACCAAATATAATTTATTTGATTGTATTAGCAACTTTTTATCAAATTTATTACGTTTTCATTATTTATAACTAACAAACAGGTTTTTCTTGACGCTTTTGGATGAAATTATTTGTATATTTCTCTTTAAAAATAACATAAGTTTAGATGCAATAAAGTTCGACTTGCCCAATTTGAATTGAGAAGTGTCACCAGAAATAATTCATTTGATTAAACTAGCAACGTTATATCAACATTACTATGTTCTCATTCTATATAGCCAATTAAAAGGTTTTTATAGACGCTTTTGGACGAAATTCATTATAAATTTCGATAACATAAGTTTAGAGGCTATAAATTCGACTTCCCTAATTTTGAATTCAAAAGTGGCACCAAATATAATTTATTTGATTGTATTAGCAACTTTTTATCAAATTTATTACGTTTTCATTATTTATAACTAACAAACAGGTTTTTCTTGACGCTTTTGGATGAAATTATTTGTATATTTCTCTTTAATAATAACAAAAGTTTAGATGCAATAAAGTTTAACTTGCCAATTTGAATTGAGAAGTGTCACCAGAAATAATTCATTTGATTAAATTAGCAACTTTACATCAACAATATTATGTTCTCATTCTATATAGCCAATTAAAAGGTCTTTACAGACGTTTGTGGATGACATTCATTATATATTTCGCTAACGTAAGTTTAGAGGCTATAAATTCGACTTCCCCAATTTTGAATTAAAAAGTGGCACCAAATATAACTTATTTGATTGTATTAACAACTTTTTATCGAATTTATTACGTTTTCATTATTTATAACTAACAAACAGGTTTTTCTAGACGCTTTTCGATAAAATTATTTTTATATTTCTCTTTAAAAATAACATAAGTTTAGATGCAATAAAGTTCGACTTGCCTAATTTGAATTGAGAAGTGTCACCAGAAATAATTCATTTGATTAAATTAGCAACTTTATATCAACATTATTATGTTCTCATTCTATATAGCCAATTAAAAGGTTTTTCTAGACGCTTTTGGACGAAATTCATTATACATTTCGATAACGTAAGTTGAAAGGCTATAAATTCGACTTCCCCAATTTTGAATTCAAAAGTGGGACAAAATATAATTTATTTGATTGTATTAGCAATTTTTTATCAAATTTATTACGTTTTCATTATTTATAACTAACAAACATGTTTTTCTTGACGCTTTTGGATGAAATTATTTGTATATTTCTCTTTAATAATAACAAAAGTTTAGATGCAATAAAGTTCGACTTGCCCAATTTGAATTGAGAAGTGTCACCAGAAATAATTCATTTGATTAAATTAGCAACTTTATATCAACATTATTATGTTCTCATTCTATATAGCCAATTAAAAGGTCTTTACAGACGTTTTTGGATGAAAATCATTATACATTTCGATAACGTAAGTTTAGAGGCTATAAATTCGACTTCCCCGATTTTGAATTCAAAAGTGGCACCAAATATAACTTATTTGATTGTATTAACAACTTTTTATCGAATTTATTACGTTTTCATTATTTATAACTAACAAACAGGTTTTTCTTGACGCTTTTGGATGAAATTATTTGTATATTTCTCTTTAAAAATAACATAAGTTTAGATGCAATAAAGTTTGACTTGCCTAATTTGAATTGAGAAGTGTCACCAGAAATAATTCATTTGATTAAATTAGCAACTTTATATCAACATTATTATGTTCTCA
Organism: Lactuca sativa; assembly: GCF_002870075.4. Lineage (NCBI taxonomy): Eukaryota > Viridiplantae > Streptophyta > Magnoliopsida > Asterales > Asteraceae > Lactuca > Lactuca sativa. The sequence goes on along the minus strand of NC_056626.2, from coordinate 7,828,515 downwards.
TTCTATATAGCCAATTAAAAGGTTTTTTTAGACGCTTTTGGACGAAATTCATTATACATTTCGATAACGTAAGTTTAGAGGCAATAAATTCGACTTCCCCAATTTTGAATTCAAAAGTGGCACTAAATATAATTTATTTGATTGTATTAGCAGTTTTTTATCAAATTTATTACGTTTTCATTATTTATAACTAACAAACAGGGTTTTCTTGACACTTTTGGATGAAATTATTTGTATATTTCTCTTTAATAATAAGAAAAGTTTAGATGCAATAAAGTTCGACTTGCCCAATTTGAATTGAGAAGTGTCACCAGAAATAATTCATTTGATTAAATTAGCCACTTTATATCAACATTATTATGTTCTCATTCTATATAGCCAATTAAAAGGTCCTTACAGACGTTTTTGGATGAACTTCATTATACATTTCGATAACGTAAGTTTAGTGGCTATAAATTCGACTTCCCCAATTTTGAATTCAAAAGTGGCACCAAATATAACTTATTTGATTGTATTAACAAGTTTTTATCGAATTTATTATGTTTTTATTATTTATAACTAACAAACAGGTTTTTCTAGACGCTTTTGGATGAAATTATTAGTATATTTCTCTTTAAAAATAACATAAGTTTAGATGCAATAAAGTTCGACTTGCCTAATTTGAATTGAGAAGTGTCACCAGAAATAATTCATTTGATTAAATTAGCAACTTCATATCAACATTATTATGTTCTTATTCTATATAGCCAATTAAAAGGTTTTTCTAGACGCTTTTGGACGAAATTCATTATACATTTCGATAACGTAAGTTTAAAGGCTATAAATTCGACTTCCCCAATTTTGAATTCAAAAGTGGCACAAAATATAATTTATTTGATTGTATTAGCAATTTTTTATCAAATTTATTACGTTTTCATTATTTATAAATAACAAACAGGTTTTTCTTGACGCTTTTGGATGAAATTATTTGTATATTTCTCTTTAATAATAACAAAAGTTTAGATGCAATAAAGTTCGACTTGCCCAATTTGAATTGAGAAGTGTCACCAGAAATAATTCATTTGATTAAATTAGCAACTTTATATCAACATTATTATGTTCTCATTCTATATAGCCAATTAAAAGGTCTTTACAGACGTTTTTGGATGAAATTCATTATACATTTCGATAACGTAAGTTTAGAGGCTATAAATTCGACTTCCCCGATTTTGAATTCAAAAGTGGCACCAAATATAACTTATTTGATTGTATTAACAACTTTTTATCGAATTTATTACGTTTTCATTATTTATAACTAACAAACAGGTTTTTCTAGACGCTTTTGGATGAAATTATTTGTATATTTCTCTTTAAAAATAACATAAGTTTAGATGCAATAAAGTTTGACTTGCTAATTTGAATTGAGAAGTGTCACCAGAAATAATTCATTTGATTAAATTAGCAACTTTATATCAACATTATTATGTTCTCATTCTATATAGCCAATTAAAAGGTTTTTTTAGACGCTTTTGAACGAAATTCATTATACATTTCGATAACGTAAGTTTAGAGGCAATAAATTCGACTTCCCCAATTTTGAATTCAAAAGTGGCACCAAATATAATTTATTTGATTGTATTAGCAGTTTTTTTATCAAATTTATTACGTTTTCATTATTTATAACTAACAAACAAGTTTTTCTTGACGCTTTTGGATGAAATTATTTGTATATTTCTCTTTAATAATAAGAAAAGTTTAGATGCAATAAAGTTCGACTTGCCCAATTTGAATTGAGAAGTGTCACCAGAAATAATTCATTTGATTAAATTAGCCACTTCATATCAACATTATTATGTTCTCATTCTATATAGCCAATTAAAAGGTCCTTACTGACGTTTTTGGATGAAATTCATTATACATTTCGATAACGTAAGTTTGGTGGCTATAAATTCGACTTCCCCAATTTTGAATTAAAAAGTGGCACCAAATATAACTTATTTGATTGTATTAACAACTTTTTATCGAATTTATTACGTTTTCATTATTTATAACTAACAAACAGGTTTTTCTAGACGCTTTTCGATAAAATTATTTTTATATTTCTCTTTAAAAATAACATAAGTTTAGATGCAATAAAGTTCGACTTGCCTAATTTGAATTGAGAAGTGTCACCAGAAATAATTCATTTGATTAAATTAGCAACTTTATATCAACATTATTATGTTCTCATTCTATATAGCCAATTAAAAGGTTTTTCTAGACGCTTTTGGACGAAATTCATTATACATTTCGATAACGTAAGTTGAAAGGCTATAAATTCGACTTCCCCAATTTTGAATTCAAAAGTGGGACAAAATATAATTTATTTGATTGTATTAGCAATTTTTTATCAAATTTATTACGTTTTCATTATTTATAACTAACAAACATGTTTTTCTTGACGCTTTTGGATGAAATTATTTGTATATTTCTCTTTAATAATAACAAAAGTTTAGATGCAATAAAGTTCGACTTGCCCAATTTGAATTGAGAAGTGTCACCAGAAATAATTCATTTGATTAAATTAGCAACTTTATATCAACATTATTATGTTCTCATTCTATATAGCCAATTAAAAGGTCTTTACAGACGTTTTTGGATGAAAATCATTATACATTTCGATAACGTAAGTTTAGAGGCTATAAATTCGACTTCCCCGATTTTGAATTCAAAAGTGGCACCAAATATAACTTATTTGATTGTATTAACAACCTTTTATCGAATTTATTACGTTTTCATTATTTATAACTAACAAACAGGTTTTTCTTGACGCTTTTGGATGAAATTATTTGTATATTTCTCTTTAAAAATAACATAAGTTTAGATGCAATAAAGTTTGACTTGCCTAATTTGAATTGAGAAGTGTCACCAGAAATAATTCATTTGATTAAATTAGCAACTTTATATCAACATTATTATGTTCTCATTCTATATAGCCAATTAAAAGGTTTTTTTAGACGCTTTTGGACGAAATTCATTATACATTTCGATAACGTAAGTTTAGAGGCAATAAATTCGACTTCCCCAATTTTGAATTCAAAAGTGGCACTAAATATAATTTATTTGATTGTATTAGCAGTTTTTTATCAAATTTATTACGTTTTCATTATTTATAACTAACAAACAGGGTTTTCTTGACACTTTTGGATGAAATTATTTGTATATTTCTCTTTAATAATAAGAAAAGTTTAGATGCAATAAAGTTCGACTTGCCCAATTTGAATTGAGAAGTGTCACCAGAAATAATTCATTTGATTAAATTAGCCACTTTATATCAACATTATTATGTTCTCATTCTATATAGCCAATTAAAAGGTCCTTACAGACGTTTTTGGATGAACTTCATTATACATTTCGATAACGTAAGTTTAGTGGCTATAAATTCGACTTCCCCAATTTTGAATTCAAAAGTGGCACCAAATATAACTTATTTGATTGTATTAACAAGTTTTTATCGAATTTATTATGTTTTTATTATTTATAACTAACAAACAGGTTTTTCTAGACGCTTTTGGATGAAATTATTAGTATATTTCTCTTTAAAAATAACATAAGTTTAGATGCAATAAAGTTCGACTTGCCTAATTTGAATTGAGAAGTGTCACCAGAAATAATTCATTTGATTAAATTAGCAACTTCATATCAACATTATTATGTTCTTATTCTATATAGCCAATTAAAAGGTTTTTCTAGACGCTTTTGGACGAAATTCATTATACATTTCGATAACGTAAGTTTAAAGGCTATAAATTCGACTTCCCCAATTTTGAATTCAAAAGTGGCACAAAATATAATTTATTTGATTGTATTAGCAATTTTTTATCAAATTTATTACGTTTTCATTATTTATAAATAACAAACAGGTTTTTCTTGACGCTTTTGGATGAAATTATTTGTATATTTCTCTTTAATAATAACAAAAGTTTAGATGCAATAAAGTTCGACTTGCCCAATTTGAATTGAGAAGTGTCACCAGAAATAATTCATTTGATTAAATTAGCAACTTTATATCAACATTATTATGTTCTCATTCTATATAGCCAATTAAAAGGTCTTTACAGACGTTTTTGGATGAAATTCATTATACATTTCGATAACGTAAGTTTAGAGGCTATAAATTCGACTTCCCCGATTTTGAATTCAAAAGTGGCACCAAATATAACTTATTTGATTGTATTAACAACTTTTTATCGAATTTATTACGTTTTCATTATTTATAACTAACAAACAGGTTTTTCTAGACGCTTTTGGATGAAATTATTTGTATATTTCTCTTTAAAAATAACATAAGTTTAGATGCAATAAAGTTTGACTTGCTAATTTGAATTGAGAAGTGTCACCAGAAATAATTCATTTGATTAAATTAGCAACTTTATATCAACATTATTATGTTCTCATTCTATATAGCCAATTAAAAGGTTTTTTTAGACGCTTTTGAACGAAATTCATTATACATTTCGATAACGTAAGTTTAGAGGCAATAAATTCGACTTCCCCAATTTTGAATTCAAAAGTGGCACCAAATATAATTTATTTGATTGTATTAGCAGTTTTTTTATCAAATTTATTACGTTTTCATTATTTATAACTAACAAACAAGTTTTTCTTGACGCTTTTGGATGAAATTATTTGTATATTTCTCTTTAATAATAAGAAAAGTTTAGATGCAATAAAGTTCGACTTGCCCAATTTGAATTGAGAAGTGTCACCAGAAATAATTCATTTGATTAAATTAGCCACTTCATATCAACATTATTATGTTCTCATTCTATATAGCCAATTAAAAGGTCCTTACTGACGTTTTTGGATGAAATTCATTATACATTTCGATAACGTAAGTTTGGTGGCTATAAATTCGACTTCCCCAATTTTGAATTAAAAAGTGGCACCAAATATAACTTATTTGATTGTATTAACAACTTTTTATCGAATTTATTACGTTTTCATTATTTATAACTAACAAACAGGTTTTTCTAGACGCTTTTCGATAAAATTATTTTTATATTTCTCTTTAAAAATAACATAAGTTTAGATGCAATAAAGTTCGACTTGCCTAATTTGAATTGAGAAGTGTCACCAGAAATAATTCATTTGATTAAATTAGCAACTTTATATCAACATTATTATGTTCTCATTCTATATAGCCAATTAAAAGGTTTTTCTAGACGCTTTTGGACGAAATTCATTATACATTTCGATAACGTAAGTTGAAAGGCTATAAATTCGACTTCCCCAATTTTGAATTCAAAAGTGGGACAAAATATAATTTATTTGATTGTATTAGCAATTTTTTATCAAATTTATTACGTTTTCATTATTTATAACTAACAAACATGTTTTTCTTGACGCTTTTGGATGAAATTATTTGTATATTTCTCTTTAATAATAACAAAAGTTTAGATGCAATAAAGTTCGACTTGCCCAATTTGAATTGAGAAGTGTCACCAGAAATAATTCATTTGATTAAATTAGCAACTTTATATCAACATTATTATGTTCTCATTCTATATAGCCAATTAAAAGGTCTTTACAGACGTTTTTGGATGAAAATCATTATACATTTCGATAACGTAAGTTTAGAGGCTATAAATTCGACTTCCCCGATTTTGAATTCAAAAGTGGCACCAAATATAACTTATTTGATTGTATTAACAACCTTTTATCGAATTTATTACGTTTTCATTATTTATAACTAACAAACAGGTTTTTCTTGACGCTTTTGGATGAAATTATTTGTATATTTCTCTTTAAAAATAACATAAGTTTAGATGCAATAAAGTTTGACTTGCCTAATTTGAATTGAGAAGTGTCACCAGAAATAATTCATTTGATTAAATTAGCAACTTTATATCAACATTATTATGTTCTCATTCTATATAGCCAATTAAAAGGTTTTTTTAGACGCTTTTGGACGAAATTCATTATACATTTCGATAACGTAAGTTTAGAGGCAATAAATTCGACTTCCCCAATTTTGAATTCAAAAGTGGCACTAAATATAATTTATTTGATTGTATTAGCAGTTTTTTATCAAATTTATTACGTTTTCATTATTTATAACTAACAAACAGGGTTTTCTTGACACTTTTGGATGAAATTATTTGTATATTTCTCTTTAATAATAAGAAAAGTTTAGATGCAATAAAGTTCGACTTGCCCAATTTGAATTGAGAAGTGTCACCAGAAATAATTCATTTGATTAAATTAGCCACTTTATATCAACATTATTATGTTCTCATTCTATATAGCCAATTAAAAGGTCCTTACAGACGTTTTTGGATGAACTTCATTATACATTTCGATAACGTAAGTTTAGTGGCTATAAATTCGACTTCCCCAATTTTGAATTCAAAAGTGGCACCAAATATAACTTATTTGATTGTATTAACAAGTTTTTATCGAATTTATTATGTTTTTATTATTTATAACTAACAAACAGGTTTTTCTAGACGCTTTTGGATGAAATTATTAGTATATTTCTCTTTAAAAATAACATAAGTTTAGATGCAATAAAGTTCGACTTGCCTAATTTGAATTGAGAAGTGTCACCAGAAATAATTCATTTGATTAAATTAGCAACTTCATATCAACATTATTATGTTCTTATTCTATATAGCCAATTAAAAGGTTTTTCTAGACGCTTTTGGACGAAATTCATTATACATTTCGATAACGTAAGTTTAAAGGCTATAAATTCGACTTCCCCAATTTTGAATTCAAAAGTGGCACAAAATATAATTTATTTGATTGTATTAGCAATTTTTTATCAAATTTATTACGTTTTCATTATTTATAAATAACAAACAGGTTTTTCTTGACGCTTTTGGATGAAATTATTTGTATATTTCTCTTTAATAATAACAAAAGTTTAGATGCAATAAAGTTCGACTTGCCCAATTTGAATTGAGAAGTGTCACCAGAAATAATTCATTTGATTAAATTAGCAACTTTATATCAACATTATTATGTTCTCATTCTATATAGCCAATTAAAAGGTCTTTACAGACGTTTTTGGATGAAATTCATTATACATTTCGATAACGTAAGTTTAGAGGCTATAAATTCGACTTCCCCGATTTTGAATTCAAAAGTGGCACCAAATATAACTTATTTGATTGTATTAACAACTTTTTATCGAATTTATTACGTTTTCATTATTTATAACTAACAAACAGGTTTTTCTAGACGCTTTTGGATGAAATTATTAGTATATTTCTCTTTAAAAATAACATAAGTTTAGATGCAATAAAGTTTGACTTGCTAATTTGAATTGAGAAGTGTCACCAGAAATAATTCATTTGATTAAATTAGCAACTTTATATCAACATTATTATGTTCTCATTCTATATAGCCAATTAAAAGGTTTTTTTAGACGCTTTTGAACGAAATTCATTATACATTTCGATAACGTAAGTTTAGAGGCAATAAATTCGACTTCCCCAATTTTGAATTCAAAAGTGGCACCAAATATAATTTATTTGATTGTATTAGCAGTTTTTTTATCAAATTTATTACGTTTTCATTATTTATAACTAACAAACAAGTTTTTCTTGACGCTTTTGGATGAAATTATTTGTATATTTCTCTTTAATAATAAGAAAAGTTTAGATGCAATAAAGTTCGACTTGCCCAATTTGAATTGAGAAGTGTCACCAGAAATAATTCATTTGATTAAATTAGCCACTTCATATCAACATTATTATGTTCTCATTCTATATAGCCAATTAAAAGGTCCTTACTGACGTTTTTGGATGAAATTCATTATACATTTCGATAACGTAAGTTTGGTGGCTATAAATTCGACTTCCCCAATTTTGAATTCTAAAGTGGCACCAAATATAACTTATTTGATTGTATTAACAAGTTTTTATCGAATTTATTATGTTTTTATTATTTATAACTAACAAACAGGTTTTTCTAGACGCTTTTGGATGAAATTATTATTATATTTCTCTTTAAAAATAACATAAGTTTAGATGCAATAAAGTTCGAGTTGCCTAATTTGAATTGAGAAGTGTCACCAGAAATAATTCATTTGATTAAATTAGCAACTTTATATCAACATTATTATGTTCTCATTCTATATAGCCAATTAAAAGGTTTTTATAGACGCTTTTGGACGAAATTCATTATACATTTCGATAACGTAAGTTTAGAGACTATAAATTCGACTTCCCCAAATTTGAATTCAAAAGTGACACCAAATATAATTTATTTGATTGTATTAGCAACTTTTTATCAAATTTATTACGTTTTCGTTATTTATAACTAACAAACAGGTTTTTCTTGATGCTTTTGGATAAAATTATTTGTATATTTCTCTTTAATAATAACATAAGTTTAGATGCAATAAAGTTCGACTTGCCCAATTTGAATAGAGAAGTGTCACCAGAAATAGTTCATTTGATTAAATTAGCAACTTTATATCAACATTATTATGTTCTCATTCTATATAGCCAATTAAAAGGTCTTTACAGACGTTTTTGGATGAAATTCATTATACATTTCGATAATGTATGTTTAAAGGCTATAAATTCGACTTCTCCAAATTTGAATTCAAAAGTGGCACCACATATAATTTATTTGATTGAATTACCAATTTTTTACCCAATTTATTACGTTTTCATTATTTATAACTAACAAACAGGTTTTTCTACACACTTTTGGATGAAATTATTTGTATATTTCTCTTTAAATATAACATAAGTTTAGATGCAATAAAGTTCGACTTGCCCAATTTGAATTGAGCAGTGTCACCAGAAATAATTCATTTGATTAAATTAGCAACTTTATATCAACATTATTATGTTCTCATTCTATATAGCCAATTAAAAGGTCTTTACAGACGTTTTTGGATGAAATTCATTATACATTTCGATAACGTAAGTTCAGAGGCTATAAATTCGACTTCCCCAATTTTGAATTCAAAAGTGGCACCAAATGTAACTTATTTGATTGTATTAACAACTTTTTATCGAATTTATTACGTTGTCATTATTTATAACTAACAAACAGGTTTTTCTAGACGCTTTTGGATGAAATTATTTGTATATTTCTCTTTAAAAATAACATAAGTTTAGATGCAATAAAGTTCGACTTGCCCAATTTGAATTGAGAAGTGTCACCAGAAATAATTCATTTGATTAAATTAGCAACTTTATATCAACATTACTATGTTCTCATTCTATATACGCAATTAAAAGGTTTTTATAGACGCTTTTGGACGAAATTCATTATAAATTTCGATAACATAAGTTTAGAGGCTATAAATTCGACTTCCCCAATTTTGAATTCAAAAGTGGCACCAAATATAATTTATTTGATTGTATTAGCAATTTTTTATCAAATTTATTACGTTTTCATTATTTATAACTAACAAACAGGTTTTTCTTGACGCTTTTGGATGAAATTATTTGTTTATTTCTCTTTAATAATAACAAAAGTTTAGATGCAATAAAGTTCGACTTGCCCAATTTGAATTGAGAAGTGTCACCAGAAATAATTCATTTGATTAAATTAGCAACTTTATATCAACATTATTATGTTCTCATTCTATATAGCCAATTAAAAGGTCCTTACAGACGTTTTTGGATGAAATTCATTATACATTTCGATAACGTAAGTTTAGAGGCTATAAATTCGACTTCCCCAATTTTGAATTCAAAAGTGGCACCAAATATAACTTATTTGATTGTATTAACAACTTTTTATCGAATTTATTACGTTTTCATTATTTATAACTAACAAACAGGTTTTTCTAGACGCTTTTGGATGAAATTATTATTATATTTCTCTTTAAAAATAACATAAGTTTAGATGCAATAAAGGTCGACTTGCCTAATTTGAATTGAGAAGTGTCACCAGAAATAATTCATTTGATTAAATTAGCAACTTTATATCAACATTATTATGTTCTCATTCTATATAGCCAATTAAAAGGTTTTTATAGACGCTTTTGGACGAAATTCATTATACATTTCGATAACGTAAGTTTAAAGGCTATAAATTCGACTTCCCCAATTTTGAATTCAAAAGTGGCACAAAATATAATTTATTTGATTGTATTAGCAATTTTTTATCAAATTTATTACGTTTTCATTATTTATAAATAACAAACAGGTTTTTCTTGACGCTTTTGGATGAAATTATTTGTATATTTCTCTTTAATAATAACAAAAGTTTAGATGCAATAAAGTTCGACTTGCCCAATTTAAATTGAGAAGTGTCACCAGAAATAATTCATTTGATTAAATTAGCAACTTTATATCAACATTATTATGTTCTCATTCTATATAGCCAATTAAAAGGTCTTTACAGACGTTTTTGGATGAAATTCATTATACATTTCGATAACGTAAGTTTAGAGGCTATAAATTCGACTTCCCCGATTTTGAATTCAAAAGTGGCACCAAATATAACTTATTTGATTGTATTAACAACTTTTTATCGAATTTATTACGTTTTCATTATTTATAACTAACAAACAGGTTTTTCTAGACGCTTTTGGATGAAATTATTTGTATATTTCTCTTTAAAAATAACATAAGTTTAGATGCAATAAAGTTTGACTTGCTAATTTGAATTGAGAAGTGTCACCAGAAATAATTCATTTGATTAAATTAGCAACTTTATATCAACATTATTATGTTCTCATTCTATATAGCCAATTAAAAGGTTTTTTTAGACGCTTTTGAACGAAATTCATTATACATTTCGATAACGTAAGTTTAGAGGCAATAAATTCGACTTCCCCAATTTTGAATTCAAAAGTGGCACCAAATATAATTTATTTGATTGTATTAGCAGTTTTTTTATCAAATTTATTACGTTTTCATTATTTATAACTAACAAACAAGTTTTTCTTGACGCTTTTGGATGAAATTATTTGTATATTTCTCTTTAATAATAAGAAAAGTTTAGATGCAATAAAGTTCGACTTGCCCAATTTGAATTGAGAAGTGTCACCAGAAATAATTCATTTGATTAAATTAGCCACTTCATATCAACATTATTATGTTCTCATTCTATATAGCCAATTAAAAGGTCCTTACTGACGTTTTTGGATGAAATTCATTATACATTTCGATAACGTAAGTTTGGTGGCTATAAATTCGACTTCCCCAATTTTGAATTCTAAAGTGGCACCAAATATAACTTATTTGATTGTATTAACAAGTTTTTATCGAATTTATTATGTTTTTATTATTTATAACTAACAAACAGGTTTTTCTAGACGCTTTTGGATGAAATTATTATTATATTTCTCTTTAAAAATAACATAAGTTTAGATGCAATAAAGTTCGAGTTGCCTAATTTGAATTGAGAAGTGTCACCAGAAATAATTCATTTGATTAAATTAGCAACTTTATATCAACATTATTATGTTCTCATTCTATATAGCCAATTAAAAGGTTTTTATAGACGCTTTTGGACGAAATTCATTATACATTTCGATAACGTAAGTTTAGAGACTATAAATTCGACTTCCCCAAATTTGAATTCAAAAGTGACACCAAATATAATTTATTTGATTGTATTAGCAACTTTTTATCAAATTTATTACGTTTTCGTTATTTATAACTAACAAACAGGTTTTTCTTGATGCTTTTGGATAAAATTATTTGTATATTTCTCTTTAATAATAACATAAGTTTAGATGCAATAAAGTTCGACTTGCCCAATTTGAATAGAGAAGTGTCACCAGAAATAGTTCATTTGATTAAATTAGCAACTTTATATCAACATTATTATGTTCTCATTCTATATAGCCAATTAAAAGGTCTTTACAGACGTTTTTGGATGAAATTCATTATACATTTCGATAATGTATGTTTAAAGGCTATAAATTCGACTTCTCCAAATTTGAATTCAAAAGTGGCACCACATATAATTTATTTGATTGAATTACCAATTTTTTACCCAATTTATTACGTTTTCATTATTTATAACTAACAAACAGGTTTTTCTACACACTTTTGGATGAAATTATTTGTATATTTCTCTTTAAATATAACATAAGTTTAGATGCAATAAAGTTCGACTTGCCCAATTTGAATTGAGCAGTGTCACCAGAAATAATTCATTTGATTAAATTAGCAACTTTATATCAACATTATTATGTTCTCATTCTATATAGCCAATTAAAAGGTCTTTACAGACGTTTTTGGATGAAATTCATTATACATTTCGATAACGTAAGTTCAGAGGCTATAAATTCGACTTCCCCAATTTTGAATTCAAAAGTGGCACCAAATGTAACTTATTTGATTGTATTAACAACTTTTTATCGAATTTATTACGTTGTCATTATTTATAACTAACAAACAGGTTTTTCTAGACGCTTTTGGATGAAATTATTTGTATATTTTCTCTTTAAAAATAACATAAGTTTAGATGCAATAAAGTTCGACTTGCCCAATTTGAATTGAGAAGTGTCACCAGAAATAATTCATTTGATTAAATTAGCAACTTTATATCAACATTACTATGTTCTCATTCTATATACGCAATTAAAAGGTTTTTATAGACGCTTTTGGACGAAATTCATTATAAATTTCGATAACATAAGTTTAGAGGCTATAAATTCGACTTCCCCAATTTTGAATTCAAAAGTGGCACCAAATATAATTTATTTGATTGTATTAGCAATTTTTTATCAAATTTATTACGTTTTCATTATTTATAACTAACAAACAGGTTTTTCTTGACGCTTTTGGATGAAATTATTTGTTTATTTCTCTTTAATAATAACAAAAGTTTAGATGCAATAAAGTTCGACTTGCCCAATTTGAATTGAGAAGTGTCACCAGAAATAATTCATTTGATTAAATTAGCAACTTTATATCAACATTATTATGTTCTCATTCTATATAGCCAATTAAAAGGTCCTTACAGACGTTTTTGGATGAAATTCATTATACATTTCGATAACGTAAGTTTAGAGGCTATAAATTCGACTTCCCCAATTTTGAATTCAAAAGTGGCACCAAATATAACTTATTTGATTGTATTAACAACTTTTTATCGAATTTATTACGTTTTCATTATTTATAACTAACAAACAGGTTTTTCTAGACGCTTTTGGATGAAATTATTATTATATTTCTCTTTAAAAATAACATAAGTTTAGATGCAATAAAGGTCGACTTGCCTAATTTGAATTGAGAAGTGTCACCAGAAATAATTCATTTGATTAAATTAGCAACTTTATATCAACATTATTATGTTCTCATTCTATATAGCCAATTAAAAGGTTTTTATAGACGCTTTTGGACGAAATTCATTATACTTTTCGATAACGTAAGTTTAGAGGCTATAAATTCGACTTCCCCAAATTTGAATTCAAAAGTGACACCAAATATAATTTATTTGATTGTATTAGCAACTTTTTATCAAATTTATTACGTCTTCATTATTTATAACTAACAAACAGGTTTTTCTTGACGCTTTTGGATAAAATTATTTGTATATTTCTCTTTAATAATAACATAAGTTTAGATGCAATAAAGTTCGACTTGCCCAATTTGAATAGAGAAGTGTCACCAGAAATAGTTCATTTGATTAAATTAGCAACTTTATATCAACATTATTATGTTCTCATTCTATATAGCCAATTAAAAGGTCTTTACAGACGTTTTTGGATGAAATTCATTATACATTTCGATAATGTATGTTTAAAGGCTATAAATTCGACTTCTCCAAATTTGAATTCAAAAGTGGCACCACATATAATTTATTTGATTGAATTAGCAATTTTTTACCCAATTTATTACGTTTTCATTATTTATAACTAACAAACAGGTTTTTCTACACACTTTTGGATGAAATTATTTGTATATTTCTCTTTAAATATAACATAAGTTTAGATGCAATAAAGTTCGACTTGCCCAATTTGAATTGAGAAGTGTCACCAGAAATAATTCATTTGATTAAATTAGTGTTGGGCTGAAGTTATGTTTTGTATTGCGTCTTTTGGGCTCGTAGATTAGCCTTGTATTCTCCGGTTTGGGCCTGTCCAACCGAGAGCCTTTTATGTATAGTATATAAGTTATCGCTTGCATGCATATTAGGTTAAGATTCAAGATTTCTGTTTTAGCGCTCCAGAGTTTACGTATTTGCTCTCTTGTAATCTTCTAATCCTTTACAGTTGATGTTCTTAATCGAGCTCTTCTAAGGATTTTATTTAATCATTCGACACGTTTGATTCAAGCTGTTTGTTCTTAATATTGCATTCTTCCATGTTATTCATATTGTGTTCTTGCAGTTTCACATTCACACACTTGTTCAAGATCTAATCGATCTTTATAGATTAAAAGCTATTGTGTTTTAAATCTCATCAATTGGTATCAGAGCGGGAGGCTGTGTAATCGATACACTTCTTTTCTGTGAAAAAGGTTTTCATTAGGGTTTTCCGCAATCATCGATATTTATTGAGCCGTCATCTTAATTGACGTATCTTAGTATTTATTGTTTTGCCCTAATCTGCTTTATTACAAGTCTGATCTTTGAACAGGTTATTACGATCATTATGGACGCAACACAATCAAACCCTATTAATATTTCCAACAGCATTGGTTCGACGACAAAGATTCCAATCTTATACACCCATGACTATGAAGTATGGGCGCATCATTTTGAAGATTACGTGATTGGATCGGAGGACAATGGTTTTCTCATATGGGAAGCCATTATCAATGGACCATTTTCTCATTCAGCGACATCCAGAGTTATCAAGACGCAAAAAGAATACAACGATTTGCTCAAGGACGTGACGAATATTGCGCAGGACGAGAAAGATAAATTCCAGTGCAATATTAAGGCACTTAGGTTGATCAGATTCGCCCTTCAGTCCGACACATTCAGACTAGTCAGCTCATGCACTACGGCGAAGGAAGTGTGGGATAGACTTCGCGAACTGTATTCAACAGACGAAGATCTTGAACACTCCATCCAAACCTTGCTTCTATCTGAGTTTGGAGAATTCAGGCAAGGGGCCGAAGAAACCGTGACTCAGACGTTTGATCGCTTCAATCATCTTCTCAGCAAGATGATCAAACACGACATTGAAAGGAAGCTCATCGAACAAAAGGTTACTTTCTTGAACGGACTGAGATCGGAATGGAGAGCAGTTGTTTCCACAGTCAAAGCCCATGAACAGTTTAAATCATACTCTTTGGCGAAACTGGTGGGTATTCTAAAGTCCCAAGAGAAGATTGTTGTTCAAGAGAAGAACGTGGTGTCTAGTCTTGGTTCGTTGGCCCTCCTATCTAAAAGTAAAGCCGTGATGGAGGATGAAGAGCTCAACTTGGAAGAATATGACCTCACAACTGAGGATTATGCCATGATGGTATCCAATCCTAAGAGGTTCATAAAGAAGAGGTTCCCCAGCAACAAAAACCGAAACTGGCAGGGGAGTTATAGCTCTGAGAAGGCAAACAATGAACCGAAGGCTGAAGAGTCCAAGAAGGAACCGAAGGCAGATGGCGATTCCGGAGTAAGCTGTTTTTACTGTGGTGGCAAGAACCACTATGCTAAGGACTGTGTTCTTAAAAAGATGGCTGAAAAGGATGACGGAAAGGATGAGGAAGCCGTACTGCAGAAGAGGTTGGATGAGCTGAGGAAGAAAAAGTCTACCGCTAACCCTTCTATTAATGCTCTTATTGTGCAGGGTTCGGTTAATAACGATGAGTTCGGTAGAACCGAAGTTTGGTCTACTGACTCAGAAGATGAAGAAGTGAGGAAGCCTACTCATGGAAAGGCTTATATGGCTAAGGAGGAAAGCAGTGGTGGAAAATGCTTCATGGTGTCAAGCGCATCTCAAATGAGGGGATACAACACCGATGGAGGAAGCACTGGACCGAAAGTGCAGGAAGATATGTGCTTCACAGCCAAACCACTCAGCCAACAGTTCAATGAGCTTGATGAACTGATAAAGAAGGTACAATCTGTTTTTATTTCATCTAAAGTACCATCATCCTCATATGAGAAAGAACTAAAAAGCGTTAACACAAGAATTTCTCATTTAGATAGTAGCTTAACTCAAACTAGAGTCACCAATTCTAACCTGACTGATCAATTAAGCAGGGTGGCGTCGAAGAGTGAGGAGCGGCGTATGTGGATTGAGTTAAAAGAGTCGGAATTAATTAAAGTCAAAGACGAAAACATTTATTTGCAGAGAGACAATTTGAAATTGTTAAAACAACGAAATGTTTTTTGTTTAATAGCTAAACGTTTATATTCCAATATTACTCAGCTGCATTTGGACTGTGAGATAGGCAAAAAGATCCACCGTATGATTTTACCATTCCTAGAATTTAAGGAGGATGAAATCGATGCCGAAGCTTACAATTGTGAGAGTGTGATTTCGTCTGATGATGTCAACCCATCTTATCAAATTGGACTGGACAAAATTGAGTCCTTCATTAAATCCAAAGACCATAAGGACATGCTCAAAAATCTTTTGGACGAAAATGATAGACTTAAACTGAGAACCGAAACCATACAAAAGTTTGACTCTCTAAATGCCAAAGTAAGCTCAGAAAATAAAATTGATGTTGAAAATGCATCTGAGCTTAACGAGGACGAAAACATGAGTGAAATTTCTGTAGAGGATACGGTTGACTGCTCAGAATTTGTGAAAAGCGAAACTGAAAACCACAAAAATCTTATTTCTGAAAATTCTGTGGAATTCGCTAGATTGTCCCAACAAAAGTCCCCGAAATTAGTAGAAAAGGCTGTTGTCTATCAAAAGGTCAGAACCACTCCAAATCAGGTATACAAAGTGACTGGAGTAACCGAACATCAGACAGCTGAACTCACGGCTATTGTTAACGAAGACAATGCTGATGGCTGTGATGAGTTCTTCTGGGAAGCTCCTATTGACAATGGAAACGAAACTGTTGGCCTATCTGAAAGAACCTCTTGGATGAAGAAAGGGAGATACATACCTGAACCCTTGAACAAGCCTGATAATTTCAGCGAACCAAGCACAAGTGGTACAAAAGATACTCCTCAAGAGGTTGATCATTCAGCAAAAAAAGACATTCCTTCAACGCCAACAGCTCGAAGTGAAACTTCATCAGATACTTCTTCCACTTCCTCAGGTCAAACTGAATCTTCGTCAAACATTCCCTCTGCACCCTCAGCTCAAAGAAAAACTCCTAAAGATCAAAAGGAACCAGCCAAGGTGACATCAAAAGCGAAAGTGAACGTTCATCATCAACCTAAACAGATGAGGGATAAAAAGATAGAAAGGAACCTAAGATACAGGAAAAACCTTTCTGAAAGGAAACAATTCTGGCACTCCCAGAATGCATACTATTCACACAAGGAGAAGAATCTGAAGTATGAACATGATCCTGTAGGAAAGCTTGATGATTCCAACAACCAAAAGTCAAGGTTCAGTTCGCAAGAAAATACCAACCGAAAGCAAAGGTTCGGTTCTGAAAAGGATTTCAACCGAAACCAAAGGTTCGGTTCCAAGAACAACTCCAACCGAACTCAGAGGTTCGGTTCCGAAGTCAGAAGAGAACAAGACTTAAAGGTTAAACCCACCAATGATCAAAAGCTAAAGGGTCACCAAGAGTCATCAGCAAGGAAGACACCTCCATCCCCATCCAAATTCTCTCGATCTAACTCTTCTCGTCATTCTACTCCTACTCACTCATCTTCATCTTGCTCTAAAGCTAATCCCACTTTTTCTCAAAAATTTCATTCATCAGCTGAACAGAAGGGAAAGCAAAAGGTCGATGAATCCAAGCCTGAGCCCAAAGGAAACCAACCTAATCTTAACAAAATAAAAGTTTTCACCATTAAAAAGAAAGATGAAACAACTTTGATTAAAAGAACATATCTTGTTGATATCTCTCTAACTATTCCTGTTCCCATGAAATCCTCACATGGACCCAAGAAACTTTGGGTTCCTAAATCTGCTTAATTTTTGCAGGTTATAAGTGACGAGCAGTTTGACGAAGAATGGTACATCGACAGTGGCTGCTCGCGTCACATGACAGGAAGGAAGGAGGAACTCAGGGAATACAGATCTCTTGCAAATGGTGGCAACGTTAAGTTTGGAAATAACTCTTACGGCACCATAAAGGGATATGGAATGATAACGAATGGCGATTTTACCATAAGAAAGGTGGCCTATGTGGAAGGACTTCAACACAACCTCATCAGTGTATCTCAGCTTGTTGGAGGTACAGGTCTCAAAGTTTCATTTGATGATGAAGGTTCTGAAATCATAGAGAAAACAACAAAGAAAGTGATTCTGAAGTCAGAGCGAAAGGGTGAAATGTTTCCGCTGAACATGAAACCCATCAAAGGGAACCCAGCAATCTGTCTGCTATCAAAAGCTCAATCCGATGAAAGCTGGTTGTGGCACAGAAGACTCTCTCATCTCAATTTCAAAGATATCAACCGACTTGTCACTGGAGGTCATGTTAGGGGTCTTCCATTGCTCAAGTTCGACAGAGAACATTTATGTGCTGCATGCGAAATAGGAAAGCAGAGTCGTCAAAGTCACCCATCTATAATCAACACAAAAGTTGTTGAACCACTCGAATTGCTTCATATCGATTTGTGTGGTCCTTCATCTATAGAAAGCATCGGTGGTAGCAAGTATATTCTTGTTATCGTTGATGACTTTTCACGATTTACATGGGTGTTCTTTCTAAAGCTCAAATCTGAAGCGACTCAAAAGCTGAAAGTATTTATCAAGCAAATTGAAGTCCAGCTCAAGAAGGTCGTTCGGAACATCAGAAGCGACAATGGTCTCGAATTCAAGAACAAGGAGTTTGAAGAGTTTCTTGCAGAAAAGGGAATTAGTCATAATTTCTCATCTCCCTACACACCACAGCAGAACGGAATAGTCGAAAGACGAAACCGATCTCTGTGTGAAGTTGCCCGAACCATGTTAAGTTTCGCTTCCTTACCTCTTTATTTTTGGGCTGACACTATTTCTGCTGCTTGTTATACACAAAACAGGTCATATCTCAACAAGCGATTCACGCTCACACCATATGAGATACTGAACAACAGGAAGCCCAATGTGAAATTTTTCCACGTTTTTGGCTCAAGGTGTTTCATCTTTAACTCTAAAGAACACCGCAACAAGTTTGATGTCAAAGCCGACGAGGGAATCTTTCTGGGTTACTCACTCACTTCAAAGGCGTACAGGGTCCTAAACAAACGATCAAGAAGGATTGAAGAAACATACTATGTGACCTTCGACGACAGCTACGTCAAGAAGCTACAGGCCATAAATGACACTGCCAGGGAAATCTTCCCTCAAACTGGTCAAGTCACAGTCTCAATCGCCAACATGTACGAGAATTTTCTGGATCTCTTTGATGAACCGGAAAAAGCTTCTCTCTCAGAAGCAGGAGCAGCCGACAACAAAATAGATCATATGAAGCAGATTGTCGAAGATGCTGCAAGAAGAATGCATGAAGGAGAAACGCCTACTGTTGAATCTCCAACCAACAATGCTTCAGTCGAGGGGGAGCCAAGCTCACAAGTCCAGCGGGAGCCAAGCTCTACTACTTCAACCGAAAGTCCTTCACCAACCGAAGGTACCTCTCCAACCGCAGATGCCCCTCCAAACGAAGGTGCTTCAATGCCTGAAACTTTAGCACCGCAAGAAACCCCTGAACCTCATGTTTCTCAAGACTCATCAATTGAGGGGGAGCATGATGATACGACGCTTGATTTCGATAGCCAATCTGAGCCTGAAGAGATGATCAACGCTGAACTAGATCCATCCTTTGATCCGAATTACCCTCCTCTTACAAAATGGACCAGAGATCATCCTATCTCTCAAGTAGTTGGTGATGTATCTGACAAGGTTCTGACCCGATCTCAACTGAAGGCAAAACAGACATCCTTATTCTCAAAAGTAGAGTTTTGTATGTTTAACTCATTTGTATCAAAAGTCGAACCGAAGACAGTGAACACTGCCCTCGATCACTCTGATTGGGTTCAAGCTATGCAAGACGAACTAAACGAGTTTGAAAGGAACAAAGTCTGGCGCCTCATTCCAACTCCTCCGGATGCTTCAGTTGTTGGTCTCAAATGGGTTTTTAGAAACAAAATGGACAAGGAAGGTAATGTCATAAGAAACAAGGCTCGCCTGGTTGTCAAAGGATACTGTCAGGAGGAAGGGATAGATTACGAAGAGACGTTCGCTCCAGTAGCTAGGCTAGAATCGGTTAGAATATTTCTGGCCTATGCTGCTCACAAAAACTTTGAGGTATTCCAAATGGATGTCAAGTGCGCATTTCTCAATGGAGAACTTGAAGAAACGGTGTATGTGGAGCAACCTCCCGGGTTCGTGAACGAAAAGTATCCACATCATTGCTACATTCTGGATAAAGCTGTGTACGGCCTCAAACAAGCTCCGAGGGCCTGGTATGAAACGCTTACAAAATTTTTAAAGATGTCCAAATTCAAACAAGGTTCGGTTGACCCCACCTTCTTTCGCAAAAAGGAAGGTAACCACCTTATGATAGTTCAAATTTATGTCGATGACATCATCTTTGGCTCTACGAATCCCAGCTTAACAGCTGAATTCAGAAAGTTGATGGAGACTAAGTTTGAAATGAGCTCAATGGGTCCTATTAATTTTTTCCTTGGTTTAAATATAAGACAGGTACCTGAAGGCATCTTTATCAATCAGGAAGCTTACACGAAGACTCTCCTAGCAAAGTTTGGCATGATGGGAGACTCAAAAGTCAAAGTCCCTATGGCATTCGGCACCAAACTTACCCCTTCACTCGATAAACCGGCCGTCGACATCACGCTCTATCGTCAAATGATTGGCTCACTGATGTATCTAACTGCTAGCAGGCCTGATATCATGTTTTCTGTATGTTATTGTGCTCGATTTCAGGCTAACCCACGCGAACCTCACATGCTGGCAGTGAAGAACATCCTACGCTATCTCAAGCGAACTGCCTCCTTAGGTCTATGGTATCCATCCAACTCTGGCTTCTTTGTTCAAGCCTATTCTGATGCAGACCTTGGAGGATGTGGACTCGACCGCAAAAGCACAACTGGTGGCTGTCAATTTCTTGATGGGAAGTTGGTCAGCTGGCAATCCAAGAAACAAACATGTGTGTCGCTGTCTACTGCTGAAGCGGAATACATTGCCGCTGCATCCTGCACATCACAAGTGATCTGGATCCAGAGTCAACTTCGAGACTATGGACTCAATATGAAGAAGATCCCTCTATATTGTGACTCTGAAAGTGCAATTAGGATCTGTCATAACCCGGTGCAACATTCTAAAACCAAACACATATCACTAAGGTATCACTTCATCAAAGATCATGTGGAAGATGGAAATGTCGAAGTTCACTTCGTAAGAACCACTGATCAACTGGCTGACGTCTTCACCAAAGCTCTTCCAGAAGCCTCATTCAATAAAATTTTGCAAGGGCTCGGTATGATGGAATCAGAATCAGTTCCTCACACTACCACTCAATCTCAACCATAAGAAGCGAAACCAACCGAACGTTCGGGTTCGGTTCAACTATCTGACTCGCTCATTACTTCAAAGGTAGCTTTTCTATGTTGTATATTTCTTGTGCAAAATTTATTTTCTTTCTGTACAAAGTTTTTTTTCTTTTGCATATCTAAACGTCTTGGTTTCTTAAAATTTTCAAGAACCGACACCTCCAGAAGGTTCGGGTTCGGTTTTTCAAAATTTTCAAGAACCGAAACCAACCGAAGGTTCGGGTTCGGTTTTTCAAAATTTTCAAGAACCGAAACCAACCGAAGGTTCGGGTTCGGTTTTTCAAAATTTTCAAGAACCGAAACCAACCGAAGGTTCGGGTTCGGTTTTTCAACTTTTTCCAACCGAAACCAACCGAACGTTCGGGTTCGGTTTTTCAATCTTTTTCCAAGTTTTTTTTAAAATTTTTTTTTTATTCCTCTATCATTTTTTTTTATTATTATTTTTATTTTTTTATATATATATAAATTTCAAAAACTACAAAAATATTTTCTTTTATTTTTCTTTGTGTGCTCGTTTGTTTATGGGAATATATCTGCTGAATTACTTAAATGTCCCTAGAAGCATGCTGCTGTATGTGTCCCAAGCCTCATAAGATTTTGAATAATAGCCTTCATGACCTGGTAAACACAAACCTTGTCTTCCCAATAAGGCTAACTCATTTATTCTAATCGTGAGCTACCTCACTCTATTCTCACATGAGTTCAGAGTCTCCTGCTTGGTCCTTTGGTTCGCAGCAGAGGTACTATGTCTTCTTTCACCATCTCCATTACAAATTCTCCATAACACTCGTTTCATCACTGTAACCCTTGAGACTCTCAAAAACTACCACTGAGGTTTATGGTTACACAACTTCTGTGTTTATGATCTTAGTTTCGTGCCACTACGAACTGAGTGAAACCCAACATTCAACACCAAAGAATTGACGGTGACCAATCAACTTGATCAAGCTTTCACCAATGAATTGACGAATGTACCTTCATGAAATCTCAATTTCTTTTCTCTTTGCGTGGTTCCAATGAAATTGTTACACACCATAACATTTCTTCCCAAGGGATCCAATTTTAAATTTTTATCTGAGATTTCATCATTATCCAAGCCACTACAGAATCAACTCAAACCTACTTGTTCAACAGACTACACTGGTCTCACAAGTACTTTGTTCACATTCGTTCTTATATCAAGAATTGAATTGATGAATCAAAGCGAAACCACCCTTAATTTGCCTTATTAAAAGATGCCTTTCAACATTTATTATTAAATGTTTGATCGTAATTCAACGGGATTCCACACTAACACTTTAGGGTCTCTCTTGACCTTGAAGGAAGAGATTCGTGCCCGGGATCATCAGTTTCGTGTCCTTATGGACATCACAGATTATCCTAAAAAGAGTTGCTTTATTTCTTTTTCTTTTACACTCTTTGCACGAAAATCCAAAATTTTCAAAAAATTCCGTTACTAATTATTTTACAGGCTGGATATTTACTGGATGATTACAAATGAAGTTGTGGTCAAAAATTAGCCACGTGGATTGTTAATTTCAAACAGCCATTTAAAAGGGGAAAAGACAAAAGATGCTGACGCGGCGGAAGTTCAAAGAATAGGAATTCAAACGACGGTAAAAAGCAGGCGCGTGAATTTGAAGAGGTCGCGCTTTTTCTGACACTATTGGACGCGTGTGCGAGTATTGAAGCGTCATCCATCAGGCATTAATGGCGCGTGTGGAAATAGAAACGGTTCCTCTCTCTGAACCGGCGCTTATTGGGCGGCGTGATCCTAGGAATCTGACACTCTCTCTCCTACGTGATCATCGCACGTCCCAACTGTCACCAATCAGTCACTCAAAAAAACCCTTCCATATTTCCATAAGAGATTTGAATCGATCTTTCTCTCTCCTATCACCTACTATAAAAACCCATCCAGACCACCTTTTACCTCTTTACTGCCCCATAATTTCCAAAGCAAAAATACTTCCAAACTCTCTCCCGGTTATCTTCTTCTCCAACCTGCAACAATGGCTGAATCCTCTTCCGTCCATGCTACTTCTCAGATTCTTCCAATCCGTCCTCAGCAATGCCTCGTGATTGATCTGAACCCACTGGCCTATGATCCCTACATGTCGCCGATCATCGAGTGTCTCAAATACTCCCAGCTTGCTCCGGCACTGTCACGGATAGAAACGGTGCCAATGGTCGCCCTATCTCAGGTCTACGCAACGGCTTATTACGACAAGGCCGTTGACAGAGTTTTCTTTGAAGTGGCGGAACACAAGACGTCGATTTCTCGTCCCCGCTTTTGCTCTATGATTGGGTTTGCTGCTGACCCATCGCGTATTCACCCGGAGACAATTCCAGTTGGTATGCTCTACAGCATGTTCTACAACATGGGCTACACGGAAGTTCTCACCTCCGTCGCCAGATTCAAGAAATCATGCCTACCGCCCCAATGGAATGGATTATTTACAGTTCTTTTCAAGGGACTGTCAGAACGAAGCTCAGGATCGGACGGGGCCAGTCGTCTGTTTCTGTCGATTATGTATGCGGTGTACAACGGAATCAATCTGGACTACGGATTTGTTCTTTGGCAACAACTGATTCAGAGCCTCTCTTCCACTTCCCGACACTCCGAGGTGTCACTAGCCCGGTTCTGGATCTTGATCACAAGGTGGGCTATGGACAAGTTCGATGTCCAAACTGCTGACGGTGCACCGATGTCTTCGGTTGGTACGTTCCACACCACGAAGATCATCGTATCAGCTGCATCGAAATTCTCCTTCATTGGCTCTATTCCGGAGTCGATGTATGGCAGTGTGCCATCTGAAAGCAGCTTCATCAAGGCGATCAGGGAGTTAGGGCCATCTGGTCCGAGGGAACTAACACCGGAAATGTTGAGATCGATCCATGATGCCGACAAACCGGTGGCAAGGGGTAAGAAGGCCGACAAGGGGAAGAAACCATCCAAAGCCCCAAAACCTACTCCAAAGAAGCGCAAACAACCGAAGGCTGCCTCGTCACCAAAACCGAAAAAGAGGAAGACCCAACAAAAGCGAAAGCTAATCCTTTCCTCTTCATCAAGTGAATCCGAAGTTGAAAGTTCGGGCTCTGAGGAGTCACAAGGAGACGAATCTCCACAAAGAGGCAACACACCTCCTCGGTCCCCAACCCCGGACATGGAACTTCACCAAACCCCAGTTCCTTCACCTCAACCCACAATCCCTATTTCCATTCCCACCATAACCCCTACTATACCACCAACCTCATTCCCCATACCACCACCCATATTCACCACATCAACCGAAACCCCACCTGTAACTGAACCTCCACAAACCGAAACCCATACACAACCACCACCCGAAACTCACCCTCCACCCACTCAACCTGCACCCACTAAACCTATAACACCCCCAGCTTCACCACCACCCTCTCCAGAAGACGCCTCCGATGGCGATGATCAATACCTCGGTGGTGACCATCTGAACTTTGATTCGGTCTACTATAGTCCGTTTCAAGTTCAAAGCGATGAGGAGGATGATGCTCCTGTTACTAAGAAGCATCTCCGCGAGCTGAACGAGAAGGTTGATCAACTTCTCGCCTCCTCTTCCAATCAGCAGTCATCCTTATCTGAAGCTGCCATTCAGAGGATAGTTGATGCCTTCTCTCAGGCTCAACATGACTCAGTGGCCTCTGCTACTGCTGCTATTGATGCCTCCACCCGTGCTTGTGAGGCAGCGACCGAAAAAGTCGATAAACTATTCCATGACGCTACAATCCTGCTGCAGTCTATGCAGGAAAGCGCCGAAGCCAACAAAACAACACTGGAACCAATTGTTAATCAATTGGCCCAGTTTGTGAAGACGGAGTTATCCTCGTTCGCTACCCTCAGACAAAACCTTAGCGACGACAACTCGGCACTCCGTGCCTCCATTGAAGCCCGCTTGGCAAAGCTACAAGAGGATCTTGCGGCTGAAAATAAACTGATGGACGTCCTGGCGAGTAAGACCACTGCCCTCAAGGTCAAGAGCACCCAACTCTCCAACTCCGAACAACAATTGGAGGCTCTTCGATCCGAAAGGGAAATCATCAAGACGTGTGTTTCGGATGTCCACGCCGTTCTATCCAACATCTTGGAAGCACACGATCCCATCCTCAATTACTCGGTGAGGCGTACCCTCGCTGAGAAACTCTCTCCGGCCATGGCTCTCTTGAATAAAATTGAAGGCCTACCCAGTTTCGTGTCCATTCCGAAACAAGGGGGAGATGAGAAGAAAGGATCGAAACCACCTCCTTCCTCAAAAGCAACTCACACGACCGAACCACCCCCAACTAGTCATGCCTCGGGTTCGGGTGTGAAGGACAAAGGGAAAAACATTGCAGAGGGAGGAGATGAAGATGAAGACGAAGATGAAGACAAGGAGACTATTGCGGACATGTTGAAGAGAAAGAACAGTCGCAATACTAATGACGATGTCAGTCGTGTGGCACGTGAAGCTGAAGAAGCCGAATGTAAACAGAAAGAAGCCAACGATCTCCTTGAGAGCCGAAAGCTGCTCTTCCCTGCCTGGACCAGGGATCGTCTGATAAAGGAGGCCATAGAGACTCCAAGCATACTATGGCTCGAGCCGGTGATATCGTTCGACTGCAACAACTCGGTCGACTCGCAATTTGATATGCCGCTGACTCGAAAGGCGTTCATCTTTCACGCCTTCTCCAACATTTACGAAGTCCCGCATCCGAACGATGAGCTTGACAGGGAGCTCATTGACTTTTATCTGGAGGCCGCTCGCCCTCAATTCCTTACATGGAGCGCCCAGAAGATTGTCAATGTTCGGGTGATGAAGCCATTCGCCGTGGGGAGATTCACAAACGTCAAGTTCAAGCTTATCCGAGGATCTGCAAGAACTGCTCACATGATCTCTCTGGCGGATCTGCCCAATTTGAACCCTCATGACTGGATAGTATTGTACAACATCTTGCTGACAAACGAAGCCGAATATGGTCCCATCTTAGACCATGTCAAAAGGATGCTGGCATGCTATATCATGGAGGTGGCCTTAATGGATCAGGAGGTTGCCACAGTGTTCAAGAAGAAACCGAAAGTCAAGCCTGTGGGATCGGCCAGTGATCTAAACGCGATGAAAATGGGCAAGATAGATTCAAGGCGAAACTCTGTGATGTTCACCAGAGCCGAAGGACAGAAATGTCTGTTCGCGTTAGCTGACAAGCACCTCTACACCACTACCTGCTTGGAACACGTCCTATCTATCATCAAGCGGTGTAAGGACAATTCGGCCGATGACATCAAATATTTTGAAGACATGATCAATTGGTACATCCGGTTTAGACAGACCATTCTTTCCATTACCAAGTGTCTGTTTAGTACCGTGAAGAAGAAGGTACCAGCTTCAGCCGCCGGCCCAAGTACGAAGTGATGGTCTCGCTCCAAATTGACGCAAAGGGGGAGATTGTTGGGCTGAAGTTATGTTTTGTATTGCGTCTTTTGGGCTCGTAGATTAGCCTTGTATTCTCCGGTTTGGGCCTGTCCAACCGAGAGCCTTTTATGTATAGTATATAAGTTATCGCTTGCATGCATATTAGGTTAAGATTCAAGATTTCTGTTTTAGCGCTCCAGAGTTTACGTATTTGCTCTCTTGTAATCTTCTAATCCTTTACAGTTGATGTTCTTAATCGAGCTCTTCTAAGGATTTTATTTAATCATTCGACACGTTTGATTCAAGCTGTTTGTTCTTAATATTGCATTCTTCCATGTTATTCATATTGTGTTCTTGCAGTTTCACATTCACACACTTGTTCAAGATCTAATCGATCTTTATAGATTAAAAGCTATTGTGTTTTAAATCTCATCAATTAGCAACTTTATATCAACATTATTATGTTCTCATTCTATATAGCCAATTAAAAGGTCTTTACAGACGTTTTTGGATGAAATTCATTATACATTTCGATAACGTAAGTTCAGAGGCTATAAATTCGACTTCCCCAATTTTGAATTCAAAAGTGGCACCAAATGTAACTTATTTGATTGTATTAACAACTTTTTATCGAATTTATTACGTTTTCATTATTTATAACTAACAAACAGGTTTTTCTAGACGCTTTTGGATGAAATTATTTGTATATTTCTCTTTAAAAATAACATAAGTTTAGATGCAATAAAGTTCGACTTGCCCAATTTGAATTGAGAAGTGTCACCAGAAATAATTCATTTGATTAAATTAGCAACTTTATATCAACATTACTATGTTCTCATTCTATATACGCAATTAAAAGTTTTTATAGACGCTTTTGGACGAAATTCATTATAAATTTCGATAACATAAGTTTAGAGGCTATAAATTCGACTTCCCCAATTTTGAATTCAAAAGTGGCACCAAATATAATTTATTTGATTGTATTAGCAATTTTTTATCAAATTTATTACGTTTTCATTATTTATAACTAACAAACAGGTTTTTCTTGACGCTTTTGGATGAAATTATTTGTATATTTCTCTTTAATAATAACAAAAGTTTAGATGCAATAAAGTTCGACTTGCCCAATTTGAATTGAGAAGTGTCACCAGAAATAATTCATTTGATTAAATTAGCAACTTTATATCAACATTATTATGTTCTCATTTTATATAGCCAATTAAAAGGTCCTTACAGACGTTTTTGGATGAAATTCATTATACATTTCGATAACGTAAGTTTAGAGGCTATAAATTCGACTTCCCCAATTTTGAATTCAAAAGTGGCACCAAATATAACTTATTTGATTGTATTAACAACTTTTTATCGAATTTATTACGTTTTCATTATTTATAACTAACAAACAGGTTTTTCTAGACGCTTTTGGATGAAATTATTATTATATTTCTCTTTAAAAATAACATAAGTTTAGATGCAATAAAGGTCGACTTGCCTAATTTGAATTGAGAAGTGTCACCAGAAATAATTCATTTGATTAAATTAGCAACTTTATATCAACATTATTATGTTCTCATTCTATATAGCCAATTAAAAGGTTTTTATAGACGCTTTTGGACGAAATTCATTATACTTTTCGATAACGTAAGTTTAGAGGCTATAAATTCGACTTCCCCAAATTTGAATTCAAAAGTGACACCAAATATAATTTATTTGATTGTATTAGCAACTTTTTATCAAATTTATTACGTTTTCATTATTTATAACTAACAAACAGGTTTTTCTTGACGCTTTTGGATTAAATTATTTGTATATTTCTCTTTAATAAAAACAAAAGTTTAGATGCAATAAAGTTCGACTTGCCCAATTTGAATTGAGAAGTGTCACCAGAAATAATTCATTTGATTAAATTAGCAACTTTATATCAATATTATTATGTTCTCATTCTATATAGCCAATTAAAAGGTCCTTACAGACGTTTTTGGATGAAATTCATTATACATTTCGATAACGTAAGTTTAGAGGCTATAAATTCGACTTCCCCAATTTTGAATTCTAAAGTGGCACCAAATATAACTTATTTGATTGTATTAACAACTTTTTATCGAATTTATTACGTTTTCATTATTTATAACTAACAAACAGGTTTTTCTAGACGCTTTTGGATGAAATTATTATTATATTTCTCTTTAAAAATAACATAAGTTTAGATGCAATAAAGTTCGACTTGCCTAATTTGAATTGAGAAGTGTCACCAGAAATAAGTCATTTGATTAAATTAGCAACTTTATATCAACATTATTATGTTCTCATTCTAGATAGCCAATTAAAAGGTTTTTATAGACGGTTTTGGACGAAATTCATTATACATTTCGATAACGTAAGTTTAGAGGCTATAAATTCGACTTCCCCAATTTTGAATTCAAAAGTGGCACCAAATATAACTTATTTGATTGTATTAACAACTTTTTATCAAATTTATTACGTTTTCATTATTTATAACTAACAAACAGGTTTTTCTTGACGCTTTTGGATAAAATTATTTGTATATTTCTCTTTAATAATAACATAAGTTTAGATGCAATAAAGTTCGACTTGCCCAATTTGAATAGAGAAGTGTCACCAGAAATAGTTCATTTGATTAAATTAGCAACTTTATATCAACATTATTATGTTCTCATTCTATATAGCCAATTAAAAGGTCTTTACAGACGTTTTTGGATGAAATTCATTATACATTTCGATAATGTATGTTTAAAGGCTATAAATTCGACTTCTCCAAATTTGAATTCAAAAGTGGCACCACATATAGTTTATTTGATTGAATTAGCAATTTTTTACCCAATTTATTACGTTTTCATTATTTATAACTAACAAACAGGTTTTTCTACACACTTTTGGATGAAATTATTTGTATATTTCTCTTTAAATATAACATAAGTTTAGATGCAATAAAGTTCGACTTGCCCAATTTGAATTGAGCAGTGTCACCAGAAATAATTCATTTGATTAAATTAGCAACTTTATATCAAAATTATTATGTTCTCATTCTATATAGCCAATTAAAAGGACTTTATAGACGTTTTTGGATGAAATTCATTATACATTTCGATAACGTAAGTTTAGAGGCTATAAATTCGACTTCCCTAATTTTGAATTCAAAAGTGGCATATAACTTATTTGATTGTATTAACAACTTTATATCGAATTTATTACGTTTTCATTATTTATAACTAACAAACAGGTTTTTCTAGACGCTTTTGGATGAAA
The DNA here is from genome assembly GCF_002870075.4 of Lactuca sativa. Classification (NCBI taxonomy): domain Eukaryota; kingdom Viridiplantae; phylum Streptophyta; class Magnoliopsida; order Asterales; family Asteraceae; genus Lactuca; species Lactuca sativa. The sequence continues at coordinate 7,798,291 of NC_056626.2, read as the reverse complement.
TTATTTGTATATTTCTCTTTAAAAATAACATAAGTTTAGATGCAATAAAGTTCGACTTGCCCAATTTGAATTGAGAAGTGTCACCAGAAATAATTCATTTGATTAAATTAGCAACTTTATATCAACATTACTATGTTCTCATTCTATATACGCAATTAAAAGGTCTTTATAGACGTTTTTGGACGAAATTCATTATAAATTTCGATAACATAAGTTTAGAGGCTATAAATTCGACTTCCCCAATTTTGAATTCAAAAGTGGCACCAAATATAATTTATTTGATTGTATTAGCAATTTTTTATCAAATTTATTACGTTTTCATTATTTATAACTAACAAACAGGTTTTTCTTGACGCTTTTGGATGAAATTATTTGTATATTTCTCTTTAATAATAACAAAAGTTTAGATGCAATAAAGTTCGACTTCCCAATTTGAATTGAGAAGTGTCACCAGAAATAATTCATTTGATTAAATTAGCAACTTTATATCAACATTATTATGTTCTCATTTTATATAGCCAATTAAAAGGTCCTTACAGACGTTTTTGGATGAAATTCATTATACATTTCGATAACGTAAGTTTAGAGGCTATAAATTCGACTTCCCCAATTTTGAATTCAAAAGTGGCACCAAATATAACTTATTTGATTGTATTAACAACTTTTTATCGAATTTATTACGTTTTCATTATTTATAACTAACAAACAGGTTTTTCTAGACGCTTTTGGATGAAATTATTATTATATTTCTCTTTAAAAATAACATAAGTTTAGATGCAATAAAGGTGGACTTGCCTAATTTGAATTGAGAAGTGTCACCAGAAATAATTCATTTGATTAAATTAGCAACTTTATATCAACATTATTATGTTCTCATTCTATATAGCCAATTAAAAGGTTTTTATAGACGCTTTTGGACGAAATTCATTATACTTTTCGATAACGTAAGTTTAGAGGCTATAAATTCGACTTCCCCAAATTTGAATTCAAAAGTGACACCAAATATAATTTATTTGATTGTATTAGCAACTTTTTATCAAATTTATTACGTTTTCATTATTTATAACTAACAAACAGGTTTTTCTTGACGCTTTTGGATAAAATTATTTGTATATTTCTCTTTAATAATAACATAAGTTTAGATGCAATAAAGTTCGACTTGCCCAATTTGAATAGAGAAGTGTCACCAGAAATAGTTCATTTGATTAAATTAGCAACTTTATATCAACATTATTATGTTCTCATTCTATATAGCCAATTAAAAGGTCTTTACAGACGTTTTTGGATGAAATTCATTATACATTTCGATAATGTATGTTTAAAGGCTATAAATTCGACTTCTCCAAATTTGAATTCAAAAGTGGCACCACATATAATTTATTTGATTGAATTAGCAATTTTTTACCCAATTTATTACGTTTTCATTATTTATAACTAACAAACAGGTTTTTCTACACACTTTTGGATGAAATTATTTGTATATTTCTCTTTAAATATAACATAAGTTTAGATGCAATAAAGTTCGACTTGCCCAATTTGAATTGAGCAGTGTCACCAGAAATAATTCATTTGATTAAATTAGCAACTTTATATCAAAATTATTATGTTCTCATTCTATATAGCCAATTAAAAGGACTTTATAGACGTTTTTGGATGAAATTCATTATACATTTCGATAACGTAAGTTTAGAGGCTATAAATTCGACTTCCCTAATTTTGAATTAAAAAGTGGCATATAACTTATTTGATTGTATTAACAACTTTTTATCGAATTTATTACGTTTTCATTATTTATAACTAACAAACAGGTTTTTCTAGACGCTTTTGGATGAAATTATTTGTATATTTCTCTTTAAAAATAACATAAGTTTAGATGCAATAAAGTTCGACTTGCCCAATTTGAATTGAGAAGTGTCACCAGAAATAATTCATTTGATTAAATTAGCAACTTTATATCAACATTACTATGTTCTCATTCTATATACGCAATTAAAAGGTTTTTATAGACGCTTTTGGACGAAATTCATTATAAATTTCGATAACATAAGTTTAGAGGCTATAAATTCGACTTCCCCAATTTTGAATTCAAAAGTGGCACCAAATATAATTTATTTGATTGTATTAGCAATTTTTTATCAAATTTATTATGTTTTCATTATTTATAACTAACAAACAGGTTTTTCTTGACGCTTTTGGATGAAATTATTTGTATATTTCTCTTTAATAATAACAAAAGTTTAGATGCAATAAAGTTCGACTTGCCCAATTTGAATTGAGAAGTGTCACCAGAAATAATTCATTTGATTAAATTAGCAACTTTATATCAACATTATTATGTTCTCATTCTATATAGCCAATTAAAAGGTCTTTACAGACGTTTTTGGATGAAATTCATTATACATTTCGATAACATAAGTTTGGAGGCTATAAAATCGACTTCCCCAATTTTGAATTCAAAAGTGGCACCAAATATAATTTATTTGATTGTATTAGCAATTTTTTATCAAATTTATTACGTTTTCATTATTTATAACTAACAAACAGGTTTTTCTTGACGCTTTTGGATGAAATTATTTGTATATTTCTCTTTAATAATAACAAAAGTTTAGATGCAATAAAGTTCGACTTGCCCAATTTGAATTGAGAAGTGTCACCAGAAATAATTCATTTGATTAAATTAGCAACTTTATATCAACATTATTATGTTCTCATTCTATATAGCCAATTAAAAGGTCCTTACAGACGTTTTTGGATGAAATTCATTATACATTTCGATAACGTAAGTTTAGAGGCTATAAATTCGACTTCCCCAATTTTGAATTCAAAAGTGGCACCAAATATAACTTATTTGATTGTATTAACAACTTTTTATCGAATTTATTACGTTTTCATTATTTATAACTAACAAACAGGTTTTTCTAGACGCTTTTGGATGAAATTATTATTATATTTCTCTTTAAAAATAACATAAGTTTAGATGCAATAAAGGTCGACTTGCCTAATTTGAATTGAGAAGTGTCACCAGAAATAATTCATTTGATTAAATTAGCAACTTTATATCAACATTATTACGTTCTCATTCTATATAGCCAATTAAAAGGTTTTTATAGACGCTTTTGGACGAAATTCATTATACTTTTCGATAACGTAAGTTTAGAGGCTATAAATTCGACTTCCCCAAATTTGAATTCAAAAGTGACACCAAATATAATTTATTTGATTGTATTAGCAACTTTTTATCAAATTTATTACGTTTTCATTATTTATAACTAACAAACAGGTTTTTCTTGACGCTTTTGGATAAAATTATTTGTATATTTCTCTTTAATAATAACATAAGTTTAGATGCAATAAAGTTCGACTTGCCCAATTTAAATAGAGAAGTGTCACCAGAAATAGTTCATTTGATTAAATTAGCAACTTTATATCAACATTATTATATTCTCATTCTATATAGCCAATTAAAAGGTCTTTACAGACGTTTTTGGATGAAATTCATTATACATTTCGATAATGTATGTTTAAAGGCTATAAATTCGACTTCTCCAAATTTGAATTCAAAAGTGGCACCAAATATAATTCATTTGATTAAATTAGCAATTTTTTACCCAATTTATTACGTTTTCATTATTTATAACTAACAAACAGGTTTTTCTACACACTTTTGGATGAAATTATTTTTATATTTCTCTTTAAAAATAACATAAGTTTAGATGCAATAAAGTTCGACTTGCCCAATTTGAATTGAGCAGTGTCACCAGAAATAATTCATTTGATTAAATTAGCAACTTTATATCAAAATTATTATGTTCTCATTCTATATAGCCAATTAAAAGGACTTTATAGACGTTTTTGGATGAAATTCATTATACATTTCGATAACGTAAGTTTAGAGGCTATAAATTCGACTTCCCTAATTTTGAATTAAAAAGTGGCATATAACTTATTTGATTGTATTAACAACTTTTTATCGAATTTATTACGTTTTCATTATTTATAACTAACAAACAGGTTTTTCTAGACGCTTTTGGATGAAATTATTTGTATATTTCTCTTTAAAAATAACATAAGTTTAGATGCAATAAAATTCGACTTGCCCAATTTGAATTGAGAAGTGTCACCAGAAATAATTCATTTGATTAAATTAGCAACTTTATATCAACATTACTATGTTCTCATTCTATATACGCAATTAAAAGGTTTTTATAGACGCTTTTGGACGAAATTCATTATAAATTTCGATAACATAAGTTTAGAGGCTATAAATTCGACTTCCCCAATTTTGAATTCAAAAGTGGCACCAAATATAATTTATTTGATTGTATTAGCAATTTTTTATCAAATTTATTACGTTTTCATTATTTATAACTAACAAACAGGTTTTTCTTGACGCTTTTGGATGAAATTATTTGTATATTTCTCTTTAATAATAACAAAAGTTTAGATGCAATAAAGTTCGACTTGCCCAATTTGAATTGAGAAGTGTCACCAGAAATAATTCATTTGATTAAATTAGCAACTTTATATCAACATTATTATGTTCTCATTCTATATAGCCAATTAAAAGGTCTTTACAGACGTTTTTGGATGAAATTCATTATACATTTCGATAACATAAGTTTAGAGGCTATAAATTCGACTTCCCCAATTTTGAATTCAAAAGTGGCACCAAATATAATTTATTTGATTGTATTAGCAATTTTTTATCAAATTTATTACGTTTTCATTATTTATAACTAACAAACAGGTTTTTCTTGACGCTTTTGGATGAAATTATTTGTATATTTCTCTTTAATAATAACAAAAGTTTAGATGCAATAAAGTTCGACTTGCCCAATTTGAATTGAGAAGTGTCACCAGAAATAATTCATTTGATTAAATTAGCAACTTTATATCAACATTATTATGTTCTCATTCTATATAGCCAATTAAAAGGTCCTTACAGACGTTTTTGGATGAAATTCATTATACATTTCGATAACGTAAGTTTAGAGGCTATAAATTCGACTTCCCCAATTTTGAATTCAAAAGTGGCACCAAATATAACTTATTTGATTGTATTAACAACTTTTTATCGAATTTATTACGTTTTCATTATTTATAACTAACAAACAGGTTTTTCTAGACGCTTTTGGATGAAATTATTATTATATTTCTCTTTAAAAATAACATAAGTTTAGATGCAATAAAGGTCGACTTGCCTAATTTGAATTGAGAAGTGTCACCAGAAATAATTCATTTGATTAAATTAGCAACTTTATATCAACATTATTATGTTCTCATTCTATATAGCCAATTAAAAGGTTTTTATAGAAGCTTTTGGACGAAATTCATTATACTTTTCGATAACGTAAGTTTAGAGGCTATAAATTCGACTTCCCCAAATTTGAATTCAAAAGTGACACCAAATATAATTTATTTGATTGTATTAGCAACTTTTTATCAAATTTATTACGTTTTCATTATTTATAACTAACAAACAGGTTTTTCTTGACGCTTTTGGATAAAATTATTTGTATATTTCTCTTTAATAATAACATAAGTTTAGATGCAATAAAGTTCGACTTGCCCAATTTGAATAGAGAAGTGTCACCAGAAATAGTTCATTTGATTAAATTAGCAACTTTATATCAACATTATTATATTCTCATTCTATATAGCCAATTAAAAGGTCTTTACAGACGTTTTTGGATGAAATTCATTATACATTTCGATAATGTATGTTTAAAGGCTATAAATTCGACTTCTCCAAATTTGAATTCAAAAGTGGCACCAAATATAATTCATTTGATTAAATTAGCAATTTTTTTTTCAATTTATTACGTTTTCATTATTTATAACTAACAAACAGGTTTTTCTACACACTTTTGGATGAAATTATTTTTATATTTCTCTTTAAAAATAACATAAGTTTAGATGCAATAAAGTTAGACTTGCCCAATTTGAATTGAGCAGTGTCACCAGAAATAATTCATTTGATTAAATTAGCAACTTTATATCAAAATTATTATGTTCTCATTCTATATAGCCAATTAAAAGGACTTTATAGACGTTTTTGGATGAAATTCATTATAAATTTCGATAACGTAAGTTTAGAGGCTATAAATTCGACTTCCCTAATTTTGAATTAAAAAGTGGCATATAACTTATTTGATTGTATTAACAACTTTTTATCGAATTTATTACGTTTTCATTATTTATAACTAACAAACAGGTTTTTCTAGACGCTTTTGGATGAAATTATTTGTATATTTCTCTTTAAAAATAACATAAGTTTAGATGCAATAAAGTTCGACTTGCCCAATTTGAATTGAGAAGTGTCACCAGAAATAATTCATTTGATTAAATTAGCAACTTTATATCAACATTACTATGTTGTCATTCTATATACGCAATCAAAAGGTTTTTATAGACGCTTTTGGACGAAATTCATTATAAATTTCGATAACATAAGTTTAGAGGCTATAAATTCGACTTCCCCAATTTTGAATTCAAAAGTGGCACCAAATATAATTTATTTGATTGTATTAGCAATTTTTTATCAAATTTATTACGTTTTCATTATATATAACTAACAAACAGGTTTTTCTTGACGCTTTTGGATGAAATTATTTGTATATTTCTCTTTAATAATAACAAAAGTTTAGATGCAATAAAGTTCGACTTGCCCAATTTGAATTGAGAAGTGTCACCAGAAATAATTCATTTGATTAAATTAGCAACTTTATATCAACATTATTATGTTCTCATTCTATATAGCCAATTAAAAGGTCTTTACAGACGTTTTTGGATGAAATTCATTATACATTTCGATAACATAAGTTTAGAGGCTATAAATTCGACTTCCCCAATTTTGAATTCAAAAGTGGCACCAAATATAATTTATTTGATTGTATTAGCAATTTTTTATCAAATTTATTACGTTTTCATTATTTATAACTAACAAACAGGTTTTTCTTGACGCTTTTGGATGAAATTATTTGTATATTTCTCTTTAATAATAACAAAAGTTTAAATGCAATAAAGTTCGACTTGCCCAATTTGAATTGAGAAGTGTCACCAGAAATAATTCATTTGATTAAATTAGCAACTTTATATCAACATTATTATGTTCTCATTCTATATAGCCAATTAAAAGGTCTTTACAGACGTTTTTGGATGAAATTCATTATACATTTCGATAACATAAGTTTAGAGGCTATAAATTCGACTTCCCCAATTTTGAATTCAAAAGTGGCACCAAATATAATTTATTTGATTGTATTAGCAATTTTTTATCAAATTTATTACGTTTTCATTATTTATAACTAACAAACAGGTTTTTCTTGACGCTTTTGGATGAAATTATTTGTATATTTCTCTTTAATAATAACAAAAGTTTAGATGCAATAAAGTTCGACTTGCCCAATTTGAATTGAGAAGTGTCACCAGAAATAATTCATTTGATTAAATTAGCAACTTTATATCAACATTATTATGTTCTCATTCTATATAGCCAATTAAAAGGTCCTTACAGACGTTTTTGGATGAAATTCATTATACATTTCGATAACGTAAGTTTAGAGGCTATAAATTCGACTTCCCCAATTTTGAATTCAAAAGTGGCACCAAATATAACTTATTTGATTGTATTAACAACTTTTTATCGAATTTATTACGTTTTCATTATTTATAACTAACAAAGAGGTTTTTCTAGACGCTTTTGGATGAAATTATTTGTATATTTCTCTTTAAAAATAACATAAGTTTAGATGCAATAAAGTTCGACTTGCCCAATTTGAATTGAGAAGTGTCACCAGAAATAATTCATTTGATTAAATTAGCAACTTTATATCAACATTACTATGTTCTCATTCTATATACGCAATTAAAAGGTTTTTATAGATGCTTTTGGACGAAATTCATTATAAATTTCGATAACATAAGTTTAGAGGCTATAAATTCAACTTCCCCAATTTTGAATTCAAAAGTGACACCAAATATAATTTATTTGATTGTATTAGCAATTTTTTATCAAATTTATTACGTTTTCATTATTTATAACTAACAAACAGGTTTTTCTTGACGCTTTTGGATGAAATTATTTGTATATTTCTCTTTAATAATAACAAAAGTTTAGATGCAATAAAGTTCGACTTGCCCAATTTGAATTGAGAAGTGTCACCAGAAATAATTCATTTGATTAAATTAGCAACTTTATATCAACATTATTATGTTCTCATTCTACATAGCCAATTAAAAGGTCTTTACAGACGTTTTTGGATGAAATTCATTATACATTTCGATAATGTATGTTTAAAGGCTATAAATTCGACTTCTCCAAATTTGAATTCAAAAGTGGCACCAAATATAATTCATTTGATTAAATTAGCAATTTTTTACCCAATTTATTACGTTTTCATTATTTATAACTAACAAACAGGTTTTTCTACACACTTTTGGATGAAATTATTTGTATATTTCTCTTTAAAAATAACATAAGTTTAGATGCAATAAAGTTCGACTTGCCCAATTTGAATAGAGAAGTGTCACCAGAAATAGTTCATTTGATTAAATTAGCAACTTTATATCAACATTATTATATTCTCATTCTATATAGCCAATTAAAAGGTCTTTACAGACGTTTTTGGATGAAATTCATTATACATTTCGATAATGTATGTTTAAAGGCTATAAATTCGACTTCTCCAAATTTGAATTCAAAAGTGGCACCAAATATAATTCATTTGATTAAATTAGCAATTTTTTACCCAATTTATTACGTTTTCATTATTTATAACTAACAAACAGGTTTTTCTACACACTTTTGGATGAAATTATTTTTATATTTCTCTTTAAAAATAACATAAGTTTAGATGCAATAAAGTTCGACTTGCCCAATTTGAATTGAGCAGTGTCACCAGAAATAATTCATTTGATTAAATTAGCAACTTTATATCAACATTATTATGTTCTCATTCTATATAGCCAATTAAAAGGTCTTTACAGACGTTTTTGGATGAAATTCATTATACATTTCGATAACGTAAGTTCAGAGGCTATAAATTCGACTTCCCCAATTTTGAATTCAAAAGTGGCACCAAATGTAACTTATTTGATTGTATTAACAACTTTTTATCGAATTTATTACGTTTTCATTATTTATAACTAACAAACAGGTTTTTCTAGACGCTTTTGGATGAAATTATTTGTATATTTCTCTTTAAAAATAACATAAGTTTAGATGCAATAAAGTTCGACTTGCCCAATTTGAATTGAGAAGTGTCACCAGAAATAATTCATTTGATTAAATTAGCAACTTTATATCAACATTACTATGTTGTCATTCTATATACGCAATTAAAAGGTTTTTATAGACGCTTTTGGACGAAATTCATTATAAATTTCGATAACATAAGTTTAGAGGCTATAAATTCGACTTCCCCAATTTTGAATTCAAAAGTGGCACCAAATATAATTTATTTGATTGTATTAGCAATTTTTTATCAAATTTATTACGTTTTCATTATATATAACTAAAAAACAGGTTTTTCTTGACGCTTTTGGATGAAATTATTTGTATATTTCTCTTTAATAATAACAAAAGTTTAGATGCAATAAAGTTTGACTTGCCCAATTTGAATTGAGAAGTGTCACCAGAAATAATTCATTTGATTAAATTAGCAACTTTATATCAACATTATTATGTTCTCATTCTATATAGCCAATTAAAAGGTCTTTACAGACGTTTTTGGATGAAATTCATTATACATTTCGATAACGTAAGTTCAGAGGCTATAAATTCGACTTCCCCAATTTTGAATTCAAAAGTGGCACCAAATATAACTTATTTGATTGTATTAACAACTTTTTATCGAATTTATTACGTTTTCATTATTTATAACTAACAAAGAGGTTTTTCTAGACGCTTTTGGATGAAATTATTTGTATATTTCTCTTTAAAAATAACATAAGTTTAGATGCAATAAAGTTCGACTTGCCCAATTTGAATTGAGAAGTGTCACCAGAAATAATTCATTTGATTAAATTAGCAACTTTATATCAACATTACTATGTTCTCATTCTATATACGCAATTAAAAGGTTTTTATAGATGCTTTTGGACGAAATTCATTATAAATTTCGATAACATAAGTTTAGAGGCTATAAATTCAACTTCCCCAATTTTGAATTCAAAAGTGACACCAAATATAATTTATTTGATTGTATTAGCAATTTTTTATCAAATTTATTACGTTTTCATTATTTATAACTAACAAACAGGTTTTTCTTGACGCTTTTGGATGAAATTATTTGTATATTTCTCTTTAATAATAACAAAAGTTTAGATGCAATAAAGTTCGACTTGCCCAATTTGAATTGAGAAGTGTCACCAGAAATAATTCATTTGATTAAATTAGCAACTTTATATCAACATTATTATGTTCTCATTCTACATAGCCAATTAAAAGGTCTTTACAGACGTTTTTGGATGAAATTCATTATACATTTCGATAATGTATGTTTAAAGGCTATAAATTCGACTTCTCCAAATTTGAATTCAAAAGTGGCACCAAATATAATTCATTTGATTAAATTAGCAATTTTTTACCCAATTTATTACGTTTTCATTATTTATAACTAACAAACAGGTTTTTCTACACACTTTTGGATGAAATTATTTGTATATTTCTCTTTAAAAATAACATAAGTTTAGATGCAATAAAGTTCGACTTGCCCAATTTGAATAGAGAAGTGTCACCAGAAATAGTTCATTTGATTAAATTAGCAACTTTATATCAACATTATTATATTCTCATTCTATATAGCCAATTAAAAGGTCTTTACAGACGTTTTTGGATGAAATTCATTATACATTTCGATAATGGATGTTTAAAGGCTATAAATTCGACTTCTCCAAATTTGAATTCAAAAGTGGCACCAAATATAATTCATTTGATTAAATTAGCAATTTTTTACCCAATTTATTACGTTTTCATTATTTATAACTAACAAACAGGTTTTTCTACACACTTTTGGATGAAATTATTTTTATATTTCTCTTTAAAAATAACATAAGTTTAGATGCAATAAAGTTCGACTTGCCCAATTTGAATTGAGCAGTGTCACCAGAAATAATTCATTTGATTAAATTAGCAACTTTATATCAACATTATTATGTTCTCATTCTATATAGCCAATTAAAAGGTCTTTACAGACGTTTTTGGATGAAATTCATTATACATTTCGATAACGTAAGTTCAGAGGCTATAAATTCGACTTCCCCAATTTTGAATTCAAAAGTGGCACCAAATGTAACTTATTTGATTGTATTAACAACTTTTTATCGAATTTATTACGTTTTCATTATTTATAACTAACAAACAGGTTTTTCTTGACGCTTTTGGATGAAATTATTTGTATATTTCTCTTTAATAATAAGAAAAGTTTAGATGCAATAAAGTTCGACTTGCCCAATTTGAATTGAGAAGTGTCACCAGAAATAATTCATTTGATTAAATTAGCAACTTTATATCAACATTATTATGTTCTCATTCTATATAGCCAATTAAAAGGTCCTTACAGACGTTTTTGGATGAACTTCATTATACATTTCGATAACGTAAGTTTAGTGGCTATAAATTCGACTTCCCCAATTTTGAATTCAAAAGTGGCACCAAATATAACTTATTTGATTGTATTAACAAGTTTTTATCGAATTTATTATGTTTTTATTATTTATAACTAACAAACAGGTTTTTCTAGACGCTTTTGGATGAAATTATTATTATATTTCTCTTTAAAAATAACATAAGTTTAGATGCAATAAAGTTCGACTTGCCTAATTTGAATTGAGAAGTGTCACCAGAAATAATTCATTTGATTAAATTAGCAACTTCATATCAACATTATTATGTTCTTATTCTATATAGCCAATTAAAAGGTTTTTCTAGACGCTTTTGGACGAAATTCATTATACATTTCGATAACGTAAGTTTAAAGGCTATAAATTCGACTTCCCCAATTTTGAATTCAAAAGTGGCACAAAATATAATTTATTTGATTGTATTAGCAATTTTTTATCAAATTTATTACGTTTTCATTATTTATATATAACAAACAGGTTTTTCTTGACGCTTTTGGATGAAATTATTTGTATATTTCTCTTTAATAATAACAAAAGTTTAGATGCAATAAAGTTCGACTTGCCCAATTTGAATTGAGAAGTGTCACCAGAAATAATTCATTTGATTAAATTAGCAACTTTATATCAACATTATTATGTTCTCATTCTATATAGCCAATTAAAAGGTCTTTACAGACGTTTTTGGATGAAATTCATTATACATTTCGATAACGTAAGTTTAGAGGCTATAAATTCGACTTCCCCGATTTTGAATTCAAAAGTGGCACCAAATATAACTTATTTGATTGTATTAACAACTTTTTATCGAATTTATTACGTTTTCATTATTTATAACTAACAAACAGGTTTTTCTAGACGCTTTTGGATGAAATTATTTGTATATTTCTCTTTAAAAATAACATAAGTTTAGATGCAATAAAGTTTGACTTGCTAATTTGAATTGAGAAGTGTCACCAGAAATAATTCATTTGATTAAATTAGCAACTTTATATCAACATTATTATGTTCTCATTCTATATAGCCAATTAAAAGGTTTTTTTAGACGCTTTTGGACGAAATTCATTATACATTTCGATAACGTAAGTTTAGAGGCAATAAATTCGACTTCCCCAATTTTGAATTCAAAAGTGGCACCAAATATAATTTATTTGATTGTATTAGCAGTTTTTTATCAAATTTATTACGTTTTCATTATTTATAACTAACAAACAAGTTTTTCTTGACGCTTTTGGATGAAATTATTTGTATATTTCTCTTTAATAATAAGAAAAGTTTAGATGCAATAAAGTTCGACTTGCCCAATTTGAATTGAGAAGTGTCACCAGAAATAATTCATTTGATTAAATTAGCCACTTCATATCAACATTATTATGTTCTCATTCTATATAGCCAATTAAAAGGTCCTTACTGACGTTTTTGGATGAAATTCATTATACATTTCGATAACGTAAGTTTAGTGGCTATAAATTCGACTTCCCCAATTTTGAATTCTAAACTGGCACCAAATATAACTTATTTGATTGTATTAACAAGTTTTTATCGAATTTATTATGTTTTTATTATTTATAACTAACAAACAGGTTTTTCTAGACGCTTTTGGATGAAATTATTATTATATTTCTCTTTAAAAATAACATCAGTTTAGATGCAATAAAGTTCGACTTGCCTAATTTGAATTGAGAAGTGTCACCAGAATTAATTCATTTGATTAAATTAGCAACTTTATATCAACATTATTATGTTCTCATTCTATATAGCCAATTAAAAGGTTTTTGTAGACGCTTTTGGACGAAATTCATTATACATTTCGATAACGTAAGTTTAGAGACTATAAATTCGACTTCCCCAAATTTGAATTCAAAAGTGACACCAAATATAATTTATTTGATTGTATTAGCAACTTTTTATCAAATTTATTACGTTTTCATTATTTATAACTAACAAACAGGTTTTTCTTGATGCTTTTGGATAAAATTATTTGTATATTTCTCTTTAATAATAACATAAGTTTAGATGCAATAAAGTTCGACTTGCCCAATTTGAATAGAGAAGTGTCACCAGAAATAGTTCATTTGATTAAATTAGCAACTTTATATCAACATTATTATGTTCTCATTCTATATAGCCAAGTAAAAGGTCTTTACAGACGTTTTTGGATGAAATTCATTATACATTTCGATAATGTATGTTTAAAGGCTATAAATTCGACTTCTCCAAATTTGAATTCAAAAGTGGCACCACATATAATTTATTTGATTGAATTAGCAATTTTTTACCCAATTTATTACGTTTTCATTATTTATAACTAACAAACAGGTTTTTCTACACACTTTTGGATGAAATTATTTGTATATTTCTCTTTAAATATAACATAAGTTTAGATGCAATAAAGTTCGACTTGCCCAATTTGAATTGAGCAGTGTCACCAGAAATAATTCATTTGATTAAATTAGCAACTTTATATCAACATTGTTATGTTCTCATTCTATATAGCCAATTAAAAGGTCTTTACAGACGTTTTTGGATGAAATTCATTATACATTTCGATAACGTAAGTTCAGAGGCTATAAATTCGACTTCCCCAATTTTGAATTCAAAAGTGGCACCAAATGTAACTTATTTGATTGTATTAACAACTTTTTATCGAATTTATTACGTTTTCATTATTTATAACTAACAAACAGGTTTTTCTAGACGCTTTTGGATGAAATTATTTGTATATTTCTCTTTAAAAATAACATAAGTTTAGATGCAATAAAGTTCGACTTGCCCAATTTGAATTGAGAAGTGTCACCAGAAATAATTCATTTGATTAAATTAGCAACTTTATATCAACATTACTATGTTCTCATTCTATATACGCAATTAAAAGGTTTTTATAGACGTTTTGGACGAAATTCATTATAAATTTCGATAACATAAGTTTAGAGGCTATAAATTCGACTTCCCCAATTTTGAATTCAAAAGTGGCACCAAATATAATTTATTTGATTGTATTAGCAATTTTTTTATCAAATTTATTACGTTTTCATTATTTATAACTAACAAACAGGTTTTTCTTGACGCTTTTGGATGAAATTATTTGTATATTTCTCTTTAATAATAACAAAAGTTTAGATGCAATAAAGTTCGACTTGCCCAATTTGAATTGAGAAGTGTCACCAGAAATAATTCATTTGATTAAATTAGCAACTTTATATCAACATTATTATGTTCTCATTCTATATAGCCAATTAAAAGGTCCTTACAGACGTTTTTGGATGAAATTCATTATACATTTCGATAACGTAAGTTTAGAGGCTATAAATTCGACTTCCCCAATTTTGAATTCAAAAGTGGCACCAAATATAACTTATTTGATTGTATTAACAACTTTTTATCGAATTTATTACGTTTTCATTATTTATAACTAACAAACAGGTTTTTCTAGACGCTTTTGGATGAAATTATTATTATATTTCTCTTTAAAAATAACATAAGTTTAGATGCAATAAAGGTCGACTTGCCTAATTTGAATTGAGAAGTGTCACCAGAAATAATTCATTTGATTAAATTAGCAACTTTATATCAACATTATTATGTTCTCATTCTATATAGCCAATTAAAACGTTTTTATAGACGCTTTTGGACGAAATTCATTATACTTTTCGATAACGTAAGTTTAGAGGCTATAAATTCGACTTCCCCAAATTTGAATTCAAAAGTGACACCAAATATAATTTATTTGATTGTATTAGCAACTTTTTATCAAATTTATTACGTTTTCATTATTTATAACTAACAAACAGGTTTTTCTTGACGCTTTTGGATAAAATTATTTGTATATTTCTCTTTAATAATAACATAAGTTTAGATGCAATAAAGTTCAACTTGCCCAATTTGAATAGAGAAGTGTCACCAGAAATAGTTCATTTGATTAAATTAGCAACTTTATATCAACATTATTATGTTCTCATTCTATATAGCCAATTAAAAGGTCTTTACAGACGTTTTTGGATGAAATTCATTATACATTTCGATAATGTATGTTTAAAGGCTATAAATTCGACTTCTCCAAATTTGAATTCAAAAGTGGCACCACATATAATTTATTTGATTGAATTAGCAATTTTTTACCCAATTTATTACGTTTTCATTATTTATAACTAACAAACAGGTTTTTCTACACACTTTTGGATGAAATTATTTGTATATTTCTCTTTAAATATAACATAAGTTTAGATGCAATAAAGTTCGACTTGCCCAATTTGAATTGAGAAGTGTCACCAGAAATAATTCATTTGATTAAATTAGCAACTTTATATCAACATTATTATGTTCTCATTCTATATAGCCAATTAAAAGGTCTTTACAGACGTTTTTGGATGAAATTCATTATACATTTCGATAACGTAAGTTCAGAGGCTATAAATTCGACTTCCCCAATTTTGAATTCAAAAGTGGCACCAAATGTAACTTATTTGATTGTATTAACAACTTTTTATCGAATTTATTACGTTTTCATTATTTATAACTAACAAACAGGTTTTTCTAGACGCTTTTGGATGAAATTATTTGTATATTTCTCTTTAAAAATAACATAAGTTTAGATGCAATAAAGTTCGACTTGCCCAATTTGAATTGGGAAGTGTCACCAGAAATAATTCATTTGATTAAATTAGCAACTTTATATCAACATTACTATGTTCTCATTCTATATACGCAATTAAAAGGTTTTTATAGACACTTTTGGACGAAATTCATTATAAATTTCGATAACATAAGTTTAGAGGCTATAAATTCGACTTTCCCAATTTTGAATTCAAAAGTGGCACCAAATATAATTTATTTGATTGTATTAGCAATTTTTTATCAAATTTATTACGTTTTCATTATTTATAACTGACAAACAGGTTTTTCTTGACGCTTTTGGATGAAATTATTTGTATATTTCTCTTTAATAATAACAAAAGTTTAGATGCAATAAAGTTCGACTTGCCCAATTTGAATTGAGAAGTGTCACCAGAAATAATTCATTTGATTAAATTAGCAACTTTATATCAACATTATTATGTTCTCATTTTGTATAGCCAATTAAAAGGTCCTTACAGACGTTTTTGGATGAAATTCATTATACATTTCGATAACGTAAGTTTAGAGGCTATAAATTCGACTTCCCCAATTTTGAATTCAAAAGTGGCACCAAATATAACTTATTTGATTGTATTAACAACTTTTTATCGAATTTATTACGTTTTCATTATTTATAACTAACAAACAGGTTTTTCTAGACGCTTTTGGATGAAATTATTATTATATTTCTCTTTAAAAATAACATAAGTTTAGATGCAATAAAGGTCGACTTGCCTAATTTGAATTGAGAAGTGTCACCAGAAATAATTCATTTGATTAAATTAGCAACTTTATATCAACATTATTATGTTCTCATTCTATATAGCCAATTAAAAGGTTTTTATAGACGCTTTTGGACGAAATTCATTATACTTTTCGATAACGTAAGTTTAGAGGCTATAAATTCGACTTCCCCAAATTTGAATTCAAAAGTGACACCAAATATAATTTATTTGATTGTATTAGCAACTTTTTATCAAATTTATTACGTTTTCATTATTTATAACTAACAAACAGGTTTTTCTTGACGCTTTTGGATAAAATTATTTGTATATTTCTCTTTAATAATAACATAAGTTTAGATGCAATAAAGTTCGACTTGCCCAATTTGAATAGAGAAGTGTCACCAGAAATAGTTCATTTGATTAAATTAGCAACTTTATATCAACATTATTATGTTCTCATTCTATATAGCCAATTAAAAGGTCTTTACAGACGTTTTTGGATGAAATTCATTATACATTTCGATAATGTATGTTTAAAGGCTATAAATTCGACTTCCCCAAATTTGAATTCAAAAGTGGCACCAAATATAATTCATTTGATTAAATTAGCAATTTTTTACCCAATTTATTACGTTTTCATTATTTATAACTAACAAACAGGTTTTTCTACACACTTTTGGATGAAATTATTTGTATATTTCTCTTTAAAAATAACATAAGTTTAGATGCAATAAAGTTCGACTTGCCCAATTTGAATTGAGCAGTGTCACCAGAAATAATTCATTTGATTAAATTAGCAACTTTTTATCAAAATTATTATGTTCTCATTCTATATAGCCAATTAAAAGGACTTTATAGACGTTTTTTGATGAAATTCATTATACATTTCGATAACGTAAGTTTAGAGGCTATAAATTCGACTTCCCTAATTTTGAATTAAAAAGTGGCATATAACTTATTTGATTGTATTAACAACTTTTTATCGAATTTATTACGTTTTCATTATTTATAACTAACAAACAGGTTTTTCTAGACGCTTTTGGATGAAATTATTTGTATATTTCTCTTTAAAAATAACATAAGTTTAGATACAATAAAGTTCGACTTGCCCAATTTGAATTGAGAAGTGTCACCAGAAATAATTCATTTGATTAAATTAGCAACTTTATATCAACATTACTATGTTCTCATTCTATATACGCAATTAAAAGGTTTTTATAGACGCTTTTGGACGAAATTCATTATAAATTTCGATAACATAAGTTTAGAGGCTATAAATTCGACTTCCCCAATTTTGAATTCAAAAGTGGCACCAAATATAATTTATTTGATTGTATTAGCAATTTTTTTATCAAATTTATTTCGTTTTCATTATTTATAACTAACAAACAGGTTTTTCTTGACGCTTTTGGATGAAATTATTTGTATATTTCTCTTTAATAATAACAAAAGTTTAGATGCAATAAAGTTCGACTTGCCCAATTTGAATTGAGAAGTGTCACCAGAAATAATTCATTTGATTAAATTAGCAACTTTATATCAACATTATTATGTTCTCATTCTATATAGCCAATTAAAAGGTCTTTACAGACGTTTTTGGATGAAATTCATTATACATTTCGATAACATAAGTTTAGAAGCTATAAATTCGACTTCCCCAATTTTGAATTCAAAAGTGGCACCAAATATAATTTATTTGATTGTATTAGCAATTTTTTATCAAATTTATTACGTTTTCATTATTTATAACTAACAAACAGGTTTTTCTTGACGCTTTTGGATGAAATTATTTGTATATTTCTCTTTAATAATAACAAAAGTTTAGATGCAATAAAGTTCGACTTGCCCAATTTGAATTGAGAAGTGTCACCAGAAATAATTCATTTGATTAAATTAGCAACTTTATATCAACATTATTATGTTCTCATTCTATATAGCCAATTAAAAGGTCCTTACAGACGTTTTTGGATGAAATTCATTATACATTTCGATAACGTAAGTTTAGAGGCTATAAATTCGACTTCCCCAATTTTGAATTCAAAAGTGGCACCAAATATAACTTATTTGATTGTATTAACAACTTTTTATCGAATTTATTACGTTTTCATTATTTATAACTAACAAACAGGTTTTTCTAGACGCTTTTGGATGAAATTATTATTATATTTCTCTTTAAAAATAACATAAGTTTAGATGCAATAAAGGTCGACTTGCCTAATTTGAATTGAGAAGTGTCACCAGAAATAATTCATTTGATTAAATTAGCAACTTTATATCAACATTATTATGTTCTCATTCTATATAGCCAATTAAAAGGTTTTTATAGACGCTTTTGGACGAAATTCATTATACTTTTCGATAACGTAAGTTTAGAGGCTATAAATTCGACTTCCCCAAATTTGAATTCAAAAGTGACACCAAATATAATTTATTTGATTGTATTAGCAACTTTTTATCAAATTTATTACGTTTTCATTATTTATAACTAACAAACAGGTTTTTCTTGACGCTTTTGGATAAAATTATTTGTATATTTCTCTTTAATAATAACATAAGTTTAGATGCAATAAAGTTCGACTTGCCCAATTTGAATAGAGAAGTGTCACCAGAAATAGTTCATTTGATTAAATTAGCAACTTTATATCAACATTATTATATTCTCATTCTATATAGCCAATTAAAAGGTCTTTACAGACGTTTTTGGATGAAATTCATTATACATTTCGATAATGTATGTTTAAAGGCTATAAATTCGACTTCTCCAAATTTGAATTCAAAAGTGGCACCAAATTTAATTCATTTGATTAAATTAGCAATTTTTTACCCAATTTATTACGTTTTCATTATTTATAACTAACAAACAGGTTTTTCTACACACTTTTGGATGAAATTATTTTTATATTTCTCTTTAAAAATAACATAATTTTAGATGCAATAAAGTTCGACTTTGCCCAATTTGAATTGAGCAGTGTCACCAGAAATAATTCATTTGATTAAATTAGCAACTTTATATCAAAATTATTATGTTCTCATTCTATATAGCCAATTAAAAGGACTTTATAGACGTGTTTGGATGAAATTCATTATACATTTCGATAACGTAAGTTTAGAGGCTATAAATTCGACTTCCCTAATTTTGAATTAAAAAGTGGCATATAACTTATTTGATTGTATTAACAACTTTTTATCGAATTTATTACGTTTTCATTATTTATAACTAACAAACAGGTTTTTCTAGACGCTTTTGGATGAAATTATTTGTATATTTCTCTTTAAAAATAACATAAGTTTAGATGCAATAAAGTTCGACTTGCCCAATTTGAATTGAGAAGTGTCACCAGAAATAATTCATTTGATTAAATTAGCAACTTTATATCAACATTACTATGTTCTCATTCTATATACGCAATTAAAAGGTTTTTATAGACGCTTTTGGACGAAATTCATTATAAATTTCGATAACATAAGTTTAGAGGCTATAAATTCGACTTCCCCAATTTTGAATTCAAAAGTGGCACCAAATATAATTTATTTGATTGTATTAGCAATTTTTTATCAAATTTATTACGTTTTCATTATTTATAACTAACAAACAGGTTTTTCTTGATGCTTTTGGATGAAATTATTTGTATATTTCTCTTTAATAATAACAAAAGTTTAGATGCAATAAAGTTTGACTTGCCCAATTTGAATTGAGAAGTGTCACCAGAAATAATTCATTTGATTAAATTAGCAACTTTATATCAACATTATTATGTTCTCATTCTATATAGCCAATTAAAAGGTCTTTACAGACGTTTTTGGATGAAATTCATTATACATTTCGAAAACGTAAGTTCAGAGGCTATAAATTCGACTTCCCCAATTTTGAATTCAAAAGTGGCACCAAATATAACTTATTTGATTGTATTAACAACTTTTTATCGAATTTATTACGTTTTCATTATTTATAACTAACAAAGAGGTTTTTCTAGACGCTTTTGGATGAAATTATTTGTATATTTCTCTTTAAAAATAACATAAGTTTAGATGCAATAAAGTTCGACTTGCCCAATTTGAATTGAGAAGTGTCACCAGAAATAATTCATTTGATTAAATTAGCAACTTTATATCAACATTACTATGTTCTCATTCTATATACGCAATTAAAAGGTTTTTATAGATGCTTTTGGACGAAATTCATTATAAATTTCGATAACATAAGTTTAGAGGCTATAAATTCGACTTCCCCAATTTTGAATTCAAAAGTGACACCAAATATAATTTATTTGATTGTATTAGCAATTTTTTATCAAATTTATTACGTTTTCATTATTTATAACTAACAAACAGGTTTTTCTTGACGCTTTTGGATGAAATTATTTGTATATTTCTCTTTAATAATAACAAAAGTTTAGATGCAATAAAGTTCGACTTGCCCAATTTGAATTGAGAAGTGTCACCAGAAATAATTCATTTGATTAAATTAGCAACTTTATATCAACATTATTATGTTCTCATTCTATATAGCCAATTAAAAGGTCCTTACAGACGTTTTTGGATGAAATTCATTATACATTTCGATAACGTAAGTTTAGAGGCTATAAATTCGACTTCCCTAATTTTGAATTCAAAAGTGGCACCAAATATAACTTATTTGATTGTATTAACAACTTTTTATCGAATTTATTACGTTTTCATTATTTATAACTAACAAACAGGTTTTTCTAGACGCTTTTGGATGAAATTATTATTATATTTCTCTTTAATAATAACAAAAGTTTAGATGCAATAAAGTTCGACTTGCCCAATTTGAATTGAGAAGTGTCACCAGAAATAATTCATTTGATTAAATTAGCAACTTTATATCAACATTATTATGTTCTCATTCTATATAGCCAATTAAAAGGTTTTTATAGACGCTTTTGGACGAAATTCATTATACTTTTCGATAACGTAAGTTTAGAGGCTATAAATTCGACTTCCCCAAATTTGAATTCAAAAGTGACACCAAATATAATTTATTTGATTGTATTAGCAACTTTTTATCAAATTTATTAAGTTTTCATTATTTATAACTAACAAACAGGTTTTTCTTGACGCTTTTGGAAAAAATTATTTGTATATTTCTCTTTAATAATAACATAAGTTTAGATGCAATAAAGTTCGACTAGCCCAATTTGAATAGAGAAGTGTCACCAGAAATAGTTCATTTGATTAAATTAGCAACTTTATATCAACATTATTATGTTCTCATTCTACATAGCCAATTAAAAGGTCTTTACAGACGTTTTTGGATGAAATTCATTATACATTTCGATAATGTATGTTTAAAGGCTATAAATTCGACTTCTCCAAATTTGAATTCAAAAGTGGCACCAAATATAATTCATTTGATTAAATTAGCAATTTTTTACCCAATTTATTACGTTTTCATTATTTATAACTAACAAACAGGTTTTTCTACACACTTTTGGATGAAATTATTTGTATATTTCTCTTTAAAAATAACATAAGTTTAGATGCAATAAAGTTCGACTTGCCCAATTTGAATTGAGCAGTGTCACCAGAAATAATTCATTTGATTAAATTAGCAACTTTATATCAAAATTATTATGTTCTCATTCTATATAGCCAATTAAAAGGACTTTATAGACGTTTTTGGATGAAATTCATTATACATTTCGATAACGTAAGTTTAGAGGCTATAAATTCGACTTCCCTAATTTTGAATTAAAAAGTGGCATATAACTTATTTGATTGTATTAACAACTTTTTATCGAATTTATTACGTTTTCATTATTTATAACTAACAAACAGGTTTTTCTAGACGCTTTTGGATGAAATTATTTGTATATTTCTCTTTAAAAATAACATAAGTTTAGATGCCATAAAGTTCGACTTGCCTAATTTGAATTGAGAAGTGTCACCAGAAATAATTCATTTGATTAAATTAGCAACTTTATATCAACATTACTATGTTCTCATTCTATATACGCAATTAAAAGGTTTTTATAGACGCTTTTGGACGAAATTCATTATAAATTTCGATAACATAAGTTTAGAGGCTATAAATTCGACTTCCCCAATTTTGAATTCAAAAGTGGCACCAAATATAATTTATTTGATTGTATTAGCAATTTTTTATCAAATTTATTACGTTTTCATTATTTATAACTAACAAACAGGTTTTTCTTGACGCTTTTGGATGAAATTATTTGTATATTTCTCTTTAATAATAACAAAAGTTTAGATGCAATAAAGTTCGACTTGCCCAATTTGAATTGAGAAGTGTCACCAGAAATAATTCATTTGATTAAATTAGCAACTTTATATCAACATTATTATGTTCTCATTCTATATAGCCAATTAAAAGGTTTTTATAGACGCTTTTGGACGAAATTCATTATACTTTTCGATAACGTAAGTTTAGAGGCTATAAATTCGACTTCCCCAAATTTGAATTCAAAAGTGACACCAAATATAATTTATTTGATTGTATTAGCAACTTTTTATCAAATTTATTAAGTTTTCATTATTTATAACTAACAAACAGGTTTTTCTTGACGCTTTTGGAAAAAATTATTTGTATATTTCTCTTTAATAATAACATAAGTTTAGATGCAATAAAGTTCGACTTGCCCAATTTGAATAGAGAAGTGTCACCAGAAATAGTTCATTTGATTAAATTAGCAACTTTATATCAACATTATTATGTTCTCATTCTACATAGCCAATTAAAAGGTCTTTACAGACGTTTTTGGATGAAATTCATTATACATTTCGATAATGTATGTTTAAAGGCTATAAATTCGACTTCTCCAAATTTGAATTCAAAAGTGGCACCAAATATAATTCATTTGATTAAATTAGCAATTTTTTACCCAATTTATTACGTTTTCATTATTTATAACTAACAAACAGGTTTTTCTACACACTTTTGGATGAAATTATTTGTATATTTCTCTTTAAAAATAACATAAGTTTAGATGCAATAAAGTTCGACTTGCCCAATTTGAATTGAGCAGTGTCACCAGAAATAATTCATTTGATTAAATTAGCAACTTTATATCAAAATTATTATGTTCTCATTCTATATAGCCAATTAAAAGGACTTTATAGACGTTTTTGGATGAAATTCATTATACATTTCGATAACGTAAGTTTAGAGACTATAAATTCGACTTCCCTAATTTTGAATTAAAAAGTGGCATATAACTTATTTGATTGTATTAACAACTTTTTATCGAATTTATTACGTTTTCATTATTTATAACTAACAAACAGGTTTTTCTAGACGCTTTTGGATGAAATTATTTGTATATTTCTCTTTAAAAATATCATAAGTTTAGATGCCATGAAGTTCGACTTGCCTAATTTGAATTGAGAAGTGTCACCAGAAATAATTCATTTGATTAAATTAGCAACTTTATATCAACATTACTATGTTCTCATTCTATATACGCAATTAAAAGGTTTTTATAGACGCTTTTGGACGAAATTTATTATAAATTTCGATAACATAAGTTTAGAGGCTATAAATTCGACTTCCCCAATTTTGAATTCAAAAGTGGCACCAAATATAATTTATTTGATTGTATTAGCAATTTTTTATCAAATTTATTACGTTTTCATTATTTATAACTAACAAACAGGTTTTTCTTGACGCTTTTGGATGAAATTATTTGTATATTTCTCTTTAATAATAACAAAAGTTTAGATGCAATAAAGTTCGACTTGCCCAATTTGAATTGAGAAGTGTCACCAGAAATAATTCATTTGATTAAATTAGCAACTTTATATCAACATTATTATGTTCTCATTCTATATTGCCAATTAAAAGGTCCTTACAGACGTTTTTGGATGAAATTCAATATACATTTCGACAACGTAAGTTTAGAGGCTATAAATTCGACTTCCCCAATTTTGAATTCAAAAGTGGCACCAAATATAACTTATTTGATTGTATTAACAACTTTTTATCGAATTTATTACGTTTTCATTATTTATAACTAACAAACAGGTTTTTCTAGACGCTTTTGGATGAAATTATTATTATATTTCTCTTTAAAAATAACATAAGTTTAGATGCAATAAAGGTCGACTTGCCTAATTTGAATTGAGAAGTGTCACCAGAAATAATTCATTTGATTAAATTAGCAACTTTATATCAACATTATTATGTTCTCATTCTATATAGCCAATTAAAAGGTTTTTATAGACGCTTTTGGACGAAATTCATTATACTTTTCGATAACGTAAGTTTAGAGGCTATAAATTCGACTTCCCCAAATTTGAATTCAAAAGTGACACCAAATATAATTTATTTGATTGTATTAGCAACTTTTTATCAAATTTATTAAGTTTTCATTATTTATAACTAACAAACAGGTTTTTCTTGACGCTTTTGGAAAAAATTATTTGTATATTTCTCTTTAATAATAACATAAGTTTAGATGCAATAAAGTTCGACTTGCCCAATTTGAATAGAGAAGTGTCACCAGAAATAGTTCATTTGATTAAATTAGCAACTTTATATCAACATTATTATGTTCTCATTCTACATAGCCAATTAAAAGGTCTTTACAGACGTTTTTGGATGAAATTCATTATACATTTCGATAATGTATGTTTAAAGGCTATAAATTCGACTTCTCCAAATTTGAATTCAAAAGTGGCACCAAATATAATTCATTTGATTAAATTAGCAATTTTTTACCCAATTTATTACGTTTTCATTATTTATAACTAACAAACAGGTTTTTCTACACACTTTTGGATGAAATTATTTGTATATTTCTCTTTAAAAATAACATAAGTTTAGATGCAATAAAGTTCGACTTGCCCAATTTGAATTGAGCAGTGTCACCAGAAATAATTCATTTGATTAAATTAGCAACTTTATATCAAAATTATTATGTTCTCATTCTATATAGCCAATTAAAAGGACTTTATAGACGTTTTTGGATGAAATTCATTATACATTTCGATAACGTAAGTTTAGAGGCTATAAATTCGACTTCCCTAATTTTGAATTAAAAAGTGGCATATAACTTATTTGATTGTATTAACAACTTTTTATCGAATTTATTATGTTTTCATTATTTATAACTAACAAACAGGTTTTTCTAGACGCTTTTGGATGAAATTATTTGTATATTTCTCTTTAAAAATAACATAAGTTTAGATGCCATAAAGTTCGACTTGCCTAATTTGAATTGAGAAGTGTCACCAGAAATAATTCATTTGATTAAATTAGCAACTTTATATCAACATTACTATGTTCTCATTCTATATACGCAATTAAAAGGTTTTTACAGACGCTTTTGGACGAAATTCATTATAAATTTCGATAACATAAGTTTAGAGGCTATAAATTCGACTTCCCCAATTTTGAATTCAAAAGTGGCACCAAATATAATTTATTTGATTGTATTAGCAATTTTTTATCAAATTTATTACGTTTTCATTATTTATAACTAACAAACAGGTTTTTCTTGACGCTTTTGGATGAAATTATTTGTATATTTCTCTTTAATAATAACAAAAGTTTAGATGCAATAAAGTTCGACTTGCCCAATTTGAATTGAGAAGTGTCACCAGAAATAATTCATTTGATTAAATTAGCAACTTTATATCAACATTATTATGTTCTCATTCTATATAGCCAATTAAAAGGTCCTTACAGACGTTTTTGGATGAAATTCATTATACATTTCAACAACGTAAGTTTAGAGGCTATAAATTCGACTTCCCCAATTTTGAATTCAAAAGTGGCACCAAATATAACTTATTTGATTGTATTAACAACTTTTTATCGAATTTATTACGTTTTCATTATTTATAACTAACAAACAGGTTTTTCTAGACGCTTTTGGATGAAATTATTATTATATTTCTCTTTAAAAATAACATAAGTTTAGATGCAATAAAGGTCGACTTGCCTAATTTGAATTGAGAAGTGTCACCAGAAATAATTCATTTGATTAAATTAGCAACTTTATATCAACATTATTATGTTCTCATTCTATATAGCCAATTAAAAGGTTTTTATAGACGCTTTTGGACGAAATTCATTATACTTTTCGATAACGTAAGTTTAGAGGCTATAAATTCGACTTCCCCAAATTTGAATTCAAAAGTGACACCAAATATAATTTATTTGATTGTATTAGCAACTTTTTATCAAATTTATTACGTTTTCATTATTTATAACTAACAAACAGGTTTTTCTTGACGCTTTTGGATAAAATTATTTGTATATTTCTCTTTAATAATAACATAAGTTTAGATGCAATAAAGTTCGACTTGCCCAATTTGAATAGAGAAGTGTCACCAGAAATAGTTCATTTGATTAAATTAGCAACTTTATATCAACATTATTATGTTCTCATTCTATATAGCCAATTAAAAGGTCTTTACAGACGTTTTTGGATGAAATTCATTATACATTTCGATAATGTATGTTTAAAGGCTATAAATTCGACTTCTCCAAATTTGAATTCAAAAGTGGCACCAAATATAATTCATTTGATTAAATTAGCAATTTTTTACCCAATTTGTTACGTTTTCATTATTTATAACTAACAAACAGGTTTTTCTACACACTTTTGGATGAAATTATTTGTATATTTCTCTTTAAAAATAACATAAGTTTAGATGCAATAAAGTTCGACTTGCCCAATTTGAATTGAGCAGTGTCACCAGAAATAATTCATTTGATTAAATTAGCAACTTTATATCAAAATTATTATGTTCTCATTCTATATAGCCAATTAAAAGGACTTTATAGACGTTTTTGGATGAAATTCATTATACATTTCGATAACGTAAGTTTAGAGGCTATAAATTCGACTTCCCTAATTTTGAATTAAAAAGTGGCATATAACTTATTTGATTGTATTAACAACTTTTTATCGAATTTATTACGTTTTCATTATTTATAACTAACAAACAAGTTTTTCTAGACGCTTTTGGATGAAATTATTTGTATATTTCTCTTTAAAAATAACATAAGTTTAGATGCAATAAAGTTCGACTTGCCCAATTTGAATTGAGAAGTGTCACCAGAAATAATTCATTTGATTAAATTAGCAACTTTATATCAACATTACTATGTTCTCATTCTATATACGCAATTAAAAGGTTTTTACAGACGCTTTTGCACTAAATTCATTATAAATTTCGATAACATAAGTTTAGAGGCTATAAATTCGACTTCCCCAATTTTGAATTCAAAAGTGGCACCAAATATAATTTATTTGATTGTATTAGCAATTTTTTATCAAATTTATTACGTTTTCATTATTTATAACTAACAAACAGGTTTTTCTTGACGCTTTTGGATGAAATTATTTGTATATTTCTCTTTAATAATAACAAAAGTTTAGATGCAATAAAGTTCGACTTGCCCAATTTGAATTGAGAAGTGTCACCAGAAATAATTCATTTGATTAAATTAGCAACTTTATATCAACATTATTATGTTCTCATTCTATATAGCCAATTAAAAGGTCCTTACAGACGTTTTTGGATGAAATTCATTATACATTTCAACAACGTAAGTTTAGAGGCTATAAATTCGACTTCCCCAATTTTGAATTCAAAAGTGGCACCAAATATAACTTATTTGATTGTATTAACAACTTTTTATCGAATTTATTACGTTTTCATTATTTATAACTAACAAACAGGTTTTTCTAGACGCTTTTGGATGAAATTATTATTATATTTCTCTTTAAAAATAACATAAGTTTAGATGCAATAAAGGTCGACTTGCCTAATTTGAATTGAGAAGTGTCACCAGAAATAATTCATTTGATTAAATTAGCAACTTTATATCAACATTATTATGTTCTCATTCTATATAGCCAATTAAAAGGTTTTTATAGACGCTTTTGGACGAAATTCATTATACTTTTCGATAACGTAAGTTTAGAGGCTATAAATTCGACTTCCCCAAATTTGAATTCAAAAGTGACACCAAATATAATTTATTTGATTGTATTAGCAACTTTTTATCAAATTTATTACGTTTTCATTATTTATAACTAACAAACAGGTTTTTCTTGACGCTTTTGGATAAAATTATTTGTATATTTCTCTTTAATAATAACATAAGTTTAGATGCAATAAAGTTCGACTTGCCCAATTTGAATAGAGAAGTGTCACCAGAAATAGTTCATTTGATTAAATTAGCAACTTTATATCAACATTATTATGTTCTCATTCTATATAGCCAATTAAAAGGTCTTTACAGACGTTTTTGGATGAAATTCATTATACATTTCGATAATGTATGTTTAAAGGCTATAAATTCGACTTCTCCAAATTTGAATTCAAAAGTGGCACCAAATATAATTCATTTGATTAAATTAGCAATTTTTTACCCAATTTGTTACGTTTTCATTATTTATAACTAACAAACAGGTTTTTCTACACACTTTTGGATGAAATTATTTGTATATTTCTCTTTAAAAATAACATAAGTTTAGATGCAATAAAGTTCGACTTGCCCAATTTGAATTGAGCAGTGTCACCAGAAATAATTCATTTGATTAAATTAGCAACTTTATATCAAAATTATTATGTTCTCATTCTATATAGCCAATTAAAAGGACTTTATAGACGTTTTTGGATGAAATTCATTATACATTTCGATAACGTAAGTTTAGAGGCTATAAATTCGACTTCCCTAATTTTGAATTAAAAAGTGGCATATAACTTATTTGATTGTATTAACAACTTTTTATCGAATTTATTACGTTTTCATTATTTATAACTAACAAACAGGTTTTTCTAGACGCTTTTGGATGAAATTATTTGTATATTTCTCTTTAAAAATAACATAAGTTTAGATGCAATAAAGTTCGACTTGCCCAATTTGAATTGAGAAGTGTCACCAGAAATAATTCATTTGATTAAATTAGCAACTTTATATCAACATTACTATGTTCTCATTCTATATACGCAATTAAAAGGTTTTTATAGACGCTTTTGGACTAAATTCATTATAAATTTCGATAACATAAGTTTAGAGGCTATAAATTCGACTTCCCCAATTTTGAATTCAAAAGTGGCACCAAATATAATTTATTTGATTGTATTAGCAATTTTTTTATCAAATTTATTACGTTTTCATTATTTATAACTAACAAACAGGTTTTTCTTGACGCTTTTGGATGAAATTATTTGTATATTTCTCTTTAATAATAACAAAAGTTTAGATGCAATAAAGTTCGACTTGCCCAATTTGAATTGAGAAGTGTCACCAGAAATAATTCATTTGATTAAATTAGCAACTTTATATCAACATTATTATGTTCTCATTCTATATAGCCAATTAAAAGGTCTTTACAGACGTTTTTGGATGAAATTCATTATACATTTCGATAACGTAAGTTCAGAGGCTATAAATTCGACTTCCCCAATTTTGAATTCAAAAGTGGCACCAAATATAACTTATTTGATTGTATTAACAACTTTTTATCGAATTTATTACATTTTCATTATTTATAACTAACAAACAGGTTTTTCTAGACGCTTTTGGATGAAATTATTTGTATATTTCTCTTTAAAAATAACATAAGTTTAGATGCAATAAAGTTCGACTTGCCTAATTTGAATTGAGAAGTGTCACCAGAAATAATTCATTTGATTAAATTAGCAACTTTATATCAACATTACTATGTTCTCATTCTATATACGCAATTAAAAGGTTTTTATAGACGCTTTTGGACGAAATTCATTATAAATTTCGATAACATAAGTTTAGAGGCTATAAATTCGACTTCCCCAATTTTGAATTCAAAAGTGGCACCAAATATAATTTATTTGATTGTATTAGCAATTTTTTATCAAATTTATTACGTTTTCATTATTTATAACTAACAAACAGGTTTTTCTTGACGCTTTTGGATGAAATTATTTGTATATTTCTCTTTAATAATAACAAAAGTTTAGATGCAATAAAGTTCGACTTGCCCAATTTGAATTGAGAAGTGTCACCAGAAATAATTCATTTGATTAAATTAGCAACTTTATATCAACATTACTATGTTCTCATTCTATATACGCAATTAAAAGGTTTTTATAGACGCTTTTGGACTAAATTCATTATAAATTTCGATAACATAAGTTTAGAGGCTATAAATTCGACTTCCCCAATTTTGAATTCAAAAGTGGCACCAAATATAATTTATTTGATTGTATTAGCAATTTTTTTATCAAATTTATTACGTTTTCATTATTTATAACTAACAAACAGGTTTTTCTTGACGCTTTTGGATGAAATTATTTGTATATTTCTCTTTAATAATAACAAAAGTTTAGATGCAATAAAGTTCGACTTGCCCAATTTGAATTGAGAAGTGTCACCAGAAATAATTCATTTGATTAAATTAGCAACTTTATATCAACATTATTATGTTCTCATTCTATATAGCCAATTAAAAGGTCTTTACAGACGTTTTTGGATGAAATTCATTATACATTTCGATAACGTAAGTTCAGAGGCTATAAATTCGACTTCCCCAATTTTGAATTCAAAAGTGGCACCAAATATAACTTATTTGATTGTATTAACAACTTTTTATCGAATTTATTACATTTTCATTATTTATAACTAACAAACAGGTTTTTCTAGACGCTTTTGGATGAAATTATTTGTATATTTCTCTTTAAAAATAACATAAGTTTAGATGCAATAAAGTTCGACTTGCCTAATTTGAATTGAGAAGTGTCACCAGAAATAATTCATTTGATTAAATTAGCAACTTTATATCAACATTACTATGTTCTCATTCTATATACGCAATTAAAAGGTTTTTATAGACGCTTTTGGACGAAATTCATTATAAATTTCGATAACATAAGTTTAGAGGCTATAAATTCGACTTCCCCAATTTTGAATTCAAAAGTGGCACCAAATATAATTTATTTGATTGTATTAGCAATTTTTTATCAAATTTATTACGTTTTCATTATTTATAACTAACAAACAGGTTTTTCTTGACGCTTTTGGATGAAATTATTTGTATATTTCTCTTTAATAATAACAAAAGTTTAGATGCAATAAAGTTCGACTTGCCCAATTTGAATTGAGAAGTGTCACCAGAAATAATTCATTTGATTAAATTAGCAACTTTATATCAACATTATTATGTTCTCATTCTATATAGCCAATTAAAAGGTCCTTACAGACGTTTTTGGATGAAATTCATTATACATTTCGATAACGTAAGTTTAGAGGCTATAAATTCGACTTCCCCAATTTTGAATTCAAAAGTGGCACCAAATATAACTTATTTGATTGTATTAACAACTTTTTATCGAATTTATTACGTTTTCATTATTTATAACTAACAAACAGGTTTTTCTAGACGCTTTTGGATGAAATTATTATTATATTTCTCTTTAAAAATAACATAAGTTTAGATGCAATAAAGGTCGACTTGCCTAATTTGAATTGAGAAGTGTCACCAGAAATAATTCATTTGATTAAATTAGCAACTTTATATCAACATTATTATGTTCTCATTCTATATAGCCAATTAAAAGGTTTTTATAGACGCTTTTGGACGAAATTCATTATACTTTTCGATAACGTAAGTTTAGAGGCTATAAATTCGACTTCCCCAAATTTGAATTCAAAAGTGACACCAAATATAATTTATTTGATTGTATTAGCAACTTTTTATCAAATTTATTACGTTTTCATTATTTATAACTAACAAACAGGTTTTTCTTGACGCTTTTGGATAAAATTATTTGTATATTTCTCTTTAATAATAACATAAGTTTAGATGCAATAAAGTTCGACTTGCCCAATTTGAATAGAGAAGTGTCACCAGAAATAGTTCATTTGATTAAATTAGCAACTTTATATCAACATTATTATGTTCTCATTCTATATAGCCAATTAAAAGGTCTTTACAGACGTTTTTGGATGAAATTCATTATACATTTCGATAATGTATGTTTAAAGGCTATAAATTCGACTTCTCCAAATTTGAATTCAAAAGTGGCACCAAATATAATTCATTTGATTAAATTAGCAATTTTTTACCCAATTTGTTACGTTTTCATTATTTATAACTAACAAACAGGTTTTTCTACACACTTTTGGATGAAATTATTTGTATATTTCTCTTTAAAAATAACATAAGTTTAGATGCAATAAAGTTCGACTTGCCCAATTTGAATTGAGAAGTGTCACCAGAAATAATTCATTTGATTAAATTAGCAACTTTATATCAAAATTATTATGTTCTCATTCTATATAGCCAATTAAAAGGACTTTATAGACGTTTTTGGATGAAATTCATTATACATTTCGATAACGTAAGTTTAGAGGCTATAAATTCGACTTCCCTAATTTTGAATTAAAAAGTGGCATATAACTTATTTGATTGTATTAACAACTTTTTATCGAATTTATTACGTTTTCATTATTTATAACTAACAAACAGGTTTTTCTAGACGCTTTTGGATGAAATTATTTGTATATTTCTCTTTAAAAATAACATAAGTTTAGATGCAATAAAGTTCGACTTGCCCAATTTGAATTGAGAAGTGTCACCAGAAATAATTCATTTGATTAAATTAGCAACTTTATATCAACATTACTATGTTCTCATTCTATATACGCAATTAAAAGGTTTTTATAGACGCTTTTGGACTAAATTCATTATAAATTTCGATAACATAAGTTTAGAGGCTATAAATTCGACTTCCCCAATTTTGAATTCAAAAGTGGCACCAAATATAATTTATTTGATTGTATTAGCAATTTTTTATCAAATTTATTACGTTTTCATTATTTATAACTAACAAACAGGTTTTTCTTGACGCTTTTGGATGAAATTATTTGTATATTTCTCTTTAATAATAACAAAAGTTTAGATGCAATAAAGTTCGACTTGCCCAATTTGAATTGAGAAGTGTCACCAGAAATAATTCATTTGATTAAATTAGCAACTTTATATCAACATTATTATGTTCTCATTCTATATAGCCAATTAAAAGGTCTTTACAGACGTTTTTGGATGAAATTCATTATACATTTCGATAACGTAAGTTCAGAGGCTATAAATTCGACTTCCCCAATTTTGAATTCAAAAGTGGCACCAAATATAACTTATTTGATTGTATTAACAACTTTTTATCGAATTTATTACATTTTCATTATTTATAACTAACAAACAGGTTTTTCTAGACGCTTTTGGATGAAATTATTTGTATATTTCTCTTTAAAAATAACATAAGTTTAGATGCAATAAAGTTCGACTTGCCTAATTTGAATTGAGAAGTGTCACCAGAAATAATTCATTTGATTAAATTAGCAACTTTATATCAACATTACTATGTTCTCATTCTATATACGCAATTAAAAGGTTTTTATAGACGCTTTTGGACGAAATTCATTATAAATTTCGATAACATAAGTTTAGAGGCTATAAATTCGACTTCCCCAATTTTGAATTCAAAAGTGGCACCAAATATAATTGATTTGATTGTATTAGCAATTTTTTATCAAATTTATTACGTTTTCATTATTTATAACTAACAAACAGGTTTTTCTTGACGCTTTTGGATGAAATTATTTGTATATTTCTCTTTAATAATAACAAAAGTTTAGATGCAATAAAGTTCGACTTGCCCAATTTGAATTGAGAAGTGTCACCAGAAATAATTCATTTGATTAAATTAGCAACTTTATATCAACATTATTATGTTCTCATTCTATATAGCCAATTAAAAGGTCCTTACAGACGTTTTTGGATGAAATTCATTATACATTTCGATAACGTAAGTTTAGAGGCTATAAATTCGACTTCCCCAATTTTGAATTCAAAAGTGGCACCAAATATAACTTATTTGATTGTATTAACAACTTTTTATCGAATTTATTACGTTTTCATTATTTATAACTAACAAACAGGTTTTTCTAGACGCTTTTGGATGAAATTATTATTATATTTCTCTTTAAAAATAACATAAGTTTAGATGTAATAAAGGTCGACTTGCCTAATTTGAATTGAGAAGTGTCACCAGAAATAATTCATTTGATTAAATTAGCAACTTTATATCAACATTATTATGTTCTCATTCTATATAGCCAATTAAAAGGTTTTTATAGACGCTTTTGGACGAAATTCATTATACTTTTCGATAACGTAAGTTTAGAGGCTATAAATTCGACTTCCCCAAATTTGAATTCAAAAGTGACACCAAATATAATTTATTTGATTGTATTAGCAACTTTTTATCAAATTTATTACGTTTTCATTATTTATAACTAACAAACAGGTTTTTCTTGACGCTTTTGGATAAAATTATTTTTATATTTTCTTTAATAATAGAATAAGTTTAGATGCAATAAAGTTCGACTTGCCCAATTTGAATAGAGAAGTGTCAACAGAAATAGTTCATTTGATTAAATTAGCAACTTTATATCAACATTATTATGTTCTCATTCTATATAGCCAATTAAAAGGTCTTTACAGACGTTTTTGGACGAAATTCATTATAAATTTCGATAACATAAGTTTAGAGGCTATAAATTCGACTTCCCCAATTTTGAATTAAACAGTGGCACCAAATATAACTTATTCGATTGTATTAACAACTTTTTATCGAATTTATTACGTTTTCATTATTTATAACTAACAAACAGGTTTTTCTAGACGCTTTTGGATGAAATTATTTGTATATTTCTCTTTAAAAATAACATAAGTTTGGATGCAATAAAGTTCGATTTGCCCAATTTGAATTGAGAATTGTCACCAGAAATAATTCATTTGATTAAATTAGCAACTTTATATCAACATTACTATGTTCTCAATCTATATAGCCAATTAAAAGGTTTTTATAGACGCTTTTGGACGAAATTCATTATAAATTTCGATAACATAAGTTTAGAGGCAATAAATTCGACTTCCCCAATTTTGAATTCAAAAGTGGCACCAAATATAATTTATTTGATTGTATTAGCAATTTTTTATCAAATTTATTACGTTTTCATTATTTATAACTAACAAACAGGTTTTTCTTGACGCTTTTGGATGAAATTATTTGTATATTTCTCTTTAATAATAACAAAAGTTTAGATGCAACAAATTTCGACTTGCCCAATTTGAATTGAGAAGTGTCACCAGAAATAATTCATTTGATTAAATTAGCAACTTTATATCAACATTATTTTGTTCTCATCTATATAGCCAATTAAAAGGTCCTTACAGACGTTTTTGGATGAAATTCATTATACATTTCGATAACGTAAGTTTAGAGGGTATAAATTCGACTTCCCCAATTTTGAATTCAAAAGTGGCACCAAATATAACTTATTTGATTGTATTAACAACTTTTTATCGAATTTATTACGTTTTCATTATTTATAACTAACAAACAGGTTTTTCTAGACGCTTTTGGATGAAATTATTTGTATATTTCTCTTTAAAAATAACATAAGTTTAGATGCAATAAAGTTCGACTTGCCCAATTTGAATTGAGAAGTGTCACCAGAAATAATTCATTTGATTAAATTAGCAACTTTATATCAACATTACTATGTTCTCATTCTATATACGCAATTAAAAGGTTTTTATAGACGCTTTTGGACGAAATTCATTATAAATTTCGATAACATAAGTTTAGAGACTATAAATTCGACTTCCCCAATTTTGAATTCAAAAGTGGCACCAAATATAATTTATTTGATTGTATTAGCAATTTTTTATCAAATTTATTACGTTTTCATTATTTATAACTAACAAATAGGTTTTTCTTGACGCTTTTGGATGAAATTATTTGTATATTTCTCTTTAATAATAACAAAAGTTTAGATGCAATAAAGTTCGACTTGCCCAATTTGAATTGAGAAGTGTCACCAGAAATAATTCATTTGATTAAATTAGCAACTTTATATCAACATTATTATGTTCTCATTCTATATAGCCAATTAAAAGGTCTTTACAGACGTTTTTGGATGAAATTCATTATACATTTCGATAATGTATGTTTAAAGGCTATAAATTCGACTTCTCCAAATTTGAATTCAAAAGTGGCACCAAATATAATTCATTTGATTAAATTAGCAATTTTTTACCCAATTTATTACGTTTTCATTATTTATAACTAACAAACAGGTTTTTCTACACACTTTTGGATAAAATTATTTGTATATTTCTCTTTAAAAATAACATAAGTTTAGAAGCAATAAAGTTCGACTTGCCCAATTTGAATTGAGAAGTGTCACCATAAATAATTCATTTGATTAAATTAGCAACTTTATATCAACATTATTATGTTCTCATTCTATATAGCCAATTAAAAGGTTTTTATAGACGCTTTTGGACGAAATTCATTATAAATTTCGATAACATAAATTTAGAGGCTATAAATTCGACTTCCCCAATTTTGAATTCAAAAGTGGCACCAAATATATTTTATTTGATTGTATTAGCAACTTTTTAACAAATTTATTACGTTTTCATTATTTATGACTAACAAACAGGTTTTTCTTAACGCTTTTGGATGAAATTATTTGTATATTTCTCTTTAATAATAACAAAAGTTTAGATGCAATAAAGTTTGACTTGCCCAATT
The DNA here is from genome assembly GCF_002870075.4 of Lactuca sativa. NCBI lineage: Eukaryota > Viridiplantae > Streptophyta > Magnoliopsida > Asterales > Asteraceae > Lactuca > Lactuca sativa. The sequence goes on along the minus strand of NC_056626.2, from coordinate 7,760,744 downwards.
TGAATTGAGAAGTGTCACCAGAAATAATTCATTTGATTAAATTAGCAACTTTATATCAACATTATTATGTTCTCATTCTATATAGCCAATTAAAAGGTCCTTACAGACGTTTTTGGATGAAATTCTTTATACATTTCGATAACGTAAGTTTAGAGGCTGTAAATTCGACGTCCCCAATTTTGAATTCAAAAGTGGCACCAAATATAACTTATTTGGTTGTCTTAACAACTTTTTATCGAATTTATTACGTTTTCATTATTTATAACTAACAAACAGGTTTTTCTAGACACTTTTGGATGAAATTATTTGTATATTTCTCTTTAAAAATAACATAAGTTTAGATGCAATAAAGTTCGACTTGCCCAATTTGAATTGAGAAGTGTCACCAGAAATAATTCATTTGATTAAATTAGCAACTTTATATCAACATTACTATGTTCTCAATCTATATAGCCAATTAAAAGGTTTTTATAGACGCTTTTGGACGAAATTCATTATAAATTTCGATAACATAAGTTTAGAGGCTATAAATTCGACTTCCCCAATTTTGAATTCAAAAGTGGCACCAAATATAATTTATTTGATTGTATTAGCAATTTTTTATCAAATTTATTACGTTTTCATTATTTATAACTAACAAACAGGTTTTTCTTGACGCTTTTGGATGAAATTATTTGTATATTTCTCTTTAATAATAACAAAAGTTTAGATGCAATAAAGTTCGACTTGCCCAATTTGAATTGAGAAGTGTCACCAGAAATAATTCATTTGATTAAATTAGCAACTTTATATCAACATTATTTTGTTCTCATCTATATAGCCAATTAAAAGGTCCTTACAGACGTTTTTGGATGAAATTCATTATACATTTCGATAATGTATGTTTAAAGGCTATAAATTCGACTTCTCCAAATTTGAATTCAAAAGTGGCACCAAATATAATTCATTTGATTAAATTAGCAATTTTTTACCCAATTTATTACGTTTTCATTATTTATAACTAACAAACAGGTTTTTCTACACACTTTTGGATCAAATTATTTGTATATTTCTCTTTAAAAATAACATAAGTTTAGAAGCAATAAAGTTCGACTTGCCCAATTTGAATTGAGAAGTGTCACCATAAATAATTCATTTGATTAAATTAGCAACTTTATATCAACATTATTATGTTCTCATTCTATATAGCCAATTAAAAGGTTTTTATAGACGCTTTTGGACGAAATTCATTATAAATTTCGATAACATAAATTTAGAGGCTATAAATTCGACTTCCCCAATTTTGAATTCAAAAGTGGCACCAAATATATTTTATTTGATTGTATTAGCAACTTTTTAACAAATTTATTACGTTTTCATTATTTATGACTAACAAACAGGTTTTTCTTAACGCTTTTGGATGAAATTATTTGTATATTTCTCTTTAATAATAACAAAAGTTTAGATGCAAGAAAGTTTGACTTGCCCAATTTGAATTGAGAAGTGTCACCAGAAATAATTCATTTGATTAAATTAGCAACTTTATATCAACATTATTATGTTCTCATTCTATATAGCCAATTAAAAGGTCCTTACAGACGTTTTTGGATGAAATTCATTATACATTTCGATAACGTAAGTTTAGAGGCTGTAAATTCGACGTCCCCAATTTTGAATTCAAAAGTGGCACCAAATATAACTTATTTGGTTGTATTAACAACTTTTTATCGAATTTATTACGTTTTCATTATTTATAACTAACAAACAGGTTTTTCTAGACACTTTTGGATGAAATTATTTGTATATTTCTCTTTAAAAATAACATAAGTTTAGATGCAATAAAGTTCGACTTGCCCAATTTGAATTGAGAAGTGTCACCAGAAATAATTCATTTGATTAAATTAGCAACTTTATATCAACATTACTATGTTCTCAATCTATATAGCCAATTAAAAGGTTTTTATAGACGCTTTTGGACGAAATTCATTATAAATTTCGATAACATAAGTTTAGAGGCTATAAATTCGACTTCCCCAATTTTGAATTCAAAAGTGGCACCAAATATAATTGATTTGATTGTATTAGCAATTTTTTATCAAATTTATTACGTTTTCATTATTTATAACTAACAAACAGGTTTTTCTTGACGCTTTTGGATGAAATTATTTGTATATTTCTCTTTAATAATAACAAAAGTTTAGATGCAATAAAGTTCGACTTGCCCAATTTGAATTGAGAAGTGTCACCAGAAATAATTCATTTGATTAAATTAGCAACTTTATATCAACATTATTATGTTCTCATTCTATATAGCCAATTAAAAGGTCCTTACAGACGTTTTTGGATGAAATTCATTATACATTTCGATAACGTAAGTTTAGAGGCTATAAATTCGACTTCCCCAATTTTGAATTCAAAAGTGGCACCAAATATAACTTATTTGATTGTATTAACAACTTTTTATCGAATTTATTACGTTTTCATTATTTATAACTAACAAACAGGTTTTTCTAGACGCTTTTGGATGAAATTATTATTATATTTCTCTTTAAAAATAACATAAGTTTAGATGTAATAAAGGTCGACTTGCCTAATTTGAATTGAGAAGTGTCACCAGAAATAATTCATTTGATTAAATTAGCAACTTTATATCAACATTATTATGTTCTCATTCTATATAGCCAATTAAAAGGTTTTTATAGACGCTTTTGGACGAAATTCATTATACTTTTCGATAACGTAAGTTTAGAGGCTATAAATTCGACTTCCCCAAATTTGAATTCAAAAGTGACACCAAATATAATTTATTTGATTGTATTAGCAACTTTTTATCAAATTTATTACGTTTTCATTATTTATAACTAACAAACAGGTTTTTCTTGACGCTTTTGGATAAAATTATTTTTATATTTTCTTTAATAATAGAATAAGTTTAGATGCAATAAAGTTCGACTTGCCCAATTTGAATAGAGAAGTGTCAACAGAAATAGTTCATTTGATTAAATTAGCAACTTTATATCAACATTATTATGTTCTCATTCTATATAGCCAATTAAAAGGTCTTTACAGACGTTTTTGGACGAAATTCATTATAAATTTCGATAACATAAGTTTAGAGGCTATAAATTCGACTTCCCCAATTTTGAATTAAACAGTGGCACCAAATATAACTTATTCGATTGTATTAACAACTTTTTATCGAATTTATTACGTTTTCATTATTTATAACTAACAAACAGGTTTTTCTAGACGCTTTTGGATGAAATTATTTGTATATTTCTCTTTAAAAATAACATAAGTTTGGATGCAATAAAGTTCGATTTGCCCAATTTGAATTGAGAATTGTCACCAGAAATAATTCATTTGATTAAATTAGCAACTTTATATCAACATTACTATGTTCTCAATCTATATAGCCAATTAAAAGGTTTTTATAGACGCTTTTGGACGAAATTCATTATAAATTTCGATAACATAAGTTTAGAGGCAATAAATTCGACTTCCCCAATTTTGAATTCAAAAGTGGCACCAAATATAATTTATTTGATTGTATTAGCAATTTTTTATCAAATTTATTACGTTTTCATTATTTATAACTAACAAACAGGTTTTTCTTGACGCTTTTGGATGAAATTATTTGTATATTTCTCTTTAATAATAACAAAAGTTTAGATGCAACAAATTTCGACTTGCCCAATTTGAATTGAGAAGTGTCACCAGAAATAATTCATTTGATTAAATTAGCAACTTTATATCAACATTATTTTGTTCTCATCTATATAGCCAATTAAAAGGTCCTTACAGACGTTTTTGGATGAAATTCATTATACATTTCGATAACGTAAGTTTAGAGGGTATAAATTCGACTTCCCCAATTTTGAATTCAAAAGTGGCACCAAATATAACTTATTTGATTGTATTAACAACTTTTTATCGAATTTATTACGTTTTCATTATTTATAACTAACAAACAGGTTTTTCTAGACGCTTTTGGATGAAATTATTTGTATATTTCTCTTTAAAAATAACATAAGTTTAGATGCAATAAAGTTCGACTTGCCCAATTTGAATTGAGAAGTGTCACCAGAAATAATTCATTTGATTAAATTAGCAACTTTATATCAACATTACTATGTTCTCATTCTATATACGCAATTAAAAGGTTTTTATAGACGCTTTTGGACGAAATTCATTATAAATTTCGATAACATAAGTTTAGAGACTATAAATTCGACTTCCCCAATTTTGAATTCAAAAGTGGCACCAAATATAATTTATTTGATTGTATTAGCAATTTTTTATCAAATTTATTACGTTTTCATTATTTATAACTAACAAATAGGTTTTTCTTGACGCTTTTGGATGAAATTATTTGTATATTTCTCTTTAATAATAACAAAAGTTTAGATGCAATAAAGTTCGACTTGCCCAATTTGAATTGAGAAGTGTCACCAGAAATAATTCATTTGATTAAATTAGCAACTTTATATCAACATTATTATGTTCTCATTCTATATAGCCAATTAAAAGGTCTTTACAGACGTTTTTGGATGAAATTCATTATACATTTCGATAATGTATGTTTAAAGGCTATAAATTCGACTTCTCCAAATTTGAATTCAAAAGTGGCACCAAATATAATTCATTTGATTAAATTAGCAATTTTTTACCCAATTTATTACGTTTTCATTATTTATAACTAACAAACAGGTTTTTCTACACACTTTTGGATAAAATTATTTGTATATTTCTCTTTAAAAATAACATAAGTTTAGAAGCAATAAAGTTCGACTTGCCCAATTTGAATTGAGAAGTGTCACCATAAATAATTCATTTGATTAAATTAGCAACTTTATATCAACATTATTATGTTCTCATTCTATATAGCCAATTAAAAGGTTTTTATAGACGCTTTTGGACGAAATTCATTATAAATTTCGATAACATAAATTTAGAGGCTATAAATTCGACTTCCCCAATTTTGAATTCAAAAGTGGCACCAAATATATTTTATTTGATTGTATTAGCAACTTTTTAACAAATTTATTACGTTTTCATTATTTATGACTAACAAACAGGTTTTTCTTAACGCTTTTGGATGAAATTATTTGTATATTTCTCTTTAATAATAACAAAAGTTTAGATGCAATAAAGTTTGACTTGCCCAATTTGAATTGAGAAGTGTCACCAGAAATAATTCATTTGATTAAATTAGCAACTTTATATCAACATTATTATGTTCTCATTCTATATAGCCAATTAAAAGGTCCTTACAGACGTTTTTGGATGAAATTCATTATACATTTCGATAACGTAAGTTTAGAGGCTGTAAATTCGACGTCCCCAATTTTGAATTCAAAAGTGGCACCAAATATAACTTATTTGGTTGTCTTAACAACTTTTTATCGAATTTATTACGTTTTCATTATTTATAACTAACAAACAGGTTTTTCTAGACACTTTTGGATGAAATTATTTGTATATTTCTCTTTAAAAATAACATAAGTTTAGATGCAATAAAGTTCGACTTGCCCAATTTGAATTGAGAAGTGTCACCAGAAATAATTCATTTGATTAAATTAGCAACTTTATATCAACATTACTATGTTCTCAATCTATATAGCCAATTAAAAGGTTTTTATAGACGCTTTTGGACGAAATTCATTATAAATTTCGATAACATAAGTTTAGAGGCTATAAATTCGACTTCCCCAATTTTGAATTCAAAAGTGGCACCAAATATAATTTATTTGATTGTATTAGCAATTTTTTATCAAATTTATTACGTTTTCATTATTTATAACTAACAAACAGGTTTTTCTTGACGCTTTTGGATGAAATTATTTGTATATTTCTCTTTAATAATAACAAAAGTTTAGATGCAATAAAGTTCGACTTGCCCAATTTGAATTGAGAAGTGTCACCAGAAATAATTCATTTGATTAAATTAGCAACTTTATATCAACATTATTTTGTTCTCATCTATATAGCCAATTAAAAGGTCCTTACAGACGTTTTTGGATGAAATTCATTATACATTTCGATAATGTATGTTTAAAGGCTATAAATTCGACTTCTCCAAATTTGAATTCAAAAGTGGCACCAAATATAATTCATTTGATTAAATTAGCAATTTTTTACCCAATTTATTACGTTTTCATTATTTATAACTAACAAACAGGTTTTTCTACACACTTTTGGATCAAATTATTTGTATATTTCTCTTTAAAAATAACATAAGTTTAGAAGCAATAAAGTTCGACTTGCCCAATTTGAATTGAGAAGTGTCACCATAAATAATTCATTTGATTAAATTAGCAACTTTATATCAACATTATTATGTTCTCATTCTATATAGCCAATTAAAAGGTTTTTATAGACGCTTTTGGACGAAATTCATTATAAATTTCGATAACATAAATTTAGAGGCTATAAATTCGACTTCCCCAATTTTGAATTCAAAAGTGGCACCAAATATATTTTATTTGATTGTATTAGCAACTTTTTAACAAATTTATTACGTTTTCATTATTTATGACTAACAAACAGGTTTTTCTTAACGCTTTTGGATGAAATTATTTGTATATTTCTCTTTAATAATAACAAAAGTTTAGATGCAAGAAAGTTTGACTTGCCCAATTTGAATTGAGAAGTGTCACCAGAAATAATTCATTTGATTAAATTAGCAACTTTATATCAACATTATTATGTTCTCATTCTATATAGCCAATTAAAAGGTCCTTACAGACGTTTTTGGATGAAATTCATTATACATTTCGATAACGTAAGTTTAGAGGCTGTAAATTCGACGTCCCCAATTTTGAATTCAAAAGTGGCACCAAATATAACTTATTTGGTTGTATTAACAACTTTTTATCGAATTTATTACGTTTTCATTATTTATAACTAACAAACAGGTTTTTCTAGACACTTTTGGATGAAATTATTTGTATATTTCTCTTTAAAAATAACATAAGTTTAGATGCAATAAAGTTCGACTTGCCCAATTTGAATTGAGAAGTGTCACCAGAAATAATTCATTTGATTAAATTAGCAACTTTATATCAACATTACTATGTTCTCAATCTATATAGCCAATTAAAAGGTTTTTATAGACGCTTTTGGACGAAATTCATTATAAATTTCGATAACATAAGTTTAGAGGCTATAAATTCGACTTCCCCAATTTTGAATTCAAAAGTGGCACCAAATATAATTTATTTGATTGTATTAGCAATTTTTTATCAAATTTATTACGTTTTCATTATTTATAACTAACAAACAGGTTTTTCTTGACGCTTTTGGATGAAATTATTTGTATATTTCTCTTTAATAATAACAAAAGTTTAGATGCAGTAAAGTTCGACTTGCCCAATTTGAATTGAGAAGTGTCACCAGAAATAATTCATTTGATTAAATTAGCAACTTTATATCAACATTATTTTGTTCTCATCTATATAGCCAATTAAAAGGTCCTTACAGACGTTTTTGGATGAAATTCATTATACATTTCGATAACGTAAGTTTAGAGGGTATAAATTCGACTTCCCCAATTTTGAATTCAAAAGTGGCACCAAATATAACTTATTTGATTGTATTAACAACTTTTTATCGAATTTATTACGTTTTCATTATTTATAACTAACAAACAGGTTTTTCTAGACGCTTTTGGATGAAATTATTTGTATATTTCTCTTTAAAAATAACATAAGTTTAGATGCAATAAAGTTCGACTTGCCCAATTTGAATTGAGAAGTGTCACCAGAAATAATTCATTTGATTAAATTAGCAACTTTATATCAACATTACTATGTTCTCATTCTATATACGCAATTAAAAGGTTTTTATAGACGCTTTTGGACGAAATTCATTATAAATTTCGATAACATAAGTTTAGAGGCTATAAATTCGACTTCCCCAATTTTGAATTCAAAAGTGGCACCAAATATAATTTATTTGATTGTATTAGCAATTTTTTATCAAATTTATTACGTTTTCATTATTTATAACTAACAAACAGGTTTTTCTTGACGCTTTTGGATGAAATTATTTGTATATTTCTCTTTAATAATAACAAAAGTTTAGATGCAATAAAGTTCGACTTGCCCAATTTGAATTGAGAAGTGTCACCAGAAATAATTCATTTGATTAAATTAGCAACTTTATATCAACATTATTATGTTCTCATTCTATATAGCCAATTAAAAGGTCTTTACAGACGTTTTTGGATGAAATTCATTATACATTTCGATAATGTATGTTTAAAGGCTATAAATTCGACTTCTCCAAATTTGAATTCAAAAGTGGCACCAAATATAATTCATTTGATTAAATTAGCAATTTTTTACCCAATTTATTACGTTTTCATTATTTATAACTAACAAACAGGTTTTTCTACACACTTTTGGATGAAATTATTTGTATATTTCTCTTTAAAAATAACATAAGTTTAGAAGCAATAAAGTTCGACTTGCCCAATTTGAATTGAGAAGTGTCACCATAAATAATTCATTTGATTAAATTAGCAACTTTATATCAACATTATTATGTTCTCATTCTATATAGCGAATTAAAAGGTTTTTATAGACGCTTTTGGACGAAATTCATTATAAATTTCGATAACATAAATTTAGAGGCTATAAATTCGACTTCCCCAATTTTGAATTCAAAAGTGGCACCAAATATATTTTATTTGATTGTATTAGCAACTTTTTAACAAATTTATTACGTTTTCATTATTTATGACTAACAAACAGGTTTTTCTTAACGCTTTTGGATGAAATTATTTGTATATTTCTCTTTAATAATAACAAAAGTTTAGATGCAATAAAGTTTGACTTGCCCAATTTGAATTGAGAAGTGTCACCAGAAATAATTCATTTGATTAAATTAGCAACTTTATATCAACATTATTATGTTCTCATTCTATATAGCCAATTAAAAGGTCCTTACAGACGTTTTTGGATGAAATTCATTATACATTTCGATAACGTAAGTTTAGAGGCTGTAAATTCGACGTCCCCAATTTTGAATTCAAAAGTGGCACCAAATATAACTTATTTGGTTGTATTAACAACTTTTTATCGAATTTATTACGTTTTCATTATTTATAACTAACAAACAGGTTTTTCTAGACACTTTTGGATGAAATTATTTGTATATTTCTCTTTAAAAATAACATAAGTTTAGATGCAATAAAGTTCGAATTGCCTAATTTGAATTGAGAAGTGTCACCAGAAATAATTCATTTGATTAAATTAGCAACTTTACATCAACATTATTATGTTCTCATTCTATATAGCCAATTAAAAGGTTTTCCTAGATGCTTTTGGACGAAATTCATTATACATTTCAATAACGTAAGTATAGAGGCTATAAATTTGACTTCCCCAATTTTGAATTCAAAAGTGGCACCAAATATAATTTATTTGATTTTATTAGCAATTTTTTATCAAATTTATTACGTTTTCATTATTTATAACTAACAAACAGGTTTTTCTTGACGCTTTTGGATGAAAATATTTGTATATTTCTCTTTAAAAATAACATAAGTTTAGATGCAATAAAGTTCGACTTGCCTAATTTGAATTGAGAAGTGTCACCAGAAATAATTCATTTGATTAAATTAGCAACTTTATATCAACATTATTATGTTCTCATTCTATATAGCCAATTAAAAGGTTTTTCTAGACGCTTTTGGACGAAATTCATTATACATTTCGATAACGTAAGTTTAAAGGCTATAAATTCGACTTCCCCAATTTTGTATTCAAAAGTGGCACCAAATATAATTTATTTGATTGTATTAGAAATTTTTTATCAAATTTACTAAGTTTTAATTATTTATAACAAACAAACAGGTTTTTCTTGACGCTTTTGGATGAAATTATTTGTATATTTCTCGTTAATAATAACAAAAGTTTAGATGCAATAAAGTTCGACTTGCCCAATTTGAATTGAGAAGTGTCACCAGAAATAATTCATTTGATTAAATTAGCAACTTTATATCAACATTATTATGTTCTCATTCTATATAGCCAATTAAAAGGTCCTTACAGACGTTTTTGGATGAAATTCATTATACATTTCGATAACGTAAGTTTAGAGGCTATAAATTCGACTTCCCCAATTTTGAATTCAAAAGTGGCACCAAATATAACTTATTTGATTGTATTAACAACTTTTTATCGAATTTATTACGTTTTCATTATTTATAACTAACTAACAGGTTTTTCTAGACGCTTTTGGATGAAATTATTTGTATATTTCTCTTTAAAAATAACATAAGTTTAGATGCAATAAAGTTCGACTTGCCTAATTTGAATTGAGAAGTGTCACCAGAAATAATTCATTTGATTAAATTAGCAACTTTATATCAACATTATTATGTTCTCATTCTATATAGCCAATTAAAAGGTCTTTACAGACATTTTTGGATGAAATTCATTATACGTTTCGATAATGTATGTTTAAAGGCTATAAATTCGACTTCTCCAAATTTGAATTCAAAAGTGGCACCAAATATAATTTATTTGATCGAATTAGCAATTTTTTACCCAATTTATTACGTTTTCATTATTTATAACTAACAAACAGGTTTTTCTACACACTTTTGGATCAAATTATTTGTATATTTCTCTTTAAAAATAACATAAGTTTAGATGCAATAAAGTTCGACTTGCCCAATTTGAATAGAGAAGTGTCACCAGAAATAGTTCATTTGATTAAATTAGCAACTTTATATCAACATTATTATGTTCTCATTCTATATAGCCAATTAAAAGGTCTTTACAGACGTTTTTGGATGAAATTCATTATACATTTCGATAATGTATGTTTAAAGGCTATAAATTCGACTTCTCCAAATTTGAATTCAAAAGTGGCACCAAATATAATTCATTTGATTAAATTAGCAATTTTTTACCCAATTTATTACGTTTTCATTATTTATAACTAACAAACAGGTTTTTCTACACACTTTTGGATGAAATTATTTGTATATTTCACTTTAAAAATAACATAAGTTTAGATGCAATAAAGTTCGACTTGCCCAATTTGAATTGAGCAGTGTCACCAGAAATAATTCATTTGATTAAATTAGCAACTTTATATCAAAATTATTATGTTCTCATTCTATATAGCCAATTAAAAGGACTTTATAGACGTTTTTGGATGAAATTCATTATACATTTCGATAACGTAAGTTCAGAGGCTATAAATTCGACTTTCCCAATTTTGAATTAAAAAGTGGCATATAACTTATTTGATTGTATTAACAACTTTTTATCGAATTTATTACGTTTTCATTATTTATAACTAACAAACAGGTTTTTCTAGACGCTTTTGGATGAAATTATTTGTATATTTCTCTTTAAAAATAACATAAGTTTAGATACAATAAAGTTCGACTTGCCCAATTTGAATTGAGAAGTGTCACCAGAAATAATTCATTTGATTAAATTAGCAACTTTATATCAACATTACTATGTTCTCATTCTATATAGCCAATTAAAAGGTTTTTATAGACGCTTTTGGACGAAATTCATTATAAATTTCGATAACATAAGTTTAGAGGCTATAAATTCGACTTCCCCAATTTTGAATTCAAAAGTGGCACCAAATATAAATTATTTGATTGTATTAGCAACTTTTTAACAAATTTATTACGTTTTCATTATTTATAACTAACAAACAGGTTTTTCTTGACGCTTTTGGATGAAATTATTTGTATATTTCTCTTTAATAATAACAAAAGTTTAGATGCAATAAAGTTTGACTTGCCCAATTTGAATTGAGAAGTGTCACCAGAAATAATTCATTTTATTAAATTAGCAACTTTATATCAATATTATTATGTTCTCATTCTATATAGCCAATTAAAAGGTCCTTACAGACGTTTTTGGATGAAATTCATTATACATTTCGATAACGTAAGTTTAGAGGCTATAAATTCGACTTCCCCAATTTTGAATTCAAAAGTGGCACCAAATATAACTTATTTGATTGTATTAACAACTTTTTATCGAATTTATTACGTTTTCATTATTTATAACTAACAAACAGGATTTTCTAGACGCTTTTGGATGAAATTATTTGTATATTTCTCTTTAAAAATAACATAAGTTTAGATGCAATAAACTTCGACTTGCCTAATTTGAATTGAGAAGTGTCACCAGAAATAATTCATTTGATTAAATTAGCAACTTTATACCAACATTATTATGTTCACATTCTATATAGCCAATTAAAATGTTTTTATAGACGCTTTTGGACGAAATTCATTATACATTTCGATAACGTAAGTTTAGAGGCTATAAATTCGACTTCCCCAAATTTGAATTCAAAAGTGACACCAAATATAATTTATTTGATTGTATTAGCAACTTTTTATCAAATTTATTACGTTTTCATTATTTATAACTTACAAACAGGTTTTTCTTGACGCTTTTGGATAAAATTATTTTTATATTTCTCTTTAATAATAACATAAGTTTAGATGCAATAAAGTTCGACTTGCCCAATTTGAATAGAGAAGTGTCAACAGAAATAGTTCATTTGATTAAATTAGCAACTTTATATCAACATTATTATGTTCTCATTCTATATAGCCAATTAAAAGGTCTTTACAGACGTTTTTGGATGAAATTCATTATACATTTCAATAATGTATGTTTAAAGGCTATAAATTCGACTTCTCCAAATTTGAATTCAAAAGTGGCACCAAATATAATTTATTTGATTAAATTAGCAATTTTTTACCCAATTTATTACGTTTTCATTATTTATAACTAACAAACAGGTTTTTCTACACACTTTTGGATGAAATTATTTGTATATTTCTCTTTAAAAATAACATAAGTTTAGATGCAATAAAGTTCGACTTGCCCAATTTGAATTGAGAAGTGTCACCAGAAATAATTCATTTGATTAAATTAGCAACTTTATATCAACATTACTATGTTCTCATTCTATATAGCCAATTAAAAGGTTTTTATAGACGCTTTTGGACGAAATTCATTATAAATTTCGATAACATAAGTTTAGAGGCTATAAATTCGACTTCCCCAATTTTGAATTAAAAAGTGGCACCAAATATAACTTATTCGATTGTATTAACAACTTTTTATCGAATTTATTACATTTTCATTATTTATAACTAACAAACAGGTTTTTCTAGACGCTTTTGGATGAAATTATTTGTATATTTCTCTTTAAAAATAACATAAGTTTAGATGCAATAAAGTTCGACTTGCCCAATTTGAATTGAGAAGTGTCACCAGAAATAATTCATTTGATTAAATTAGCAACTTTATATCAACATTATTTTGTTCTCATCTATATAGCCAATTAAAAGGTCCTTACAAACGTTTTTGGATGAAATTCATTATACATTTCGATAACGTAAGTTCAGAGGCTATAAATTCGACTTCCCCAATTTTGAATTCAAAAGTGGCACCAAATATAACTTATTTGATTGTATTAACAACTTTTTATCGAATTTATTACGTTTTCATTATTTATAACTAACAAACAGGTTTTTCTAGACGCTTTTGGATGAAATTATTTGTATATTTCTCTTTAAAAATAACATAAGTTTAGATGCAATAAAGTTCGACTTGCCCAATTTGAATTGAGAAGTGTCACCAGAAATAATTCATTTGATTAAATTAGCAACTTTATATCAACATTACTATGTTCTCATTCTATATACGCAATTAAAAGGTTTTTATAGACGCTTTTGGACGAAATTCATTATAAATTTCGATAACATAAGTTTAGAGGCTATAAATTCGACTTCCCCAATTTTGAATTCAAAAGTGGCACCAAATATAATTTATTTGATTGTATTAGCAATTTTTTATCAAATTTATTACGTTTTCATTATTTATAACTAACAAACAGGTTTTTCTTGACGCGTTTGGATGAAATTATTTGTATATTTCTCTTTAATAATAACAAAAGTTTAGATGCAATAAAGTTCGACTTGCCCAATTTGAATTGAGAAGTGTCACCAGAAATAATTCATTTGATTAAATTAGCAACTTTATATCAACATTATTATGTTCTCATTCTATATAGCCAATTAAAAGGTCTTTACAGACGTTTTTGGATGAAATTCATTATACATTTCGATAATGTATGTTTAAAGGCTATAAATTCGACTTCTCCAAATTTGAATTCAAAAGTGGCACCAAATATAATTCATTTGATTAAATTAGCAATTTTTTACCCAATTTATTACGTTTTCATTATTTATAACTAACAAACAGGTTTTTCTACACACTTTTGGATGAAATTATTTGTATATTTCTCTTTAAAAATAACATAAGTTTAGAAGCAATAAAGTTCGACTTGCCCAATTTGAATTGAGAAGTGTCACCATAAATAATTCATTTGATTAAATTAGCAACTTTATATCAACATTATTATGTTCTCATTCTATATAGCCAATTAAAAGGTTTTTATAGACGCTTTTGGACGAAATTCATTATAAATTTCGATAACATAAATTTAGAGGCTATAAATTCGACTTCCCCAATTTTGAATTCAAAAGTGGCACCAAATATATTTTATTTGATTGTATTAGCAACTTTTTAACAAATTTATTACGTTTTCATTATTTATAACTAACAAACAGGTTTTTCTTAACGCTTTTGGATGAAATTATTTGTATATTTCTCTTTAATAATAACATAAGTTTAGATGCAATAAAGTTTGACTTGCCCAATTTGAATTGAGAAGTGTCACCAGAAATAATTCATTTGATTAAATTAGCAACTTTATATCAACATTATTATGTTCTCATTCTATATAGCCAATTAAAAGGTCCTTACAGACGTTTTTGGATGAAATTCATTATACATTTCGATAACGTAAGTTTAGAGGCTATAAATTCGAATTCCCCAATTTTGAATTCAAAAGTGGCACCAAATATAACTTATTTGATTGTATTAACAACTTTTTATCGAATTTATTACGTTTTCATTATTTATAACTAACAAACAGGTTTTTCTAGACGCTTTTGGATGAAATTATTTGTATATTTCTCTTTAAAAATAACATAAGTTTAGATGCAATAAAGTTCGACTTGCCTAATTTGAATTGAGAAGTGTCACCAGAAATAATTCATTTGATTAAATTAGCAACTTTATATCAACATTATTATGTTCTCATTCTATATAGCCAATTAAAAGGTTTTCCTAGATGCTTTTGGACGAAATTCATTATACATTTCGATAACGTAAGTATAGAGGCTATAAATTTGACTTCCCCAATTTTGAATTCAAAAGTGGCACCAAATATAATTTATTTGATTTTATTAGCAATTTTTTATCAAATTTATTACGTTTTCATTATTTATAACTAACAAACAGGTTTTTCTTGACGCTTTTGGATGAAAATATTTGTATATTTCTCTTTAAAAATAACATAAGTTTAGATGCAATAAAGTTCGACTTGCCTAATTTGAATTGAGAAGTGTCACCAGAAATAATTCATTTGATTAAATTAGCAACTTTATATCAACATTATTATGTTCTCATTCTATATAGCCAATTAAAAGGTTTTTCTAGATGCTTTTGGACGAAATTCATTATACATTTCGATAACGTAAGTTTAAAGGCTATAAATTCGACTTCCCCAATTTTGTATTCAAAAGTGGCACCAAATATAATTTATTTGATTGTATTAGAAATTTTTTATCAAATTTACTACGTTTTAATTATTTATAACTAACAAACAGGTTTTTCTTGACGCTTTTGGATGAAATTATTTGTATATTTCTCTTTAATAATAACAAAAGTTTAGATGCAATAAAGTTCGACTTGCCCAATTTGAATTGAGAAGTGTCACCAGAAATAATTCATTTGATTAAATTAGCAACTTTATATCAACATTATTATGTTCTCATTCTATATAGCCAATTAAAAGGTCCTTACAGACGTTTTTGGATGAAATTCATTATACATTTCGATAACGTAAGTTTAGAGGCTATAAATTCGACTTCCCCAATTTTGAATTCAAAAGTGGCACCAAATATAACTTATTTGATTGTATTAACAACTTTTTATCGAATTTATTACGTTTTCATTATTTATAACTAACTAACAGGTTTTTCTAGACGCTTTTGGATGAAATTATTTGTATATTTCTCTTTAAAAATAACATAAGTTTAGATGCAATAAAGTTCGACTTGCCTAATTTGAATTGAGAAGTGTCACCAGAAATAATTCATTTGATTAAATTAGCAACTTTATATCAACATTATTATGTTCTCATTCTATATAGCCAATTAAAAGGTCTTTACAGACATTTTTGGATGAAATTCATTATACGTTTCGATAATGTATGTTTAAAGGCTATAAATTCGACTTCTCCAAATTTGAATTCAAAAGTGGCACCAAATATAATTTATTTGATCGAATTAGCAATTTTTTACCCAATTTATTACGTTTTCATTATTTATAACTAACAAACAGGTTTTTCTACACACTTTTGGATCAAATTATTTGTATATTTCTCTTTAAAAATAACATAAATTTAGATGCAATAAAGTTCGACTTGCCCAATTTGAATAGAGAAGTGTCACCAGAAATAGTTCATTTGATTAAATTAGCAACTTTATATCAACATTATTATGTTCTCATTCTATATAGCCAATTAAAAGGTCTTTACAGACGTTTTTGGATGAAATTCATTATACATTTCGATAATGTATGTTTAAAGGCTATAAATTCGACTTCTCCAAATTTGAATTCAAAAGTGGCACCAAATATAATTCATTTGATTAAATTAGCAATTTTTTACCCAATTTATTACGTTTTCATTATTTATAACTAACAAACAGGTTTTTCTACACACTTTTGGATGAAATTATTTGTATATTTCACCTTAAAAATAACATAAGTTTAGATGCAATAAAGTTCGACTTGCCCAATTTGAATTGAGCAGTGTCACCAGAAATAATTCATTTGATTAAATTAGCAACTTTATATCAAAATTATTATGTTCTCATTCTATATAGCCAATTAAAAGGACTTTATAGACGTTTTTGGATGAAATTCATTATACATTTCGATAACGTAAGTTCAGAGGCTATAAATTCGACTTTCCCAATTTTGAATTAAAAAGTGGCATATAACTTATTTGATTGTATTAACAACTTTTTATCGAATTTATTACGTTTTCATTATTTATAACTAACAAACAGGTTTTTCTAGACGCTTTTGGATGAAATTATTTGTATATTTCTCTTTAAAAATAACATAAGTTTAGATACAATAAAGTTCGACTTGCCCAATTTGAATTGAGAAGTGTCACCAGAAATAATTCATTTGATTAAATTAGCAACTTTATATCAACATTACTATGTTCTCATTCTATATAGCCAATTAAAAGGTTTTTATAGACGCTTTTGGACGAAATTCATTATAAATTTCGATAACATAAGTTTAGAGGCTATAAATTCGACTTCCCCAATTTTGAATTCAAAAGTGGCACCAAATATAAATTATTTGATTGTATTAGCAACTTTTTAACAAATTTATTACGTTTTCATTATTTATAACTAACAAACAGGTTTTTCTTGACGCTTTTGGATGAAATTATTTGTATATTTCTCTTTAATAATAACAAAAGTTTAGATGCAATAAAGTTTGACTTGCCCAATTTGAATTGAGAAGTGTCACCAGAAATAATTCATTTTATTAAATTAGCAACTTTATATCAATATTATTATGTTCTCATTCTATATAGCCAATTAAAAGGTCCTTACAGACGTTTTTGGATGAAATTCATTATACATTTCGATAACGTAAGTTTAGAGGCTATAAATTCGACTTCCCCAATTTTGAATTCAAAAGTGGCACCAAATATAACTTATTTGATTGTATTAACAACTTTTTATCGAATTTATTACGTTTTCATTATTTATAACTAACAAACAGGATTTTCTAGACGCTTTTGGATGAAATTATTTGTATATTTCTCTTTAAAAATAACATAAGTTTAGATGCAATAAACTTCGACTTGCCTAATTTGAATTGAGAAGTGTCACCAGAAATAATTCATTTGATTAAATTAGCAACTTTATACCAACATTATTATGTTCACATTCTATATAGCCAATTAAAATGTTTTTATAGACGCTTTTGGACGAAATTCATTATACATTTCGATAACGTAAGTTTAGAGGCTATAAATTCGACTTCCCCAAATTTGAATTCAAAAGTGACACCAAATATAATTTATTTGATTGTATTAGCAACTTTTTATCAAATTTATTACGTTTTCATTATTTATAACTTACAAACAGGTTTTTCTTGACGCTTTTGGATAAAATTATTTTTATATTTCTCTTTAATAATAACATAAGTTTAGATGCAATAAAGTTCGACTTGCCCAATTTGAATAGAGAAGTGTCAACAGAAATAGTTCATTTGATTAAATTAGCAACTTTATATCAACATTATTATGTTCTCATTCTATATAGCCAATTAAAAGGTCTTTATAGACGTTTTTGGATGAAATTCATTATACATTTCAATAATGTATGTTTAAAGGCTATAAATTCGACTTCTCCAAATTTGAATTCAAAAGTGGCACCAAATATAATTTATTTGATTAAATTAGCAATTTTTTACCCAATTTATTACGTTTTCATTATTTATAACTAACAAACAGGTTTTTCTACACACTTTTGGATGAAATTATTTGTATATTTCTCTTTAAAAATAACATAAGTTTAGATGCAATAAAGTTCGACTTGCCCAATTTGAATTGAGAAGTGTCACCAGAAATAATTCATTTGATTAAATTAGCAACTTTATATCAACATTACTATGTTCTCATTCTATATAGCCAATTAAAAGGTTTTTATAGACGCTTTTGGACGAAATTCATTATAAATTTCGATAACATAAGTTTAGAGGCTATAAATTCGACTTCCCCAATTTTGAATTAAAAAGTGGCACCAAATATAACTTATTCGATTGTATTAACAACTTTTTATCGAATTTATTACATTTTCATTATTTATAACTAACAAACAGGTTTTTCTAGACGCTTTTGGATGAAATTATTTGTATATTTCTCTTTAAAAATAACATAAGTTTAGATGCAATAAAGTTCGACTTGCCCAATTTGAATTGAGAAGTGTCACCAGAAATAATTCATTTGATTAAATTAGCAACTTTATATCAACATTATTTTGTTCTCATCTATATAGCCAATTAAAAGGTCCTTACAGACGTTTTTGGATGAAATTCATTATACATTTCGATAACGTAAGTTCAGAGGCTATAAATTCGACTTCCCCAATTTTGAATTCAAAAGTGGCACCAAATATAACTTATTTGATTGTATTAACAACTTTTTATCGAATTTATTACGTTTTCATTATTTATAACTAACAAACAGGTTTTTCTAGACGCTTTTGGATGAAATTATTTGTATATTTCTCTTTAAAAATAACATAAGTTTAGATGCAATAAAGTTCGACTTGCCCAATTTGAATTGAGAAGTGTCACCAGAAATAATTCATTTGATTAAATTAGCAACTTTATATCAACATTACTATGTTCTCATTCTATATACGCAATTAAAAGGTTTTTATAGACGCTTTTGGACGAAATTCATTATAAATTTCGATAACATAAGTTTAGAGGCTATAAATTCGACTTCCCCAATTTTGAATTCAAAAGTGGCACCAAATATAATTTATTTGATTGTATTAGCAATTTTTTATCAAATTTATTACGTTTTCATTATTTATAACTAACAAACAGGTTTTTCTTGACGCGTTTGGATGAAATTATTTGTATATTTCTCTTTAATAATAACAAAAGTTTAGATGCAATAAAGTTCGACTTGCCCAATTTGAATTGAGAAGTGTCACCAGAAATAATTCATTTGATTAAATTAGCAACTTTATATCAACATTATTATGTTCTCATTCTATATAGCCAATTAAAAGGTCTTTACAGACGTTTTTGGATGAAATTCATTATACATTTCGATAATGTATGTTTAAAGGCTATAAATTCGACTTCTCCAAATTTGAATTCAAAAGTGGCACCAAATATAATTCATTTGATTAAATTAGCAATTTTTTACCCAATTTATTACGTTTTCATTATTTATAACTAACAAACAGGTTTTTCTACACACTTTTGGATGAAATTATTTGTATATTTCTCTTTAAAAATAACATAAGTTTAGAAGCAATAAAGTTCGACTTGCCCAATTTGAATTGAGAAGTGTCACCATAAATAATTCATTTGATTAAATTAGCAACTTTATATCAACATTATTATGTTCTCATTCTATATAGCCAATTAAAAGGTTTTTATAGACGCTTTTGGACGAAATTCATTATAAATTTCGATAACATAAATTTAGAGGCTATAAATTCGACTTCCCCAATTTTGAATTCAAAAGTGGCACCAAATATATTTTATTTGATTGTATTAGCAACTTTTTAACAAATTTATTACGTTTTCATTATTTATAACTAACAAACAGGTTTTTCTTAACGCTTTTGGATGAAATTATTTGTATATTTCTCTTTAATAATAACATAAGTTTAGATGCAATAAAGTTTGACTTGCCCAATTTGAATTGAGAAGTGTCACCAGAAATAATTCATTTGATTAAATTAGCAACTTTATATCAACATTATTATGTTCTCATTCTATATAGCCAATTAAGGTCCTTACAGACGTTTTTGGATGAAATTCATTATACATTTCGATAACGTAAGTTTAGAGGCTATAAATTCGAATTCCCCAATTTTGAATTCAAAAGTGGCACCAAATATAACTTATTTGATTGTATTAACAACTTTTTATCGAATTTATTACGTTTTCATTATTTATAACTAACAAACAGGTTTTTCTAGACGCTTTTGGATGAAATTATTTGTATATTTCTCTTTAAAAATAACATAAGTTTAGATGCAATAAAGTTCGACTTGCCTAATTTGAATTGAGAAGTGTCACCAGAAATAATTCATTTGATTAAATTAGCAACTTTATATCAACATTATTATGTTCTCATTCTATATAGCCAATTAAAAGGTTTTCCTAGATGCTTTTGGACGAAATTCATTATACATTTCGATAACGTAAGTATAGAGGCTATAAATTTGACTTCCCCAATTTTGAATTCAAAAGTGGCACCAAATATAATTTATTTGATTTTATTAGCAATTTTTTATCAAATTTATTACGTTTTCATTATTTATAACTAACAAACAGGTTTTTCTTGACGCTTTTGGATGAAAATATTTGTATATTTCTCTTTAAAAATAACATAAGTTTAGATGCAATAAAGTTCGACTTGCCTAATTTGAATTGAGAAGTGTCACCAGAAATAATTCATTTGATTAAATTAGCAACTTTATATCAACATTATTATGTTCTCATTCTATATAGCCAATTAAAAGGTTTTTCTAGATGCTTTTGGACGAAATTCATTATACATTTCGATAACGTAAGTTTAAAGGCTATAAATTCGACTTCCCCAATTTTGTATTCAAAAGTGGCACCAAATATAATTTATTTGATTGTATTAGAAATTTTTTATCAAATTTACTACGTTTTAATTATTTATAACTAACAAACAGGTTTTTCTTGACGCTTTTGGATGAAATTATTTGTATATTTCTCTTTAATAATAACAAAAGTTTAGATGCAATAAAGTTCGACTTGCCCAATTTGAATTGAGAAGTGTCACCAGAAATAATTCATTTGATTAAATTAGCAACTTTATATCAACATTATTATGTTCTCATTCTATATAGCCAATTAAAAGGTCTTTACAGACGTTTTTGGATGAAATTCATTATACATTTCGATAACGTAAGTTTAGAGGCTATAAATTCGACTTCCCCAATTTTGAATTCAAAAGTGGCACCAAATATAACTTATTTGATTGTATTAACAACTTTTTATCGAATTTATTATGTTTTCATTATTTATAACTAACAAACAGGTTTTTCTAGACGCTTTTGGATGAAATTATTTGTATATTTCTCTTTAAAAATAACATAAGTTTAGATGCAATAAAGTTCGACTTGCCTAATTTGAATTGAGAAGTGTCACCAGAAATAATTCATTTGATTAAATTAGCAACTTTATATCAACATTATTATGTTCTCATTCTATATAGCCAATTAAAAGGTCTTTACAGACATTTTTGGATGAAATTCATTATACTTTTCGATAATGTATGTTTAAAGGCTATAAATTCGACTTCTCCAAATTTGAATTCAAAAGTGGCACCAAATATAATTTATTTGATCGAATTAGCAATTTTTTACCCAATTTATTACGTTTTCATTATTTATAACTAACAAACAGGTTTTTCTACACACTTTTGGATCAAATTATTTGTATATTTCTCTTTAAAAATAACATAAGTTTAGATGCAATAAAGTTCGACTAGCCCAATTTGAATTGAGAAGTGTCACCAGAAATAATTCATTTGATTAAATTAGCAACTTTATATCAACATTATTATGTTCTCATTCTATATAGCCAATTAAAAGGTTTTTATAGACGCTTTTGGACGAAATTCATTATAAATTTCGATAACATAAATTTAGAGGCTATAAATTCGACTTCCCCAATTTTGAATTCAAAAGTGGCACCAAATATATTTTATTTGATTGTATTAGCAACTTTTTAACAAATTTATTACATTTTCATTATTTATAACTAAAAAAGAGGTTTTTCTTAACGCTTTTGGATGAAATTATTTGTATATTTCTCTTTAATAATAACAAAAGTTTAGATGCAATAAAGTTTAACTTGCCCAATTTCAATTGAGAAGTGTCACCAGAAATAATTCATTTGATTAAATTAGCAACTTTATATCAACATTATTATGTTCTCATTCTATATAGCCAATTAAAAGGTTTTTCTAGACGCTTTTGGACGAAATTCATTATACATTTCGATAACGTAAGTTTAAAGGCTATAAATTCGACTTCCCCAATTTTGTATTCAAAAGTGGCACCAAATATAATTTATTTGATTGTATTAGAAATTTTTTATCAAATTTACTACGTTTTAATTATTTATAACTAACAAACAGGTTTTTCTTGACGCTTTTGGATGAAATTATTTGTATATTTCTCTTTAAAAATAACATAAGTTTAGATGCAATAAAGTTCGAATTGCCTAATTTGAATTGAGAAGTGTCACCAGAAATAATTCATTTGATTAAATTAGCAACTTTATATCAACATTATTATGTTCTCATTCTATATAGCCAATTAAAAGGTTTTTATAGACGCTTTTGGACGAAATTCATTATAAATTTCGATAACATAAATTTAGAGGCTATAAATTCGACTTCCCCAATTTTGAATTCAAAAGTGGCACCAAATATATTTTATTTGATTGTATTAGCAACTTTTTAACA
Source organism: Lactuca sativa (assembly GCF_002870075.4). Classification (NCBI taxonomy): domain Eukaryota; kingdom Viridiplantae; phylum Streptophyta; class Magnoliopsida; order Asterales; family Asteraceae; genus Lactuca; species Lactuca sativa. Next base: position 7,737,341 of record NC_056626.2, on the reverse strand, counting down.
AATTTATTACGTTTTCATTATTTATAACTAACAAAGAGGTTTTTCTTAACACTTTTGGATGAAATTATTTGTATATTTCTCTTTAATAATAACAAAAGTTTAGATGCAATAAAGTTTGACTTGCCCAATTTCAATTGAGAAGTGTCACCAGAAATAATTCATTTGATTAAATTAGCAACTTTATATCAACATTATTATGTTCTCATTCTATATAGCCAATTAAAAGGTCCTGACAGACGTTTTTGGATGAAATTCATTATACATTTCGATAACGTAAGTTTAGAGGCTATAAATTCGACTTCCCCAATTTTGAATTCAAAAGTGGCACCAAATATAACTTATTTGGTTGTATTAACAACTTTTTATCGAATTTATTACGTTTTCATTATTTATAACTAACAAACAGGTTTTTCTAGACACTTTTGGATGAAATTATTTGTATATTTCTCTTTAAAAATAACATAAATTTAGATGCAATAAAGTTCGAATTGCCTAATTTGAATTGAGAAGTGTCACCAGAAATAATTCATTTGATTAAATTAACAACTTTATATCAACATTATTATGTTCTCATTCTATATAGCCAATTAAAAGGTTTTTATAGACGCTTTTGGACGAAATTCATTATAAATTTTGATAACATAAATTTAGAGGCTATAAATTCGACTTCCCCAATTTTGAATTCAAAAGTGGCACCAAATATATTTTATTTGATTGTATTAGCAACTTTTTAACAAATTTATTACGTTTTCATTATTTATAACTAACAAACAGGTTTTTCTTAACGCTTTTGGATGAAATTATTTGTATATTTCTCTTTAATAATAACATAAGTTTAGATGCAATAAAGTTTGACTTGCCCAATTTGAATTGAGAAGTGTCACCAGAAATAATTCATTTGATTAAATTAGCAACTTTATATCAACATTATTATGTTCTCATTCTATATAGCCAATTAAAAGGTCCTTACAGACGTTTTTGGATGAAATTCATTATCCATTTCGATAACGTAAGTTTAGAGGCTATAAATTCGAATTCCCCAATTTTGAATTCAAAAGTGGCACCAAATATAACTTATTTGATTGTATTAACAACTTTTTATCGAATTTATTACGTTTTCATTATTTATAACTAACAAACAGGTTTTTCTAGACGCTTTTGGATGAAATTATTTGTATATTTCTCTTTAAAAATAACATAAGTTTAGATGCAATAAAGTTCGACTTGCCTAATTTGAATTGAGAAGTGTCACCAGAAATAATTCATTTGATTAAATTAGCAACTTTATATCAACATTATTATGTTCTCATTCTATATAGCCAATTAAAAGGTTTTCCTAGATGCTTTTGGACGAAATTCATTATACATTTCGATAACGTAAGTATAGAGGCTATAAATTTGACTTCCCCAATTTTGAATTCAAAAGTGGCACCAAATATAATTTATTTGATTTTATTAGCAATTTTTTATCAAATTTATTACGTTTTCATTATTTATAACTAACAAACAGGTTTTTCTTGACGCTTTTGGATGAAAATATTTGTATATTTCTCTTTAAAAATAACATAAGTTTAGATGCAATAAAGTTCGACTTGCCTAATTTGAATTGAGAAGTGTCACCAGAAATAATTCATTTGATTAAATTAGCAACTTTATATCAACATTATTATGTTCTCATTCTATATAGCCAATTAAAAGGTTTTTCTAGATGCTTTTGGACGAAATTCATTATACATTTCGATAACGTAAGTTTAAAGGCTATAAATTCGACTTCCCCAATTTTGTATTCAAAAGTGGCACCAAATATAATTTATTTGATTGTATTAGAAATTTTTTATCAAATTTACTACGTTTTAATTATTTATAACTAACAAACAGGTTTTTCTTGACGCTTTTGGATGAAATTATTTGTATATTTCTCTTTAATAATAACAAAAGTTTAGATGCAATAAAGTTCGACTTGCCCAATTTGAATTGAGAAGTGTCACCAGAAATAATTCATTTGATTAAATTAGCAACTTTATATCAACATTATTATGTTCTCATTCTATATAGCCAATTAAAAGGTCTTTACAGACGTTTTTGGATGAAATTCATTATACATTTCGATAACGTAAGTTTAGAGGCTATAAATTCGACTTCCCCAATTTTGAATTCAAAAGTGGCACCAAATATAACTTATTTGATTGTATTAACAACTTTTTATCGAATTTATTATGTTTTCATTATTTATAACTAACAAACAGGTTTTTCTAGACGCTTTTGGATGAAATTATTTGTATATTTCTCTTTAAAAATAACATAAGTTTAGATGCAATAAAGTTCGACTTGCCTAATTTGAATTGAGAAGTGTCACCAGAAATAATTCATTTGATTAAATTAGCAACTTTATATCAACATTATTATGTTCTCATTCTATATAGCCAATTAAAAGGTCTTTACAGACATTTTTGGATGAAATTCATTATACTTTTCGATAATGTATGTTTAAAGGCTATAAATTCGACTTCTCCAAATTTGAATTCAAAAGTGGCACCAAATATAATTTATTTGATCGAATTAGCAATTTTTTACCCAATTTATTACGTTTTCATTATTTATAACTAACAAACAGGTTTTTCTACACACTTTTGGATCAAATTATTTGTATATTTCTCTTTAAAAATAACATAAGTTTAGATGCAATAAAGTTCGACTAGCCCAATTTGAATTGAGAAGTGTCACCAGAAATAATTCATTTGATTAAATTAGCAACTTTATATCAACATTATTATGTTCTCATTCTATATAGCCAATTAAAAGGTTTTTATAGACGCTTTTGGACGAAATTCATTATAAATTTCGATAACATAAATTTAGAGGCTATAAATTCGACTTCCCCAATTTTGAATTCAAAAGTGGCACCAAAGAGGTTTTTCTTAACGCTTTTGGATGAAATTATTTGTATATTTCTCTTTAATAATAACAAAAGTTTAGATGCAATAAAGTTTGACTTGCCCAATTTCAATTGAGAAGTGTCACCAGAAATAATTCATTTGATTAAATTAGCAACTTTATATCAACATTATTATGTTCTCATTCTATATAGCCAATTAAAAGGTTTTTCTAGACGCTTTTGGACGAAATTCATTATACATTTCGATAACGTAAGTTTAAAGGCTATAAATTCGACTTCCCCAATTTTGTATTCAAAAGTGGCACCAAATATAATTTATTTGATTGTATTAGAAATTTTTTATCAAATTTACTACGTTTTAATTATTTATAACTAACAAACAGGTTTTTCTTGACGCTTTTGGATGAAATTATTTGTATATTTCTCTTTAAAAATAACATAAGTTTAGATGCAATAAAGTTCGAATTGCCTAATTTGAATTGAGAAGTGTCACCAGAAATAATTCATTTGATTAAATTAGCAACTTTATATCAACATTATTATGTTCTCATTCTATATAGCCAATTAAAAGGTTTTTATAGACGCTTTTGGACGAAATTCATTATAAATTTCGATAACATAAATTTAGAGGCTATAAATTCGACTTCCCTAATTTTGAATTCAAAAGTGGCACCAAATATATTTTATTTGATTGTATTAGCAACTTTTTAACAAATTTATTACGTTTTCATTATTTATAACTAACAAAGAGGTTTTTCTTAACGCTTTTGGATGAAATTATTTGTATATTTCTCTTTAATAATAACAAAAGTTTAGATGCAATAAAGTTTGACTTGCCCAATTTCAATTGAGAAGTGTCACCAGAAATAATTCATTTGATTAAATTAGCAACTTTATATCAACATTATTATGTTCTCATTCTATATAGCCAATTAAAAGGTCCTGACAGACGTTTTTGGATGAAATTCATTATACATTTCGATAACGTAAGTTTAGAGGCTATAAATTCGACTTCCCCAATTTTGAATTCAAAAGTGGCACCAAATATAACTTATTTGGTTGTATTAACAACTTTTTATCGAATTTATTACGTTTTCATTATTTATAACTAACAAACAGGTTTTTCTAGACACTTTTGGATGAAATTATTTGTATATTTCTCTTTAAAAATAACATAAATTTAGATGCAATAAAGTTCGAATTGCCTAATTTGAATTGAGAAGTGTCACCAGAAATAATTCATTTGATTAAATTAACAACTTTATATCAACATTATTATGTTCTCATTCTATATAGCCAATTAAAAGGTTTTTATAGACGCTTTTGGACGAAATTCATTATAAATTTTGATAACATAAATTTAGAGGCTATAAATTCGACTTCCCCAATTTTGAATTCAAAAGTGGCACCAAATATATTTTATTTGATTGTATTAGCAACTTTTTAACAAAATTATTACGTTTTCATTATTTATAACTAACAAAGAGGTTTTTCTTAACGCTTTTGGATGAAATTATTTGTATATTTCTCTTTAATAATAACAAAAGTTTAGATGCAATAAAGTTTGACTTGCCCAATTTCAATTGAGAAGTGTCACCAGAAATAATTCATTTGATTAAATTAGCAACTTTATATCAACATTATTATGTTCTCATTCTATATAGCCAATTAAAAGGTCCTTACAGACGTTTTTGGATGAAATTCATTATACATTTCGATAACGTAAGTTTAGAGGCTATAAATTCGACTTCCCCAATTTTGAATTCAAAAGTGGTTCCAAATATAACTTATTTGGTTGTATTAACAACTTTTTATCGAATTTATTACGTTTTCATTATTTATAACTAACAAACAGGTTTTTCTAGACACTTTTGGATGAAATTATTTGTATATTTCTCTTTAAAAATAACATAAGTTTAGATGCAATAAAGTTCGAATTGCCTAATTTGAATTGAGAAGTGTCACCAGAAATAATTCATTTGATTAAATTAGCAACTTTATATCAACATTATTATGTTCTCATTCTATATAGCCAATTAAAAGGTTTTTATAGACGCTTTTGGACGAAATTCATTATAAATTTCGATAACATAAATTTAGAGGCTATAAATTCGACTTCCCCAATTTTGAATTCAAAAGTGGCACCAAATATATTTTATTTGATTGTATTAGCAACTTTTTAACAAATTTATTACGTTTTCATTATTTATAACTAACAAAGAGGTTTTTCTTAACGCTTTTGGATGAAATTATTTGTATATTTCTCTTTAATAATAACAAAAGTTTAGATGCAATAAAGTTCGACTTGCCCAATTTGAATTGAGAAGTGTCACCAGAAATAATTCATTTGATTAAATTAGCAACTTTATATCAACATTATTATGTTCTCATTCTATATAGCCAATTAAAAGGTCTTTACAGACGTTTTTGGATGAAATTCATTATACATTTCGATAACGTAAGTTTAGAGGCTATAAATTCGACTTCCCCAATTTTGAATTCAAAAGTGGCACCAAATATAACTTATTTGGTTGTATTAACAACTTTTTATCGAATTTATTACGTTTTCATTATTTATAACTAACAAACAGGTTTTTCTAGACACTTTTGGATGAAATTATTTGTATATTTCTCTTTAAAAATAACATAAATTTAGATGCAATAAAGTTCGAATTGCCTAATTTGAATTGAGAAGTGTCACCAGAAATAATTCATTTGATTAAATTAGCAACTTTATATCAACATTATTATGTTCTCATTCTATATAGCCAATTAAAAGGTTTTCCTAGATGCTTTTGGACGAAATTCATTATACATTTCGATAACGTAAGTATAGAGGCTATAAATTTGACTTCCCCAATTTTGAATTCAAAAGTGGCACCAAATATAATTTATTTGATTTTATTAGCAATTTTTTATCAAATTTATTACGTTTTCATTATTTATAACTAACAAACAGGTTTTTCTTGACGCTTTTGGATGAAAATATTTGTATATTTCTCTTTAAAAATAACATAAGTTTAGATGCAATAAAGTTCGACTTGCCTAATTTGAAGTGAGAAGTGTCACCAGAAATAATTCATTTGATTAAATTAGCAACTTTATATCAACATTATTATGTTCTCATTCTATATAGCCAATTAAAAGGTTTTTCTAGACGCTTTTGGACAAAATTCATTATACATTTCGATAACGTAAGTTTAAAGGCTATAAATTCGACTTCCCCAATTTTGTATTCAAAAGTGGCACCAAATATAATTTATTTGATTGTATTAGAAATTTTTTATCAAATTTACTACGTTTTAATTATTTATAACTAACAAACAGGTTTTTCTTGACGCTTTTGGATGAAATTATTTGTATATTTCTCTTTAATAATAACAAAAGTTTAGATGCAATAAAGTTCGACTTGCCTAATTTGAATTGAGAAGTGTCACCAGAAATAATTCATTTGATTAAATTAGCAACTTTATATCAACATTATTATGTTCTCATTCTATATAGCCAATTAAAAGGTCTTTACAGACGTTTTTGGATGAAATTCATTATACATTTCGATAACGTAAGTTTAGAGGCTATAAATTCGACTTCCCCAATTTTGAATTCAAAAGTGGCACCAAATATAACTTATTTGATTGTATTAACAACTTTTTATCGAATTTATTACGTTTTCATTATTTATAACTAACAAACAGGTTTTTCTAGATGCTTTTGGATGAAATTATTTGTATATTTCTCTTTAAAAATAACATAAGTTTAGATGCAATAAAGTTCGACTTGCCTAATTTGAATTGAGAAGTGTCACCAGAAATAATTCATTTGATTAAATTATCAACTTTATATCAACATTATTATGTTCTCATTCTATCTAGCCAATTAAAAGGTCTTTACAGACGTTTTTGGATGAAATTCATTATACGTTTCGATAATGTATGTTTAGAGGCTATAAATTCGACTTCCCCAATTTTGAATTCAAAAGTGGCACCAAATATAATTTATTTGATCGAACTAGCAATTTTTACCCAATTTATTACGTTTTCATTATTTATAACTAACAAACAGGTTTTTCTACACACTTTTGGATCAAATTATTTGTATATTTCTCTTTAAAAATAACATAAGTTTAGATGCAATAAAGTTCGACTTGCCTAATTTGAATTGAGAAGTGTCACCAGAAATAATTCATTAGATTAAATTAGCAACTTTATATCAACATTACTATGTTCTCATTCTATATAGCCAATTAAAAGGTTTTTATAGACGTTTTTGGACGAAATTCATTATAAATTTCGATAACATAAGTTTAGAGGCTATAAATTCGACTTCCCCAATTTTGAATTCAAAAGTGGCACCAAATATAATTTATTTGATTGTATTAGCAACTTTTTATCAAATTTATTACGTTTTCATTATTTATAACTAACAAACAGGTTTTTCTTAACGCTTTTGGATGAAATTATTTGTATATTTCTCTTTAATAATAACAAAAGTTTAGATGCAATAAAGTTTAACTTGCCCAATTTGAATTGAGAAGTGTCACCAGAAATAATTCATTTGATTAAATTAGCAACTTTACATCAACATTATTATGTTCTCATTCTATATAGCCAATTAAATGGTCTTTACAGACGTTTGTGGATGAAATTCATTATACATTTCGCTAACGTAAGTTTAGAGGCTATAAATTCGACTTCCCCAATTCTGAATTAAAAAGTGGCACCAAATATAACTTATTTGATTGTATTAACAACTTTTTATCGAATTTATTACGTTTTCATTATTTATAACTAACAAACAGGTTTTTCTTGATGCTTTTGGATGAAATTAATTTTATATTCCTCTTTAAAAATAACATAAATTTAGATGCAATAAAGTTCGAATTGCCTAATTTGAATTGAGAAGTGTCACCAGAAATAATTCATTTGATTAAATTAGCAACTTTATATCAACATTATTATGTTCTCATTCTATATAGCCAATTAAAAGATTTTTCTAGACGCTTTTGGACGAAATTCATTATACATTTCGATAACGTAAGTATAGAGGCTATAAATTTGACTTCCCCAATTTTGAATTCAAAAGTGGCACCAAATATAATTTATTTGATTGTATTAGCAATTTTTTATCAAATTTATTACGTTTTCATTATTTATAACTAACAAACAGGTTTTTCTTGACGCTTTTGGATGAAATTATTTGTATATTTCTCTTTAAAAATAACATAAGTTTAGATGCAATAAAGTTCGACTTGCCTAATTTGAATTGAGAAGTGTCACCAGAAATAATTCATTTGATTAAATTAGCAACTTTATATCAACATTATTATGTTCTAATTCTATATAGCCAATTAAAAGGTTTTTCTAGACGCTTTTGGACGAAATTCATTATACATTTCGATAACGTAAGTTTAAAGGCTATAAATTCGACTCCCCCAATTTTGAATTCAAAAGTGGCACCAAATATATTTTATTTGATTGTATTAGCAACTTTTTAACAAATTTATTACGTTTTCATTATTTATAACTAACAAACAGATTTTTCTTAACGCTTTTGGATGAAATTATTTGTATATTTCTCTTTAATAATAACAAAAGTTTAGATGCAATAAAGTTCGACTTGCCTAATTTGAATTGAGAAGTGTCACCAGAAATAATTCATTTGATTAAATTAGCAACTTTATATCAACATTATTATATTCTCATTCTATAGAGCCAATTAAAAGGTTTTTATAGACGCTTTTGGACGAAATTCATTATACATTTCGATAACGTAAGTTTAGAGGCTATAAATTCGACTTCCCCAAATTTGAATTCAAAAGTGACACCAAATATAATTTATTTGATTGTATTAGCAACTTTTTATCAAATTTATTACGTTTTCATTATTTATAACTAACAAACAGGTTTTTCTTGACGCTTTTGGATAAATTTATTTGTATATTTCTCTTTAATAATTACATAAGTTTAGATGCAATAAAGTTCGACTTGCCCAATTTGAATTGAGAAGTGTCACCAGAAATAGTTCATTTGATTAAATTAGCAACTTTATATCAACATTATTATGTTCTCATTCTATATAGCCAATTAAAAGGTCTTTACAGACGTTTTTGGATGAAATTCATTATACATTTCGATAATGTATGTTTAAAGGCTATAAATTCGACTTCTCCAAATTTGAATTCAAAAGTGGCACCAAATATAATTCATTTGATTAAATTAGCAATTTTTTACCCAATTTATTACGTTTTCATTATTTATAACTAACAAACAGGTTTTTCTACACACTTTTGGATGAAATTATTTGTATATTTCTCTTTAAAAATAACATAAGTTTAGAAGCAATAAAGTTCGACTTGCCCAATTTGAATTGAGAAGTGTCACCAGAAATAATTCATTTGATTAAATTAGTAACTTTATATCAACATTATTATGTTCTCATTCTATATAGCCAATTAAAAGGTCCTTACAGACGTTTTTGGATGAAATTCATTATACATTTCGATAACGTAAGTTTAGAGGCAATAAATTCGACTTCCCCAATTTTGAATTCAAAAGTGGCACCAAATATAACTTATTTGGTTGTATTAACAACTTTTTATCGAATTTATTACGTTTTCATTATTTATAACTAACAAACAGGTTTTTCTAGACACTTTTGGATGAAATTATTTGTATATTTCTCTTTAAAAATAACATAAATTTAGATGCAATAAAGTTCGAATTGCCTAATTTGAATTGAGAAGTGTCACCAGAAATAATTCATTTGATTAAATTAGCAACTTTATATCAACATTATTATGTTCTCATTCTATATAGCCAATTAAAAGATTTTTCTAGACGCTTTTGGACGAAATTCATTATACATTTCGATAACGTAAGTATAGAGGCTATAAATTTGACTTCCCCAATTTTGAATTCAAAAGTGGCACCAAATATAATTTATTTGATTGTATTAGCAATTTTTTATCAAATTTATTACGTTTTCATTATTTATAACTAACAAACAGGTTTTTCTTGACGCTTTTGGATGAAATTATTTGTATATTTCTCTTTAAAAATAACATAAGTTTAGATGCAATAAAGTTCGACTTGCCTAATTTGAATTGAGAAGTGTCACCAGAAATAATTCATTTGATTAAATTAGCAACTTTATATCAACATTATTATGTTCTAATTCTATATAGCCAATTAAAAGGTTTTTCTAGACGCTTTTGGACGAAATTCATTATACATTTCGATAACGTAAGTTTAAAGGCTATAAATTCGACTCCCCCAATTTTGAATTCAAAAGTGGCACCAAATATATTTTATTTGATTGTATTAGCAACTTTTTAACAAATTTATTACGTTTTCATTATTTATAACTAACAAACAGATTTTTCTTAACGCTTTTGGATGAAATTATTTGTATATTTCTCTTTAATAATAACAAAAGTTTAGATGCAATAAAGTTCGACTTGCCCAATTTGAATTGAGAAGTGTCACCAGAAATAATTCATTTGATTAAATTAGCAACTTTATATCAACATTATTATGTTCTAATTCTATATAGCCAATTAAAAGGTCTTTACAGACGTTTTTGGATGAAATTCATTATACATTTCGAGAACGTAAGTTTAGAGGCTATAAATTCGACTTCCCCAATTTTGAATTCAAAAGTGGCACCAAATATAACTTATTTGATTGTATTAACAACTTTTTATCGAATTTATTACGTTTTCATTATTTATAACTAACAAACAGGTTTTTCTAGACGCTTTTGAATGAAATTATTTGTATATTTCTCTTTAAAAATAACATAAGTTTAGATGCAATAAAGTTCGACTTGCCTAATTTGAATTGAGAAGTGTCACCAGAAATAATTCATTTGATTAAATTAGCAACTTTATATCAACATTATTATGTTCTCATTCTATATAGCCAATTAAAAGGTCTTTACAGACGTTTTTGGATGAAATTCATTATACGTTTCGATAATGTATGTTTAAAGGCTATAAATTCGACTTCTCCAAATTTGAATTCAAAAGTGGCACCAAATATAATTTATTTGATCGAATTAGCAATTTTTTACCCAATTTATTACGTTTTCATTATTTATAACTAAAAACAGGTTTTTCTACACACTTTTGGATCAAATTATTTGTATATTTCTCTTTATAAATAACATAAGTTTAGATGCAATAAAGTTCGACTTGCCCAATTTGAATTGAGAAGTGTCACCAGAAATAATTCATTTGATTAAATTAGCAACTTTATATCAACATTACTATGTTCTCATTCTATATAGCCAATTTAAAGGTTTTTATAGACGCTTTTGGACGAAATTTATTATAAATTTCGATAACATAAGTTTAGAGGCTATAAATTCGACTTCCCCTATTTTGAATTCAAAAGTGGCACCAAATATAATTTATTTGATTGTATTAGCAACTTTTTATCAAATTTATTACGTTTTCATTATTTATAACTAACAAACAGGTTTTTCTTGACGCTTTTGGATGAAATTATTTGTATATTTCTCTTTAATAATAACAAAAGTTTAGATGCAATAAAGCTTAACTTGCCCAATTTGAATTGAGAAGTGTCACCAGAAATAATTCATTTGATTAAATTAGCAACTTTACTTCAACATTATTATGTTATCATTCTATATAGCCAATTAAAAGGTCTTTACAGACGTTTGTGGATGAAATTCATTATACATTTCGCTAACGTAAGTTTAGAGGCTATAAATTCGACTTCCCCAATTCTGAATTAAAAAGTGGCACCAAATATAACTTATTTGATTGTATTAACAACTTTTTATCGAATTTATTACGTTTTCATTATTTATAACTAACAAACAGGTTTTTCTTGATGCTTTTGGATGAAATTAATTTTATATTCCTCTTTAAAAATAACATAAGTTTAGATGCAATAAAGTTCGACTTGCCCAATTTGAATTGAGAAGTGTCACCAGAAATAATTCATTTGATTAAATTAGCAACGTTATATCAACATTATTATGTTCTCATTCTATATAGCCAATTAAAAGGTTTTTCTAGACGCTTTTGGACGAAATTCATTATACATTTCGATAACGTAAGTTTAAAGGCTATAAATTCGACTTCCCCAATTTTGAATTCAAAAGTGGCACAAAATATAATTTATTTGATTGTATTAGCAATTTTTTATCAAATTTATTACGTTTTCATTATTTATAACTAACAAACAGGTTTTTCTTGATGCTTTTGGATGAAATTATTTGTATATTTCTCTTTAATAATAACAAAAGTTTAGATGCAATAAAGTTCGACTTGCCCAATTTGAATTGAGAAGTGTCACCAGAAATAATTCATTTGATTAAATTAGCAACTTTATATCAACATTATTATGTTCTCATTCTATATAGCCAATTAAAAGGTCTTTACAGACGTTTTTGGATGAAATTCATTATACATTTCGATAACGTAAGTTTAGAGGCTATAAATTCGACTTCCCCAATTTTGAATTCAAAAGTGGCACCAAATATAACTTATTTTATTGTATTAACAACTTTTTATCGAATTTATTACGTTTTCAGTATTTATAACTAACAAACAGGTTTTTCTAGACGCTTTTGGATGAAATTATTTTTATATTTCTCTTTAATAATAACAAAAGTTTAGATGCAATAAAGTTCGACTTGCCTAATTTGAATTGAGAAGTGTCACCAGAAATAATTCATTTGATTAAATTAGCAACGTTATATCAACATTATTATGTTCTCATTCTATATAGCCAATTAAAAGGTTTTTCTAGACGCTTTTGGACGAAATTCATTATACATTTCGATAACGTAAGTTTAAAGGCTATAAATTCGACTTCCCCAATTTTGAATTCAAAAGTGGCACAAAATATAATTTATTTGATTGTATTAGCAATTTTTTATCAAATTTATTACGTTTTCATTATTTATAACTAACAAACAGATTTTTCTTGACGCTTTTGGATGAAATTATTTGTATATTTCTCTTTAATAATAACAAAAGTTTAGATGCAAAAAAGTTCGACTTGCCCAATTTGAATTGAGAAGTGTCACCAGAAATAATTCATTTGATTAAATTAGCAACTTTATATCAACATTATTATGTTCTCATTCTATATAGCCAATTAAAAGGTCTTTACAGACGTTTTTGGATGAAATTCATTATACATTTCGATAACGTAAGTTTAGAGGCTATAAATTCGACTTCCCCAATATTGAATTCAAAAGTGGCACCAAATATAACTTATTTGATTGTATTAACAACTTTTTATCGAATTTATTACGTTTTCATTATTTATAACTAACAAACAGGTTTTTCTAGACGCTTTTGGATGAAATTATTTGTATATTTCTCTTTAAAAATAACATAAGTTTAGATGCAATAAAGTTTGACTTGCCTAATTTGAATTGAGAAGTGTCACCAGAAATAATTCATTTGATTAAATTAGCAACTTTATATCAACATTATTATGTTCTCATTCTATATAGCCAATTAAAAGGTTTTTATAGACGCTTTTGGACGAAATTCATTATATATTTCGATAACGTAAGTTTAGAGGCAATAAATTCGACTTCCCCAATTTTGAATTCAAAAGTGGCACCAAATATAACTTATTTGATTGTATTAACAACTTTTTATCGAATCTATTACGTGTTCATTATTTATAACTAACAAACAGGTTTTTCTTGATGCTTTTGGATGAAATTATTTGTATATTTCTCTTTAATAATAGGAAAAGTTTAGATGCAATAAAGTTCGACTTGCCCAATTTGAATTGAGAAGTGTCACCAGAAATAATTCATTTGATTAAATTAGCAACTTTATATCAACATTATTATGTTCTCATTCTATATAGCCAATTAAAAGGTTTTTCTAGACGCTTTTGGACGAAATTCATTATACATTTCGATAACGTAAGTTTAAAGGCTATAAATTCGACTCCCCCAATTTTGAATTCAAAAGTGGCACCAAATATATTTTATTTGATTGTATTAGCAACTTTTTAACAAATTTATTACGTTTTCATTATTTATAACTAACAAACAGGTTTTTCTTAACGCTTTTGGATGAAATTATTTGTATATTTCTCTTTAATAATAACAAAAGTTTAGATGCAATAAAGTTCGACTTGCCCAATTTGAATTGAGAAGTGTCACCAGAAATAATTCATTTGATTAAATTAGCAACTTTATATCAACATTATTATGTTCTAATTCTATATAGCCAATTAAAAGGTCTTTACAGACGTTTTTGGATGAAATTCATTATACATTTCGATAACGTAAGTTTAGAGGCTATAAATTCGACTTCCCCAATTTTGAATTCAAAAGTGGCACCAAATATAACTTATTTGATTGTATTAACAACTTTTTATCGAATTTATTACGTTTTCATTATTTATAACTAACAAACAGGTTTTTCTAGACGCTTTTGGATGAAATTATTTGTATATTTCTCTTTAAAAATAACATAAGTTTAGATGCAATAAAGTTCGACTTGCCTAATTTGAATTGAGAAGTGTCACCAGAAATAATTCATTTGATTAAATTAGCAACTTTATATCAACATTATTATGTTCTCATTCTATATAGCCAATTAAAAGGTCTTTACAGACGTTTTTGGATGAAATTCATTATACGTTTCGATAACGTAAGTTTAAAGGCTATAAATTCGACTTCCCCAATTTTGAATTCAAAAGTGCCACAAAATATAATTTATTTGATTGTATTAGCAATTTTTTATCAAATTTATTACGTTTTCATTATTTATAACTAACAAATAGGTTTTTCTTGACGCTTTTGGATGAAATTATTTGTATATTTCTCTTTATAAATAACATAAGTTTAGATGCAATAAAGTTCGACTTGCCCAATTTGAATTGAGAAGTGTCACCAGAAATAATTCATTTGATTAAATTAGCAACTTTATATCAACATTACTATGTTCTCATTCTATATAGCCAATTAAAAGGTTTTTATAGACGCTTTTGGACGAAATTCATTATAAATTTCGATAACATAAGTTTAGAGGCTATAAATTCGACTTCCCCTATTTTGAATTCAAAAGTGGCACCAAATATAATTTATTTGATTGTATTAGCAACTTTTTATCAAATTTATTACGTTTTCATTATTTATAACTAACAAACAGGTTTTTCTTGACGCTTTTGGATGAAATTATTTGTATATTTCTCTTTAATAATAACAACAGTTTAGATGCAATAAAGTTTAACTTGCCCAATTTGAATTGAGAAGTGTCACCAGAAATAATTCATTTGATTAAATTAGCAACTTTACTTCAACATTATTATGTTATCATTCTATATAGCCAATTAAAAGGTCTTTACAGACGTTTGTGGATGAAATTCATTATACATTTCGCTAACGTAAGTTTAGAGGCTATAAATTCGACTTCCCCAATTCTGAATTAAAAAGTGGCACCAAATATAACTTATTTGATTTTATTAACAACTTTTTATCGAATTTATTACGTTTTCATTATTTATAACTAACAAACAGGTTTTTCTTGATGCTTTTGGATGAAATTAATTTTATATTCCTCTTTAAAAATAACATAAGTTTAGATGCAATAAAGTTCGACTTGCCCAATTTGAATTGAGAAGTGTCACTAGAAATAATTCATTTGATTAAATTAGCAACGTTATATCAACATTATTATGTTCTCATTCTATATAGCCAATTAAAAGGTTTTTCTAGACGCTTTTGGACGAAATTCATTATACATTTCGATAACGTAAGTTTAAAGGCTATAAATTCGACTTCCCCAATTTTGAATTCAAAAGTGCCACAAAATATAATTTATTTGATTGTATTAGCAATTTTTTATCAAATTTATTACGTTTTCATTATTTATAACTAACAAATAGGTTTTTCTTGACGCTTTTGGATGAAATTATTTGTATATTTCTCTTTAATAATAACAAAAGTTTAGATGCAATAAAGTTCGACTTGCCCAATTTGAATTGAGAAGTGTCACCAGAAATAATTCATTTGATTAAATTAGCAACTTTATATCAACATTATTATGTTCTCATTCTATATAGCCAATTAAAAGGTCTTTACAGACGTTTTTGGATGAAATTCATTATACATTTCGATAACGTAAGTTTAGAGGCTATAAATTCGACTTCCCCAATTTTGAATTCAAAAGTGGCACCAAATATAACATATTTGATTGTATTAACAACTTTTTATCGAATTTATTACGTTTTCAGTATTTATAACTAACAAACAGGTTTTCTAGACGCTTTTGGATGAAATTATTTTTATATTTCTCTTTAATAATAACAAAAGTTTAGATGCAATAAAGTTCGACTTGCCTAATTTGAATTGAGAAGTGTCACCAGAAATAATTCATTTGATTAAATTAGCAACGTTATATCAACATTATTATGTTCTCATTCTATATAGCCAATTAAAAGGTTTTTCTAGACGCTTTTGGACGAAATTCATTATACATTTCGATAACGTAAGTTTAAAGGCTATAAATACGACTTCCCCAATTTTGAATTCAAAAGTGGCACAAAATATAATTTATTTGATTGTATTAGCAATTTTTTATCAAATTTATTACGTTTTCATTATTTATAACTAACAAACAGGTTTTTCTTGACGCTTTTGGATGAAATTATTTGTATATTTCTCTTTAATAATAACAAAAGTTTCGATGCAATAAAGTTTGACTCGCCCAATTTGAATTGAGAAGTGTCACCAGAAATAATTCATTTGATTAAATTAGCAACTTTATATCAACATTATTATGTTCTCATTCTATATAGCCAATTAAAAGGTCTTTACAGACGTTTTTGGATGAAATTCATTATACATTTCGATAACGTAAGTTTAGAGGCTATAAATTCGACTTCCCCAATTTTGAATTCAAAAGTGGCACCAAATATAACTTATTTGATTGTATTAACAACTTTTTATCGAATTTATTACGTTTTCATTATTTATAACTAACAAACAGGTTTTTCTAGACGCTTTTGGATGAAATTATTTGTATATTTCTCTTTAAAAATAACATAAGTTTAGATGCAATAAAGTTTGACTTGCCTAATTTGAATTGAGAAGTGTCACCAGAAATAATTCATTTGATTAAATTAGCAACTTTATATCAACATTACTATGTTCTCATTCTATATAGCCAATTAAAAGGTTTTTATAGACGCTTTTGGACGAAATTCATTATAAATTTCGATAACATAAGTTTAGAGGCTATAAATTCGACTTCCCCAATTTTGAATTCAAAAGTGGCACCAAATATAATTTATTTGATTGTATTAGCAACTTTTTATCAAATTTATTACGTTTTCATTATTTATAACTAACAAACAGGTTTTCTAGACGCTTTTGGATGAAATTATTTGTATATTTCTCTTTAATAATAACAAAAGTTTGGATGCAATAAAGTTCGACTTGCCCAATTTGAATTGAGAAGTGTCACCAGAAATAATTCATTTGATTAAATTAGCAACTTTATATCACCATTATTATGTTCTCATTCTATATAGCCAATTAAAAGGTCTTTACAGACGTTTTTGGATGAAATTCATTATACATTTCGATAACGTAAGTTTAGAGGCTATAAATTCGACTTCCCCAATTTTGAATTCAAAAGTGGCACCAAATATAACTTATTTGATTGTATTAACAACTTTTTATCGAATTTATTACGTTTTCATTATTTATAACTAACAAACAGGTTTTCTAGACGCTTTTGGATGAAATTATTTGTATATTTCTCTTTAAAAATATCATAAGTTTAGATGCAATAAAGTTCGACTTGCCTAATTTGAATTGAGAAGTGTCACCAGAAATAATTCATTTGATTAAATTAGCAACTTTATATCAACATTATTATGTTCTCATTCTATATAGCCAATTAAAAGGTCTTTACAGACGTTTTTGGATGAAATTCATTATACATTTCGATAACGTAAGTTTAGAGGCTATAAATTCGACTTCCCCAATTTTGCATTCAAAAGTGGCACCAAATATAACTTATTTGATTGTATTAACAACTTTTTATCGAATTTATTACGTTTTCATTATTTATAACTAACAAACAGGTTTTCTAGACGCTTTTGGATGAAATTATTTGTATATTTCTCTTTAAAAATAACATAAGTTTAGATGCAATAAAGTTCGACTTGCCTAATTTGAATTGAGAAGTGTCACCAGAAATAATTCATTTGATTAAATTAGCAACTTTATATCAACATTATTATGTTCTCATTCTATATAGCCAATTAAAAGGTCTTTACAGACGTTTTTGGATGAAATTCATTATACGTTTCGATAATGTATGTTTAAAGGCTATAAATTCGACTTCTCCAAATTTGAATTCAAAAGTGGCACCAAATATAATTTATTTGGTCGAATTAGCAATTTTTTACCCAATTTATTACGTTTTCATTATTTATAACTAACAAACAGGTTTTTCTACACACTTTTGGATCAAATTATTTGTATATTTCTCTTTAAAAATAACATAAGTTTAGATGCAATAAAGTTCGACTTGCCCAATTTGAATTGAGAAGTGTCACCAGAAATAATTCATTTGATTAAATTAGCAACTTTATATCAACATTACTATGTTCTCATTCTATATAGCCAATTAAAAGGTTTTTATAGACGCTTTTGGACGAAATTCATTATAAATTTCGATAACATAAGTTTAGAGGCTATAAATTCGACTTCCCCAATTTTGAATTCAAAAGTGGCACCAAATATAATTTATTTGATTGTATTAGCAACTTTTTATCAAATTTATTACGTTTTCATTATTTATAACTAACAAACAGGTTTTGCTTGAAGCTTTTGGATAAAATTATTTGTATATTTCTCTTTAATAATAACAAAAGTTTAGATGCAATAAAGTTTGACTTGCCCAATTTGAATTGAGAAGTGTCACGAGAAATAATTCATTTGATTAAATTAGCAACTTTACTTCAACATTATTATGTTCTCATTCTATATAGCCAATTAAAAGGTCTTTACAGACGTTTGTGGATGAAATTCATTATACATTTCGCTAACATAAGTTTAGAGGCTATAAATTCGACTTCCCCAATTCTGAATTAAAAAGTGGCACCAAATATAACTTATTTGATTGTATTAACAACTTTTTATCGAATTTATTACGTTTTCATTATTTATAACTAACAAACAGGTTTTTCTTGATGCTTTTGGATGAAATTATTTTTATATTCCTCTTTAAAAATAACATAAGTTTAGATGCAATAAAGTTCGACTTGCCTAATTTGAATTGAGAAGTGTCACCAGAAATAATTCATTTGATTAAATTAGCAACTTTGTATCAACATTATTATGTTCTCATTCTATATAGCCAATTAAAAGGTTTTTCTAGACGCTTTTGGACGAAATTCATTATACATTTCGATAACGTAAGTTTAAAGGCTATAAATTCGACTTCCCCAATTTTGAATTCAAAAGTGGCACAAAATATAATTTATTTGATTGTATTAGCAATTTTTTATCAAATTTATTACGTTTTCATTATTTATAACTAACAAACAGGTTTTTCTTGACGCTTTTGGATGAAATTATTTGTATATTTCTCTTTAATAATAACAAAAGTTTAGATGCAATAAAGTTCGACTTGCCCAATTTGAATTGAGAAGTGTCACCAGAAATAATTCATTTGATTAAATTAGCAACTTTATATCAACATTATTATGTTCTCATTCTATATAGCCAATTAAAAGGTCTTTACAGACGTTTTTGGATGAAATTCATTATACATTTCGATAACGTAAGTTTAGAGGCTATAAATTCGACTTCCCCAATTTTGAATTCAAAAGTGGCACCAAATATAACTTATTTGATTGTATTAACAACTTTTTATCGAATTTATTACGTTTTCATTATTTATAACTAACAAACAGGTTTTTCTAGACGCTTTTGGATGAAATTATTTGTATATTTCTCTTTAAAAATAACATAAGTTTAGATGCAATAAAGTTTGACTTGCCTAATTTGAATTGAGAAGTGTCACCAGAAATAATTCATTTGATTAAATTAGCAACTTTATATCAACATTATTATGTTCTCATTCTATATAGCCAATTAAAAGGTTTTTTTAGACGCTTTTGGACGAAATTCATTGTACATTTCGATAACGTAAGTTTAGAGGCTATAAATTCGACTTCCCCAATTTTGAATTCAAAAGTGGCACCAAATATAATTTATTTGATTGTATTAGCAATTTTTTATCAAATTTATTACGTTTTCATTATTTATAACTAACAAACAGGTTTTTCTTGACGCTTTTGGATGAAATTATTTGTATATTTCTCTTTAATAATAAGAAAAGTTTAGATGCAATAAAGTTCGACTTGCCCAATTTGAATTGAGAAGTGTCACCAGAAATAATTCATTTGATTAAATTAGCAACTTTATATCAACATTATTATGTTCTCATTCTATATAGCCAATTAAAAGGTCCTTACAGACGTTTTTGGATGAAATTCATTATACATTTCGATAACGTAAGTTTAGAGGCTATAAATTCGACTTCCCCAATTTTGAATTCAAAAGTGGCACCAAATATAACTTATTTGATTGTATTAACAAGTTTTTATCGAATTTATTACGTTTTCATTATTTATAACTAACAAACAGGTTTTTCTAGACGCTTTTGGATGAAATTATTATTATATTTCTCTTTAAAAATAACATAAGTTTAGATGCAATAAAGTTCGACTTGCCTAATTTGAATTGAGAAGTGTCACCAGAAATAATTCATTTGATTAAATTAGCAACTTTATATCAACATTATTATGTTCTCATTCTATATAGCCAATTAAAAGGTTTTTATAGACGCTTTTGGACGAAATTCATTATACATTTCGATAACGTAAGTTTAGAGGCTATAAATTCGACTTCCCCAATTTTGAATTCAAAAGTGGCACCAAATATAACTTATTTGATTGTATTAACAACTTTTTATCGAATTTATTACGTGTTCATTATTTATAACTAACAAACAGGTTTTTCTTGACGCTTTTGGATGAAATTATTTGTATATTTCTCTTTAATAATAGGAAAAGTTTAGATGCAATAAAGTTCGACTTGCCCAATTTGAATTGAGAAGTGTCACCAGAAATAATTCATTTGATTAAATTAGCAACTTTATATCAACATTATTATGTTCTCATTCTATATAGCCAATTAAAAGGTCCTTACAGACGTTTTTGGATGAAATTCATTATACATTTCGATAACGTAAGTTTAAAGGCTATAAATTCGACTTCTCCAAATTTGAATTCAAAAGTGGCACCAAATATAATTTATTTGATTGAATTAGCAATTTTTTACCCAATTTATTACGTTTTCATTATTTATAACTAACAAACAGGTTTTTCTACACACTTTTGGATGAAATTATTTGTATATTTCTCTTTAAATATAACATAAGTTTAGATGCAATAAAGTTCGACTTGCCCAATTTGAATTGAGAAGTGTCACCAGAAATAATTCATTTGATTAAATTAGCAACTTTATATCAACATTACTATGTTCTCATTCTATATATCCAATTAAAAGGTTTTATAGACGCTTTTGGACGAAATTCATTATAAATTTCGATAACATAAGTTTAGAGGCTATAAATTCGACTTCCCCAATTTTGAATTCAAAAGTGGCACCAAATATAATTTATTTGATTGTATTAGCAACTTTTTATCAAATTTATTACGTTTTCATTATTTATAACTAACAAACAGGTTTTGCTTGAAGCTTTTGGATAAAATTATTTGTATATTTCTCTTTAATAATAACAAAAGTTTAGATGCAATAAAGTTTGACTTGCCCAATTTGAATTGAGAAGTGTCACGAGAAATAATTCATTTGATTAAATTAGCAACTTTACTTCAACATTATTATGTTCTCATTCTATATAGCCAATTAAAAGGTCTTTACAGACGTTTGTGGATGAAATTCATTATACATTTCGCTAACATAAGTTTAGAGGCTATAAATTCGACTTCCCCAATTCTGAATTAAAAAGTGGCACCAAATATAACTTATTTGATTGTATTAACAACTTTTTATCGAATTTATTACGTTTTCATTATTTATAACTAACAAACAGGTTTTTCTTGATGCTTTTGGATGAAATTATTTTTATATTCCTCTTTAAAAATAACATAAGTTTAGATGCAATAAAGTTCGACTTGCCTAATTTGAATTGAGAAGTGTCACCAGAAATAATTCATTTGATTAAATTAGCAACTTTGTATCAACATTATTATGTTCTCATTCTATATAGCCAATTAAAAGGTTTTTCTAGACGCTTTTGGACGAAATTCATTATACATTTCGATAACGTAAGTTTAAAGGCTATAAATTCGACTTCCCCAATTTTGAATTCAAAAGTGGCACAAAATATAATTTATTTGATTGTATTAGCAATTTTTTATCAAATTTATTACGTTTTCATTATTTATAACTAACAAACAGGTTTTTCTTGACGCTTTTGGATGAAATTATTTGTATATTTCTCTTTAATAATAACAAAAGTTTAGATGCAATAAAGTTCGACTTGCCCAATTTGAATTGAGAAGTGTCACCAGAAATAATTCATTTGATTAAATTAGCAACTTTATATCAACATTATTATGTTCTCATTCTATATAGCCAATTAAAAGGTCTTTACAGACGTTTTTGGATGAAATTCATTATACATTTCGATAACGTAAGTTTAGAGGCTATAAATTCGACTTCCCCAATTTTGAATTCAAAAGTGGCACCAAATATAACTTATTTGATTGTATTAACAACTTTTTATCGAATTTATTACGTTTTCATTATTTATAACTAACAAACAGGTTTTTCTAGACGCTTTTGGATGAAATTATTTGTATATTTCTCTTTAAAAATAACATAAGTTTAGATGCAATAAAGTTTGACTTGCCTAATTTGAATTGAGAAGTGTCACCAGAAATAATTCATTTGATTAAATTAGCAACTTTATATCAACATTATTATGTTCTCATTCTATATAGCCAATTAAAAGGTTTTTTTAGACGCTTTTGGACGAAATTCATTGTACATTTCGATAACGTAAGTTTAGAGGCTATAAATTCGACTTCCCCAATTTTGAATTCAAAAGTGGCACCAAATATAATTTATTTGATTGTATTAGCAATTTTTTATCAAATTTATTACGTTTTCATTATTTATAACTAACAAACAGGTTTTTCTTGACGCTTTTGGATGAAATTATTTGTATATTTCTCTTTAATAATAAGAAAAGTTTAGATGCAATAAAGTTCGACTTGCCCAATTTGAATTGAGAAGTGTCACCAGAAATAATTCATTTGATTAAATTAGCAACTTTATATCAACATTATTATGTTCTCATTCTATATAGCCAATTAAAAGGTCCTTACAGACGTTTTTGGATGAAATTCATTATACATTTCGATAACGTAAGTTTAGAGGCTATAAATTCGACTTCCCCAATTTTGAATTCAAAAGTGGCACCAAATATAACTTATTTGATTGTATTAACAAGTTTTTATCGAATTTATTACGTTTTCATTATTTATAACTAACAAACAGGTTTTTCTAGACGCTTTTGGATGAAATTATTATTATATTTCTCTTTAAAAATAACATAAGTTTAGATGCAATAAAGTTCGACTTGCCTAATTTGAATTGAGAAGTGTCACCAGAAATAATTCATTTGATTAAATTAGCAACTTTATATCAACATTATTATGTTCTCATTCTATATAGCCAATTAAAAGGTTTTTATAGACGCTTTTGGACGAAATTCATTATACATTTCGATAACGTAAGTTTAGAGGCTATAAATTCGACTTCCCCAATTTTGAATTCAAAAGTGGCACCAAATATAACTTATTTGATTGTATTAACAACTTTTTATCGAATTTATTACGTGTTCATTATTTATAACTAACAAACAGGTTTTTCTTGACGCTTTTGGATGAAATTATTTGTATATTTCTCTTTAATAATAGGAAAAGTTTAGATGCAATAAAGTTCGACTTGCCCAATTTGAATTGAGAAGTGTCACCAGAAATAATTCATTTGATTAAATTAGCAACTTTATATCAACATTATTATGTTCTCATTCTATATAGCCAATTAAAAGGTCCTTACAGACGTTTTTGGATGAAATTCATTATACATTTCGATAACGTAAGTTTAAAGGCTATAAATTCGACTTCTCCAAATTTGAATTCAAAAGTGGCACCAAATATAATTTATTTGATTGAATTAGCAATTTTTTACCCAATTTATTACGTTTTCATTATTTATAACTAACAAACAGGTTTTTCTACACACTTTTGGATGAAATTATTTGTATATTTCTCTTTAAATATAACATAAGTTTAGATGCAATAAAGTTCGACTTGCCCAATTTGAATTGAGAAGTGTCACCAGAAATAATTCATTTGATTAAATTAGCAACTTTATATCAACATTACTATGTTCTCATTCTATATATCCAATTAAAAGGTTTTTATAGACGCTTTTGGACGAAATTCATTATAAATTTCGATAACATAAGTTTAGAGGCTATAAATTCGACTTCCTCAATTTTGAATTCAAAAGTGGCACCAAATATAATTTATTTGATTGTATTAGAAATTTTTTATCAAATTTACTACGTTTTAATTATTTATAACTAACAAACAGGTTTTTCTTGACGCTTTTGGATGAAATTATTTGTATATTTCTCTTTAATAATAACAAAAGTTTGGATGCAATAAAGTTCGACTTGCCCAATTTGAATTGAGAAGTGTCACCAGAAATAATTCATTTGATTAAATTAGCAACTTTATATCAACATTATTATGTTCTTATTCTATATAGCCAATTAAAAGGTCTTTACAGACGTTTTTGGATGAAATTCATTATACATTTCGATAACGTAAGTTTAGAGGCTATAAATTCGACTTCCCCAATTTTGAATTCAAAAGTGGCACCAAATATAACTTATTTGATTGTATTAACAACTTTTTATCGAATTTATTACGTTTTCATTATTTATAACTAACAAACAGGTTTTTCTACACACTTTTGGATGAAATTATTTGTATATTTCTCTTTAAATATAACATAAGTTTAGATGCAATAAAGTTCGACTTGCCCAATTTGAATTGAGAAGTGTCACCAGAAATAATTCATTTGATTAAATTAGCAACTTTATATCAACATTACTATGTTCTCATTCTATATAGCCAATTAAAAGGTTTTTATAGACGCTTTTGGACGAAATTCATTATAAATTTCGATAACATAAGTTTAGAGGCTATAAATTCGACTTCCCCAATTTTGAATTCAAAAGTGGCACCAAATATAATTTATTTGATTGTATTAGCAACTTTTTATCAAATTTATTACGTTTTCATTATTTATAACTAACAAACAGGTTTTCTAGACGCTTTTGGATGAAATTATTTGTATATTTCTCTTTAATAATAACAAAAGTTTGGATGCAATAAAGTTCGACTTGCCCAATTTGAATTGAGAAGTGTCACCAGAAATAATTCATTTGATTAAATTAGCAACTTTATATCACCATTATTATGTTCTCATTCTATATAGCCAATTAAAAGGTCTTTACAGACGTTTTTGGATGAAATTCATTATACATTTCGATAACGTAAGTTTAGAGGCTATAAATTCGACTTCCCCAATTTTGAATTCAAAAGTGGCACCAAATATAACTTATTTGATTGTATTAACAACTTTTTATCGAATTTATTACGTTTTCATTATTTATAACTAACAAACAGGTTTTTCTTGACGCTTTTGGATGAAATTATTTGTATATTTCTCTTTAATAATAGGAAAAGTTTAGATGCAATAAAGTTCGACTTGCCCAATTTGAATTGAGAAGTGTCACCAGAAATAATTCATTTGATTAAATTAGCAACTTTATATCAACATTATTATGTTCTCATTCTATATAGCCAATTAAAAGGTCCTTACAGACGTTTTTGGATGAAATTCATTATACATTTCGATAACGTAAGTTTAGAGGCTATAAATTCGACTTCCCCAATTTTGAATTCAAAAGTGGCACCAAATATAACTTATTTGATTGTATTAACAAGTTTTTATCGAATTTATTACGTTTTCATTATTTATAACTAACAAACAGGTTTTTCTAGACGCTTTTGGATGAAATTATTATTATATTTCTCTTTAAAAATAACATAAGTTTAGATGCAATAAAGTTCGACTTGCCTAATTTGAATTGAGAAGTGTCACCAGAAATAATTCATTTGATTAAATTAGCAACTTTATATCAACAGTATTATGTTCTCATTCTATATAGCCAATTAAAAGGTTTTTATAGACGCTTTTGGACGAAATTCATTATACATTTCGATAACGTAAGTTTAGAGGCTATAAATTCGACTTCCCCAATTTTGAATTCAAAAGTGGCACCAAATATAACTTATTTGATTGTATTAACAACTTTTTATCGAATTTATTACGTGTTCATTATTTATAACTAACAAACAGGTTTTTCTTGACGCTTTTGGATGAAATTATTTGTATATTTCTCTTTAATAATAGGAAAAGTTTAGATGCAATAAAGTTCGACTTGCCCAATTTGAATTGAGAAGTGTCACCAGAAATAATTCATTTGATTAAATTAGCAACTTTATATCAACATTATTATGTTCTCATTCTATATAGCCAATTAAAAGGTCCTTACAGACGTTTTTGGATGAAATTCATTATACATTTCGATAACGTAAGTTTAAAGGCTATAAATTCGACTTCTCCAAATTTGAATTCAAAAGTGGCACCAAATATAATTTATTTGATTGAATTAGCAATTTTTTACCCAATTTATTACGTTTTCATTATTTATAACTAACAAACAGGTTTTTCTACACACTTTTGGATGAAATTATTTGTATATTTCTCTTTAAATATAACATAAGTTTAGATGCAATAAAGTTCGACTTGCCCAATTTGAATTGAGAAGTGTCACCAGAAATAATTCATTTGATTAAATTAGCAACTTTATATCAACATTACTATGTTCTCATTCTATATATCCAATTAAAAGGTTTTTATAGACGCTTTTGGACGAAATTCATTATAAATTTCGATAACATAAGTTTAGAGGCTATAAATTCGACTTCCTCAATTTTGAATTCAAAAGTGGCACCAAATATAATTTATTTGATTGTATTAGAAATTTTTTATCAAATTTACTACGTTTTAATTATTTATAACTAACAAACAGGTTTTTCTTGACGCTTTTGGATGAAATTATTTGTATATTTCTCTTTAATAATAACAAAAGTTTGGATGCAATAAAGTTCGACTTGCCCAATTTGAATTGAGAAGTGTCACCAGAAATAATTCATTTGATTAAATTAGCAACTTTATATCAACATTATTATGTTCTTATTCTATATAGCCAATTAAAAGGTCTTTACAGACGTTTTTGGATGAAATTCATTATACATTTCGATAACGTAAGTTTAGAGGCTATAAATTCGACTTCCCCAATTTTGAATTCAAAAGTGGCACCAAATATAACTTATTTGATTGTATTAACAACTTTTTATCGAATTTATTACGTTTTCATTATTTATAACTAACAAACAGGTTTTTCTACACACTTTTGGATGAAATTATTTGTATATTTCTCTTTAAATATAACATAAGTTTAGATGCAATAAAGTTCGACTTGCCCAATTTGAATTGAGAAGTGTCACCAGAAATAATTCATTTGATTAAATTAGCAACTTTATATCAACATTACTATGTTCTCATTCTATATAGCCAATTAAAAGGTTTTTATAGACGCTTTTGGACGAAATTCATTATAAATTTCGATAACATAAGTTTAGAGGCTATAAATTCGACTTCCCCAATTTTGAATTCAAAAGTGGCACCAAATATAATTTATTTGATTGTATTAGCAACTTTTTATCAAATTTATTACGTTTTCATTATTTATAACTAACAAACAGGTTTTCTAGACGCTTTTGGATGAAATTATTTGTATATTTCTCTTTAATAATAACAAAAGTTTGGATGCAATAAAGTTCGACTTGCCCAATTTGAATTGAGAAGTGTCACCAGAAATAATTCATTTGATTAAATTAGCAACTTTATATCACCATTATTATGTTCTCATTCTATATAGCCAATTAAAAGGTCTTTACAGACGTTTTTGGATGAAATTCATTATACATTTCGATAACGTAAGTTTAGAGGCTATAAATTCGACTTCCCCAATTTTGAATTCAAAAGTGGCACCAAATATAACTTATTTGATTGTATTAACAACTTTTTATCGAATTTATTACGTTTTCATTATTTATAACTAACAAACAGGTTTTTCTTGACGCTTTTGGATGAAATTATTTGTATATTTCTCTTTAATAATAGGAAAAGTTTAGATGCAATAAAGTTCGACTTGCCCAATTTGAATTGAGAAGTGTCACCAGAAATAATTCATTTGATTAAATTAGCAACTTTATATCAACATTATTATGTTCTCATTCTATATAGCCAATTAAAAGGTCCTTACAGACGTTTTTGGATGAAATTCATTATACATTTCGATAACGTAAGTTTAGAGGCTATAAATTCGACTTCCCCAATTTTGAATTCAAAAGTGGCACCAAATATAACTTATTTGATTGTATTAACAAGTTTTTATCGAATTTATTACGTTTTCATTATTTATAACTAACAAACAGGTTTTTCTAGACGCTTTTGGATGAAATTATTATTATATTTCTCTTTAAAAATAACATAAGTTTAGATGCAATAAAGTTCGACTTGCCTAATTTGAATTGAGAAGTGTCACCAGAAATAATTCATTTGATTAAATTAGCAACTTTATATCAACATTATTATGTTCTCATTCTATATAGCCAATTAAAAGGTTTTTATAGACGCTTTTGGACGAAATTCATTATACATTTCGATAACGTAAGTTTAGAGGCTATAAATTCGACTTCCCCAATTTTGAATTCAAAAGTGGCACCAAATATAACTTATTTGATTGTATTAACAACTTTTTATCGAATTTATTACGTGTTCATTATTTATAACTAACAAACAGGTTTTTCTTGACGCTTTTGGATGAAATTATTTGTATATTTCTCTTTAATAATAGGAAAAGTTTAGATGCAATAAAGTTCGACTTGCCCAATTTGAATTGAGAAGTGTCACCAGAAATAATTCATTTGATTAAATTAGCAACTTTATATCAACATTATTATGTTCTCATTCTATATAGCCAATTAAAAGGTCCTTACAGACGTTTTTGGATGAAATTCATTATACATTTCGATAACGTAAGTTTAAAGGCTATAAATTCGACTTCTCCAAATTTGAATTCAAAAGTGGCACCAAATATAATTTATTTGATTGAATTAGCAATTTTTTACCCAATTTATTACGTTTTCATTATTTATAACTAACAAACAGGTTTTTCTACACACTTTTGGATGAAATTATTTGTATATTTCTCTTTAAATATAACATAAGTTTAGATGCAATAAAGTTCGACTTGCCCAATTTGAATTGAGAAGTGTCACCAGAAATAATTCATTTGATTAAATTAGCAACTTTATATCAACATTACTATGTTCTCATTCTATATATCCAATTAAAAGGTTTTTATAGACGCTTTTGGACGAAATTCATTATAAATTTCGATAACATAAGTTTAGAGGCTATAAATTCGACTTCCTCAATTTTGAATTCAAAAGTGGCACCAAATATAATTTATTTGATTGTATTAGAAATTTTTTATCAAATTTACTACGTTTTAATTATTTATAACTAACAAACAGGTTTTTCTTGACGCTTTTGGATGAAATTATTTGTATATTTCTCTTTAATAATAACAAAAGTTTGGATGCAATAAAGTTCGACTTGCCCAATTTGAATTGAGAAGTGTCACCAGAAATAATTCATTTGATTAAATTAGCAACTTTATATCAACATTATTATGTTCTTATTCTATATAGCCAATTAAAAGGTCTTTACAGACGTTTTTGGATGAAATTCATTATACATTTCGATAACGTAAGTTTAGAGGCTATAAATTCGACTTCCCCAATTTTGAATTCAAAAGTGGCACCAAATATAACTTATTTGATTGTATTAACAACTTTTTATCGAATTTATTACGTTTTCATTATTTATAACTAACAAACAGGTTTTTCTACACACTTTTGGATGAAATTATTTGTATATTTCTCTTTAAATATAACATAAGTTTAGATGCAATAAAGTTCGACTTGCCCAATTTGAATTGAGAAGTGTCACCAGAAATAATTCATTTGATTAAATTAGCAACTTTATATCAACATTACTATGTTCTCATTCTATATAGCCAATTAAAAGGTTTTTATAGACGCTTTTGGACGAAATTCATTATAAATTTCGATAACATAAGTTTAGAGGCTATAAATTCGACTTCCCCAATTTTGAATTCAAAAGTGGCACCAAATATAATTTATTTGATTGTATTAGCAACTTTTTATCAAATTTATTACGTTTTCATTATTTATAACTAACAAACAGGTTTTCTAGACGCTTTTGGATGAAATTATTTGTATATTTCTCTTTAATAATAACAAAAGTTTGGATGCAATAAAGTTCGACTTGCCCAATTTGAATTGAGAAGTGTCACCAGAAATAATTCATTTGATTAAATTAGCAACTTTATATCACCATTATTATGTTCTCATTCTATATAGCCAATTAAAAGGTCTTTACAGACGTTTTTGGATGAAATTCATTATACATTTCGATAACGTAAGTTTAGAGGCTATAAATTCGACTTCCCCAATTTTGAATTCAAAAGTGGCACCAAATATAACTTATTTGATTGTATTAACAACTTTTTATCGAATTTATTACGTTTTCATTATTTATAACTAACAAACAGGTTTTTCTTGACGCTTTTGGATGAAATTATTTGTATATTTCTCTTTAATAATAGGAAAAGTTTAGATGCAATAAAGTTCGACTTGCCCAATTTGAATTGAGAAGTGTCACCAGAAATAATTCATTTGATTAAATTAGCAACTTTATATCAACATTATTATGTTCTCATTCTATATAGCCAATTAAAAGGTCCTTACAGACGTTTTTGGATGAAATTCATTATACATTTCGATAACGTAAGTTTAGAGGCTATAAATTTGACTTCCCCAATTTTGAATTCAAAAGTGGCACCAAATATAACTTATTTGATTGTATTAACAAGTTTTTATCGAATTTATTACGTTTTCATTATTTATAACTAACAAACAGGTTTTTCTAGACGCTTTTGGATGAAATTATTATTATATTTCTCTTTAAAAATAACATAAGTTTAGATGCAATAAAGTTCGACTTGCCTAATTTGAATTGAGAAGTGTCACCAGAAATAATTCATTTGATTAAATTAGCAACTTTATATCAACATTATTATGTTCTCATTCTATATAGCCAATTAAAAGGTTTTTATAGACGCTTTTGGACGAAATTCATTATACATTTCGATAACGTAAGTTTAGAGGCTATAAATTCGACTTCCCCAATTTTGAATTCAAAAGTGGCACCAAATATAACTTATTTGATTGTATTAACAACTTTTTATCGAATTTATTACGTGTTCATTATTTATAACTAACAAACAGGTTTTTCTTGACGCTTTTGGATGAAATTATTTGTATATTTCTCTTTAATAATAGGAAAAGTTTAGATGCAATAAAGTTCGACTTGCCCAATTTGAATTGAGAAGTGTCACCAGAAATAATTCATTTGATTAAATTAGCAACTTTATATCAACATTATTATGTTCTCATTCTATATAGCCAATTAAAAGGTCCTTACAGACGTTTTTGGATGAAATTCATTATACATTTCGATAACGTAAGTTTAAAGGCTATAAATTCGACTTCTCCAAATTTGAATTCAAAAGTGGCACCAAATATAATTTATTTGATTGAATTAGCAATTTTTTACCCAATTTATTACGTTTTCATTATTTATAACTAACAAACAGGTTTTTCTACACACTTTTGGATGAAATTATTTGTATATTTCTCTTTAAATATAACATAAGTTTAGATGCAATAAAGTTCGACTTGCCCAATTTGAATTGAGAAGTGTCACCAGAAATAATTCATTTGATTAAATTAGCAACTTTATATCAACATTACTATGTTCTCATTCTATATATCCAATTAAAAGGTTTTTATAGACGCTTTTGGACGAAATTCATTATAAATTTCGATAACATAAGTTTAGAGGCTATAAATTCGACTTCCTCAATTTTGAATTCAAAAGTGGCACCAAATATAATTTATTTGATTGTATTAGAAATTTTTTATCAAATTTACTACGTTTTAATTATTTATAACTAACAAACAGGTTTTTCTTGACGCTTTTGGATGAAATTATTTGTATATTTCTCTTTAATAATAACAAAAGTTTAGATGCAATAAAGTTCGACTTGCCCAATTTGAATTGAGAAGTGTCACCAGAAATAATTCATTTGATTAAATTAGCAACTTTATATCAACATTATTATGTTCTTATTCTATATAGCCAATTAAAAGGTCTTTACAGACGTTTTTGGATGAAATTCATTATACATTTCGATAACGTAAGTTTAGAGGCTATAAATTCGACTTCCCCAATTTTGAATTCAAAAGTGGCACCAAATATAACTTATTTGATTGTATTAACAACTTTTTATCGAATTTATTACGTTTTCATTATTTATAACTAACAAACAGGTTTTTCTACACACTTTTGGATGAAATTATTTGTATATTTCTCTTTAAATATAACATAAGTTTAGATGCAATAAAGTTCGACTTGCCCAATTTGAATTGAGAAGTGTCACCAGAAATAATTCATTTGATTAAATTAGCAACTTTATATCAACATTACTATGTTCTCATTCTATATAGCCAATTAAAAGGTTTTTATAGACGCTTTTGGACGAAATTCATTATAAATTTCGATAACATAAGTTTAGAGGCTATAAATTCGACTTCCCCAATTTTGAATTCAAAAGTGGCACCAAATATAATTTATTTGATTGTATTAGCAACTTTTTATCAAATTTATTACGTTTTCATTATTTATAACTAACAAACAGGTTTTGCTTGAAGCTTTTGGATAAATTTATTTGTATATTTCTCTTTAATAATAACAAAAGTTTAGATGCAATAAAGTTTGACTTGCCCAATTTGAATTGAGAAGTGTCACCAGAAATAATTCATTTGATTAAATTAGCAACTTTACTTCAACATTATTATGTTCTCATTCTATATAGCCAATTAAAAGGTCTTTACAGACGTTTGTGGATGAAATTCATTATACATTTCGCTAACATAAGTTTAGAGGCTATAAATTCGACTTCCCCAATTCTGAATTAAAAAGTGGCACCAAATATAACTTATTTGATTGTATTAACAACTTTTTATCGAATTTATTACATTTTCATTATTTATAACTAACAAACAGGTTTTTCTTGATGCTTTTGGATGAAATTATTTTTATATTCCTCTTTAAAAATAACATAAGTTTAGATGCAATAAAGTTCGACTTGCCTAATTTGAATTAAGAAGTGTCACCAGAAATAATTCATTTGATTAAATTTGCAACTTTATATCAACATTATTATGTTCTCATTCTATATAGCCAATTAAAAGGTCTTTACAGACGTTTTTGGATGAAATTCATTATACATTTCGATAACGTAAGTTTAGAGGCTATAAATTCGACTTCCCCAATTTTGAATTCAAAAGTGGCACCAAATATAACTTATTTGATTGTATTAACAACTTTTTATCGAATTTATTACGTTTTCATTATTTATAACTAACAAACAGGTTTTTCTAGACGCTTTTGGATGAAATTATTTGTATATTTCTCTTTAAAAATAACATAAGTTTAGATGCAATAAAGTTTGACTTGCCTAATTTGAATTGAGAAGTGTCACCAGAAATAATTCATTTGATTAAATTAGCAACTTTATATCAACATTATTATGTTCTCATTCTATATAGCCAATTAAAAGGTTTTTTTAGACGCTTTTGGACGAAATTCATTGTACATTTCGATAACGTAAGTTTAGAGGCTATAAATTCGACTTCCCCAATTTTGAATTCAAAAGTGGCACCAAATATAATTTATTTGATTGTATTAGCAATTTTTTATCAAATTTATTACGTTTTCATTATTTATAACTAACAAACAGGTTTTTCTTGACGCTTTTGGATGAAATTATTTGTATATTTCTCTTTAATAATAAGAAAAGTTTAGATGCAATAAAGTTCGACTTGTCCAATTTGAATTGAGAAGTGTCACCAGAAATAATTCATTTGATTAAATTAGCAACTTTATATCAACATTATTATGTTCTCATTCTATATAGCCAATTAAAAGGTCCTTACAGACGTTTTTGGATGCAATTCATTATACATTTCGATAACGTAAGTTTAGAGGCTATAAATTCGACTTCCCCAATTTTGAATTCAAAAGTGGCACCAAATATAACTTATTTGATTGTATTAACAAGTTTTTATCGAATTTATTACGTTTTCATTATTTATAACTAACAAACAGGTTTTTCTAGACGCTTTTGGATGAAATTATTATTATATTTCTCTTTAAAAATAACATAAGTTTAGATGCAATAAAGTTCGACTTGCCTAATTTGAATTGAGAAGTGTCACCAGAAATAATTCATTTGATTAAATTAGCAACTTTATATCAACATTATTATGTTCTCATTCTATATAGCCAATTAAAAGGTTTTTATAGACGCTTTTGGACGAAATTCATTATACATTTCGATAACGTAAGTTTAGAGGCTATAAATTCGACTTCCCCAATTTTGAATTCAAAAGTGGCACCAAATATAACTTATTTGATTGTATTAACAACTTTTTATCGAATTTATTACGTGTTCATTATTTATAACTAACAAACAGGTTTTTCTTGACGCTTTTGGATGAAATTATTTGTATATTTCTCTTTAATAATAGGAAAAGTTTAGATGCAATAAAGTTCGACTTGCCCAATTTGAATTGAGAAGTGTCACCAGAAATAATTCATTTGATTAAATTAGCAACTTTATATCAACATTATTATGTTCTCATTCTATATAGCCAATTAAAAGGTCCTTACAGACGTTTTTGGATGAAATTCATTATACATTTCGATAACGTAAGTTTAAAGGCTATAAATTCGACTTCTCCAAATTTGAATTCAAAAGTGGCACCAAATATAATTTATTTGATTGAATTAGCAATTTTTTACCCAATTTATTACGTTTTCATTATTTATAACTAACAAACAGGTTTTTCTACACACTTTTGGATGAAATTATTTGTATATTTCTCTTTAAATATAACATAAGTTTAGATGCAATAAAGTTCGACTTGCCCAATTTGAATTGAGAAGTGTCACCAGAAATAATTCATTTGATTAAATTAGCAACTTTATATCAACATTACTATGTTCTCATTCTATATATCCAATTAAAAGGTTTTTATAGACGCTTTTGGACGAAATTCATTATAAATTTCGATAACATAAGTTTAGAGGCTATAAATTCGACTTCCTCAATTTTGAATTCAAAAGTGGCACCAAATATAATTTATTTGATTGTATTAGAAATTTTTTATCAAATTTACTACGTTTTAATTATTTATAACTAACAAACAGGTTTTTCTTGACGCTTTTGGATGAAATTATTTGTATATTTCTCTTTAATAATAACAAAAGTTTGGATGCAATAAAGTTCGACTTGCCCAATTTGAATTGAGAAGTGTCACCAGAAATAATTCATTTGATTAAATTAGCAACTTTATATCAACATTATTATGTTCTCATTCTATATAGCCAATTAAAAGGTCTTTACTGACGTTTTTGGATGAAATTCATTATACATTTCGATAACGTAAGTTTAGAGGCTATAAATTCGACTTCCCCAATTTTGAATTCAAAAGTGGCACCAAATATAACTTATTTGATTGTATTAACAACTTTTTATCGAATTTATTACGTTTTCATTATTTATAACTAACAAACAGGTTTTTCTACACACTTTTGGATGAAATTATTTGTATATTTCTCTTTAAATATAACATAAGTTTAGATGCAATAAAGTTCGACTTGCCCAATTTGAATTGAGAAGTGTCACCAGAAATAATTCATTTGATTAAATTAGCAACTTTATATCAACATTACTATGTTCTCATTCTATATAGCCAATTAAAAGGTTTTTATAGACGCTTTTGGACGAAATTCATTATAAATTTCGATAACATAAGTTTAGAGGCTATAAATTCGACTTCCCCAATTTTGAATTCAAAAGTGGCACCAAATATAATTTATTTGATTGTATTAGCAACTTTTTATCAAATTTATTACGTTTTCATTATTTATAACTAACAAACAGGTTTTCTAGACGCTTTTGGATGAAATTATTTGTATATTTCTCTTTAATAATAACAAAAGTTTGGATGCAATAAAGTTCGACTTGCCCAATTTGAATTGAGAAGTGTCACCAGAAATAATTCATTTGATTAAATTAGCAACTTTATATCACCATTATTATGTTCTCATTCTATATAGCCAATTAAAAGGTCTTTACAGACGTTTTTGGATGAAATTCATTATACATTTCGCTAACGTAAGTTTAGCGGCTATAAATTCGACTTCCTCAATTCTGAATTAAAAAGTGGCACCAAATATAACTTATTTGATTGTATTAACAACTTTTTATCGAATTTATTACGTTTTCATTATTTATAACTAACAAACAGGTTTTTCTTGATGCTTTTGGATGAAATTATTTTTATATTCCTCTTTAAAAATAACATAAGTTTAGATGCAATAAAGTTCGACTTGCCTAATTTGAATTGAGAAGTGTCACCAGAAATAATTCATTTGATTAAATTAGCAACTTTATATCAACATTATTATGTTCTCATTCTATATAGCCAATTAAAAGGTTTTTCTAGACGATTTTGGACGATATTCATTATACATTTCGATAACGTAAGTTTAAAGGCTATAAATTCGACTTCCCCAATTTTGAATTCAAAAGTGGCACCAAATATAACTTATTTGATTGCATTAACAACTTTTTATCGAATTTATTACGTTTTCATTATTTATAACTAACAAACAGGTTTTTCTTGACGCTTTTGGATGAAATTATTTGTATATTTCTCTTTAATAATAACAAAAGTTTAGATGCAATAAAGTTCGACTTGCCCAATTTGAATTGAGAAGTGTCACCAGAAATAATTCATTTGATTAAATTAGCAACTTTATATCAACATTATTATGTTCTCATTCTATATAGCCAATTAAAAGGTCTTTACAGACGTTTTTGGATGAAATTCATTATACATTTCGATAACGTAAGTTTAGGGGCTATAAATTCGACTTCCCCAATTTTGAATTCAAAAGTGGCACCAAATATAACTTATTTGATTGTATTAACAACTTTTTATCGAATTTATTACGTTTTCATTATTTATAACTAACAAACAGGTTTTTCTACACACTTTTGGATGAAATTATTTGTATATTTCTCTTTAAATATAACATATGTTTAGATGCAATAAAGTTCGACTTGCCCAATTTGAATTGAGAAGTGTCACCAGAAATAATTCATTTGATTAAATTAGCAACTTTATATCAACATTACTATGTTCTCATTCTATATAGCCAATTAAAAGGTTTTTATAGACGCTTTTGGACGAAATTCATTATAAATTTCGATAACATAAGTTTAGAGGCTATAAATTCGACTTCCCCAATTTTGAATTCAAAAGTGGCACCAAATATAATTTATTTGATTGTATTAGCAACTTTTTTTCAAATTTATTACGTTTTCATTATTTATAACTAACAAACAGGTTTTTCTCGACTCTTTTGGATGAAATTATTTATATATTTCTCTTTAATAATAACAAAAGTTTAGATGCAATAAAGTTTGACTTGCCCAATTTGAATTGAGAAGTGTCACCAGAAATAATTCATTTGATTAAATTAGCAACTTTATATCAACATTATTATGTTCTCATTCTATATAGCCAATTAAAAGGTCCTTACAGACGTTTTTGGATGAAATTCATTATACATTTCGATAACGTAAGTTTAAAGGCTATAAATTCGACTTCTCCAAATTTGAATTCAAAAGTGGCACCAAATATAATTTATTTGATTGAATTAGCAATTTTTTACCCAATTTATTACGTTTTCATTATTTATAACTAACAAACAGGTTTTTCTACACACTTTTGGATGAAATTATTTGTATATTTCTCTTTAAATATAACATAAGTTTAGATGCAATAAAGTTCGACTTGCCCAATTTGAATTGAGAAGTGTCACCAGAAATAATTCATTTGATTAAATTAGCAACTTTATATCAACATTACTATGTTCTCATTCTATATAGCCAATTAAAAGGTTTTTATAGACGCTTTTGGACGAAATTCATTATAAATTTCGATAACATAAGTTTAGAGGCTATAAATTCGACTTCCCCAATTTTGAATTCAAAAGTGGCACCAAATATAATTTATTTGATTGTATTAGAAATTTTTTATCAAATTTACTACGTTTTAATTATTTATAACTAACAAACAGGTTTTTCTTGACGCTTTTGGATGAAATTATTTGTATATTTCTCTTTAATAATAACAAAAGTTTGGATGCAATAAAGTTCGACTTGCCCAATTTGAATTGAGAAGTGTCACCAGAAATAATTCATTTGATTAAATTAGCAACTTTATATCAACATTATTATGATCTCACTCTATATAGCCAATTAAAAGGTCTTTACAGACGTTTTTAGATGAAATTCATTATACATTTCGATAACGTAAGTTTAGAGGCTATAAATTCGACTTCCCCAATTTTGAATTCAAAAGTGGCACCAAATATAACTTATTTGATTGTATTAACAACTTTTTATCGAATTTATTACGTTTTCATTATTTATAACTAACAAACAGGTTTTTCTACACACTTTTGGATGAAATTATTTGTATATTTCTCTTTAAATATAACATAAGTTTAGATGCAATAAAGTTCGACTTGCCCAATTTGAATTGAGAAGTGTCACCAGAAATAATTCATTTGATTAAATTAGCAACTTTATATCAACATTACTATGTTCTCATTCTATATAGCCAATTAAAAGGTTTTTATAGACGCTTTTGGACGAAATTCATTATAAATTTCGATAACATAAGTTTAGAGGCTATAAATTCGACTTCCCCAATTTTGAATTCAAAAGTGGCACCAAATATAATTTATTTGATTGTATTTGCAACTTTTTTTCAAATTTATTACGTTTTCATTATTTATAACTAACAAACAGGTTTTTCTCGACTCTTTTGGATGAAATTATTTATATATTTCTCTTTAATAATAACAAAAGTTTAGATGCAATAAAGTTTGACTTGCCCAATTTGAATTGAGAAGTGTCACCAGAAATAATTCATTTGATTAAATTAGCAACTTTATATCAACATTATTATGTTCTCATTCTATATAGCCAATTAAAAGGTCCTTACAGACGTTTTTGGATGAAATTCATTATACATTTCGATAACGTAAGTTTAAAGGCTATAAATTCGACTTCTCCAAATTTGAATTCAAAAGTGGCACCAAATATAATTTATTTGATTGAATTAGCAATTTTTTACCCAATTTATTACGTTTTCATTATTTATAACTAACAAACAGGTTTTTCTACACACTTTTGGATGAAATTATTTGTATATTTCTCTTTAAATATAACATAAGTTTAGATGCAATAAAGTTCGACTTGCCCAATTTGAATTGAGAAGTGTCACCAGAAATAATTCATTTGATTAAATTAGCAACTTTATATCAACATTACTATGTTCTCATTCTATATAGCCAATTAAAAGGTTTTTATAGACGCTTTTGGACGAAATTCATTATAAATTTCGATAACATAAGTTTAGAGGCTATAAATTCGACTTCCCCAATTTTCAATTCAAAAGTGGCACCAAATATAATTTATTTGATTGTATTAGAAATTTTTTATCAAATTTACTACGTTTTAATTATTTATAACTAACAAACAGGTTTTTCTTGATGCTTTTGGATGAAATTATTTGTATATTTCTCTTTAATAATAACAAAAGTTTGGATGCAATAAAGTTCGACTTGCCCAATTTGAATTGAGAAGTGTCACCAGAAATAATTCATTTGATTAAATTAGCAACTTTATATCAACATTATTATGATCTCATTCTATATAGCCAATTAAAAGGTCTTTACAGACGTTTTTGGATGAAATTCATTATACATTTCGATAACGTAAGTTTAGAGGCTATAAATTCGACTTCCCCAATTTTGAATTCAAAAGTGGCACCAAATATAACTTATTTGATTGTATTAACAATTTTTTATCGAATTTATTACGTTTTCATTATTTATAACTAACAAACATGTTTTCTAGACGCTTTTGGATGAAATTATTTGTATATTTCTCTTTAAAAATAACATAAGTTTAGATGCAATAAAGTTCGACTTGCCTAATTTGAATTGAGAAGTGTCACCAGAAATAATTCATTTGATTAAATTAGCAACTTTATATCAACATTATTATGTTCTCATTCTATATAGCCAATTAAAAGGTCTTTACAGACGTTTTTGGATGAAATTCATTATACGTTTCGATAATGTATGTTTAAAGGCTATAAATTCGACTTCTCCAAATTTGAATTCAAAAGTGGCACCAAATATAATTTATTTGATCGAATTAGCAATTTTTTACCCAATTTATTACGTTTTCATTATTTATAACTAACAAACAGGTTTTTCTACACACTTTTGGATCAAATTATTTGTATATTTCTCTTTAAAAATAACATAAGTTTAGATGCAATAAAGTTCGACTTGCCCAATTTGAATTGAGAAGTGTCACCAGAAATAATTCATTTGATTAAATTAGCAACTTTATATCAACATTACTATGTTCTCATTCTATATAGCCAATTAAAAGGTTTTTATGGACGCTTTTGGACGAAATTCATTATAAATTTCGATAACATAAGTTTAGAGGCTATAAATTCGACTTCCCCAATTTTGAATTCAAAAGTGGCACCAAATATAATTTATTTGATTGTATTAGTAACTTTTTATCAAATTTATTATGTTTTCGTTATTTATAACTAACAAACAGGTTTTGCTTGACGCTTTTGGATAAAATTATTTGTATATTTCTCTTTAATAATAACAAAAGTTTAGATGCAATAAAGTTTAACTTGCCCAATTTGAATTGAGAAGTGTCACCAGAAATAATTCATTTGATTAAATTAGCAACTTTAGTTCAACATTATTATGTTCTCATTCTATATAGCCAATTAAAAGGTCTTTACAGACGTTTGTGGATGAAATTCATTATACATTTCGCTAACGTAAGTTTAGCGGCTATAAATTCGACTTCCCCAATTCTGAATTAAAAAGTGGCACCAAATATAACTTATTTGATTGTATTAACAACTTTTTATCGAATTTATTACGTTTTCATTATTTATAACTAACAAACAGGTTTTTCTTGATGCTTTTGGATGAAATTATTTTTATATTCCTCTTTAAAAATAACATAAGTTTAGATGCAATAAAGTTCGACTTGCCTAATTTGAATTGAGAAGTGTCACCAGAAATAATTCATTTGATTAAATTAGCAACTTTATATCAACATTATTATGTTCTCATTCTATATAGCCAATTAAAAGGTTTTTCTAGACGCTTTTGGACGATATTCATTATACATTTCGATAACGTAAGTTTAAAGGCTATAAATTCGACTTCCCCAATTTTGAATTCAAAAGTGGCACCAAATATAACTTATTTGATTGTATTAACAACTTTTTATCGAATTTATTACGTTTTCATTATTTATAACTAACAAACAGGTTTTTCTTGACGCTTTTGGATGAAATTATTTGTATATTTCTCTTTAATAATAACAAAAGTTTAGATGCAATAAAGTTCGACTTGCCCAATTTGAATTGAGAAGTGTCACCAGAAATAATTCATTTGATTAAATTAGCAACTTTATATCAACATTATTATGTTCTCATTCTATATAGCCAATTAAAAGGTCTTTACAGACGTTTTTGGATGAAATTCATTATACATTTCGATAACGTAAGTTTAGAGGCTATAAATTCGACTTCCCCAATTTTGAATTCAAAAGTGGCACCAAATATAACTTATTTGATTGTATTAACAACTTTTTATCGAATTTATTACGTTTTCATTATTTATAACTAACAAACAGGTTTTTCTACACACTTTTGGATGAAATTATTTGTATATTTCTCTTTAAATATAACATAAGTTTAGATGCAATAAAGTTCGACTTGCCCAATTTGAATTGAGAAATGTCACCAGAAATAATTCATTTGATTAAATTAGCAACTTTATATCAACATTACTATGTTCTCATTCTATATAGCCAATTAAAAGGTTTTTATAGACGCTTTTGGACGAAATTCATTATAAATTTCGATAACATAAGTTTAGAGGCTATAAATTCGACTTCCCCAATTTTGAATTCAAAAGTGGCACCAAATATAATTTATTTGATTATATTAGCAACTTTTTATCAAATTTATTACATTTTCATTATTTATAACTAACAAACAGGTTTTTCTCGACTCTTTTGGATGAAATTATTTATATATTTCTCTTTAATAATAACAAAAGTTTAGATGCAATAAAGTTTGACTTGCCCAATTTGAATTGAGAAGTGTCACCAGAAATAATTCATTTGATTAAATTAGCAACTTTATATCAACATTATTATGTTCTCATTCTATATAGCCAATTAAAAGGTCTTTACAGACGTTTGTGGAAGAAATTCATTATACATTTCGATAACGTAAGTTTAGAGGCTATAAATTCGACTTCCCCAATTTTGAATTAAAAAGTGGCACCAAATATAACTTATTTGATTGTATTAACAACTTTTTATTGAATTTATTACGTTTTCATTATTTATAACTAACAAACAGGTTTTTCTAGACGCTTTTGGATGAAATTATTTGTATATTTCTCTTTAAAAATAACATAAGTTTAGATTCAATAAATTTCGACTTGCCTAATTTGAATTGATAAGTGTCACCAGAAATAATTCATTTGATTAAATTAGCAACTTTATATCAACATTATTATGTTCTCATTCTATATAGCCAA
This sequence comes from Lactuca sativa, assembly GCF_002870075.4. NCBI lineage: Eukaryota > Viridiplantae > Streptophyta > Magnoliopsida > Asterales > Asteraceae > Lactuca > Lactuca sativa. Next base: position 7,694,149 of record NC_056626.2, on the reverse strand, counting down.
TTAAAAGGTTTTTCTAGACGCTTTTGGACGAAATTCATTATACATTTCGATAACGTAAGTTTAAAGGCTATAAATTCGACTTCCCCAATTTTGAATTCAAAAGTGGCACCAAATATAATTTATTTGATTGTATTAGCAATTTTTTATCAAATTTATTACGTTTTCATTATTTATAACTAACAAACAGGTTTTTCTTGACGCTTTTGGATGAAATTATTTGTATATTTCTCTTTAATAATAACAAAAGTTTTGATGCAATAAAGTTCGACTTGCCCAATTTGAATTGAGAAGTGTCACCAGAATTAATTCATTTGATTAAATTAGCAACTTTATATCAACATTACTATGTTCTCATTCTATATAGCCAATTAAAAGGTCTTTACAGATGTTTGTGGATGAAATTCATTATACATTTCGATAACATAAGTTTAGAGGCTATAAATTCGACTTCCCCAATTTTGAATTAAAAAGTGGCACCAAATATAACTTATTTGATTGTATTAACAACTTTTTATCGAATTTATTACGTTTTCATTATTTATAACTAACAAACAGGTTTTTCTAGACGTTTTTGGATGAAATTATTTGTATATTTCTCTTTAAAAATAACATAAGTTTAGATGCAATAAAGTTCGACGTGCCTAATTTGAATTGAGAAGTGTCACCAGAAATAATTCATTTGATTAAATTAGCAACTTTATATCAACATTATTATGTTCTCATTGTATATAGCCAATTAAAAGGTTTTTCTAGACGCTTTTGGACGAAATTCATTATACATTTCGATAACGTAAGTTTAAAGGCTATAAATTCGACTTCCCCAATGTTGAATTCAAAAGTGGCACCAAATATAATTTATTTGATTGTATTAGCAATTTTTTATCAAATTTATTACGTTTTCATTATTTATAACTAACAAACAGGTTTTTCTTGACGCTTTTGGATGAAATTATTTGTATATTTCTCTTTAATAATAACAAAAGTTTAGATGCAATAAAGTTCGACTTGCCCAATTTGAATTGAGAAGTGTCACCAGAAATAATTCATTTGATTAAATTAGCAACTTTATATCAACATTATTATGTTCTCATTCTATATAGCCAATTAAAAGGTCTTTACAGACGTTTTTGGATGAAATTCATTATACATTTCGATAACGTAAGTTCAAAGGCTATAAATTCGACTTCCCCAATTTTGAATTCAAAAGTGGCACCAAATATAACTTATTTGATTGTATTAACAACTTTTTATCGAATTTATTACGTTTTCATTATTTATAACTAACAAACAGGTTTTTCTAGACGCTTTTGGATGAAATTATTTGTATATTTCTATTTAAAAATAACATAAGTTTAGATACAATAAAGTTCGACTTGCCTAATTTGAATTGAGAAGTGTCACCAGAAATAATTCATTTGATTAAATTAGCAACTTTATATCAACATTATTATGTTCTCATTCTATATAGCCAATTAAAAGGTTTTTTTAGACGCTTTTGGACGAAATTCATTATACATTTCGATAACGTAAGTTTAGAGGCTATAAATTCGACTTCTCCAATTTTGAATTCAAAAGTGGCACCAAATATAATTTATTTGATTGTATTAGCAATTTTTTATCAAATTTATTACGTTTTCATTATTTATAAGTAACAAATAGGTTTTTCTTGACGCTTTTGGATGAAATTATTTGTATATTTCTCTTTAATAATAACAAAAGTTTAGATGCAATAAAGTTCGACTTGCCCAATTTGAATTGAGAAGTGTCACCAGAAATAATTCATTTGATTAAATTAGCAACTTTATATCAACATTATTATGTTCTCATTCTATATAGCCAATTAAAAGGTCCTTACAGACGTTTTTGGATGAAATTCATTATACATTTCGATAACGTAAGTTTAGAGGCTATAAATTCGACTTCCCCAATTTTGAATTCAAAAGTGGCACCAAATATAACTTATTTGATTGTATTAACAACTTTTTATCGAATTTATTACGTTTTCATTATTTATAACTAACAAACAGGTTTTTCTAGACGCTTTTGGATGAAATTATTATTATATTTCTCTTTAAAAATAACATAAGTTTAGATGCAATAAAGTTCGACTTGCCTAATTTGAATTGAGAAGTGTCACCAGAAATTATTCATTTGATTAAATTAGCAACTTTATATCAACATTATTATGTTCTCATTCTATATAGCCAATTAAAAGGTTTTTATAGACGCTTTTGGACGAAATTCATTATACATTTCGATAATGTAAGTTTAGAGACTATAAATTCGACTTCCCCAAATTTGAATTAAAAAGTGCCACCAAATATAACTTATTTGATTGTATTAACAACTTTTTATCGAATTTATTACGTTTTCATTATTTATAACTAACAAACAGGTTTTTCTAGACGCTTTTGGATGAAATTATTTGTATATTTCTCTTTAAAAATAACATAAGTTTAGATGCAATAAAGTTCGACTTGCCTAATTTGAATTGAGAAGTGTCACCAGAAATAATTCATTTGATTAAATTAGCAACTTTATATCAACATTATTATGTTCTCATTCTATATAGCCAATTAAAAGGTTTTTCTAGACGCTTTTGGACGAAATTCATTATACATTTCGATAACGTAAGTTTAAAGGCTATAAATTCGACTTCCCCAATGTTGAATTCAAAAGTGGCACCAAATATAATTTATTTGATTGTATTAGCAATTTTTTATCAAATTTATTACGTTTTCATTATTTATAACAAACAAACAGGTTTTTCTTGACGCTTTTGGATGAAATTATTTGTATATTTCTCTTTAATAATAACAAAAGTTTAGATGCAATAAAGTTCGACTTGCCCAATTTGAATTGAGAAGTGTCACCAGAAATAATTCATTTGATTAAATTAGCAACTTTATATCAACATTATTATGTTCTCATTCTATATAGCCAATTAAAAGGTCTTTACAGACGTTTTTGGATGAAATTCATTATACATTTCGATAACGTAAGTTCAGAGGCTATAAATTCGACTTCCCCAATTTTGAATTCAAAAGTGGCACCAAATATAACTTATTTGATTGTATTAACAACTTTTTATCAAATTTATTACGTTTTCATTATTTATAACTAACAAACAGGTTTTTCTAGACGCTTTTGGATGAAATTATTTGTATATTTCTATTTAAAAATAACATAAGTTTAGATGCAATAAAGTTCGACTTGCCTAATTTGAATTGAGAAGTGTCACCAGAAATAATTCATTTGATTAAATTAGCAACTTTATATCAACATTATTATGTTCTCATTCTATATAGCCAATTAAAAGGTTTTTTTAGACGCTTTTGGACGAAATTCATTATACATTTCGATAACGTAAGTTTAGAGGCTATAAATTCGACTTCTCCAATTTTGAATTCAAAAGTGGCACCAAATATAATTTATTTGATTGTATTAGCAATTTTTTATCAAATTTATTACGTTTTCATTATTTATAAGTAACAAATAGGTTTTTCTTGACGCTTTTGGATGAAATTATTTGTATATTTCTCTTTAATAATAACAAAAGTTTAGATGCAATAAAGTTCGAGTTGCCCAATTTGAATTGAGAAGTGTCACCAGAAATAATTCATTTGATTAAATTAGCAACTTTATATCAAAATTATTATGTTCTCATTCTATATAGCCAATTAAAAGGTTTTTTTAGACGCTTGTGGACGAAATTCATTATACATTTCGATAACGTAAGTTTAGAGGCTATAAATTCGACTTCCCCAATTTTGAATTCAAAAGTGGCACCAAATATAATTTATTTGATTGTATTAGCAATTTTTTATCAGATTTATTACGTTTTCATTATTTATAAGTAACAAATAGGTTTTTCTTGACGCTTTTGGATGAAATTATTTGTATATTTCTCTTTAATAATAACAAAAGTTTAGATGCAATAAAGTTCGACTTGCCCAATTTGAATTGAGAAGTGTCACCAGAAATAATTCATTTGATTAAATTAGCAACTTTATATCAACATTATTAAGTTCTCATTCTATATAGCCAATTAAAAGGTCCTTACAAACGTTTTTGGATGAAATTCATTATACATTTCGATAACGTAAGTTTAGAGGCTATAAATTCGACTTCCCCAATTTTGAATTCAAAAGTGGCACCAAATATAACTTATTTGATTGTATTAACAACTTTTTATCGAATTTATTACGTTTTCATTATTTATAACTAACAAACAGGTTTTTCTAGACGCTTTTGGATGAAATTATTATTATATTTCTCTTTAAAAATAACATAAGTTTAGATGCAATAAAGTTCGACTTGCCTAATTTGAATTGAGAAGTGTCACCAGAAATAATTCATTTGATTAAATTAGCAACTTTATATCAACATTATTATGTTCTCATTCTATATAGCCAATTAAAAGGTTTTTATAGACGCTTTTGGACGAAATTCATTATACATTTCGATAATGTAAGTTTAGAGAGTATAAATTCGACTTCCCCAAATTTGAATTAAAAAGTGCCACCAAATATAACTTATTTGATTGTATTAACAACTTTTTATCGAATTTATTACGTTTTCATTATTTATAACTAACAAACAGGTTTTTCTAGACGCTTTTGGATGAAATTATTATTATATTTCTCTTTAAAAATAACATAAGTTTAGATGCAATAAAGTTCGACTTGCCTAATTTGAATTGAGAAGTGTCACCAGAAATAATTCATTTGATTAAATTAGCAACTTTATATCAACATTATTATGTTCTCATTCTATATAGCCAATTAAAATGTTTTTCTAGACGCTTTTGGACGAAATTCATTATACATTTCGATAACGTAAGTTTAAAGGCTATAAATTCGACTTCCCCAATGTTGAATTCAAAAGTGGCACCAAATATAATTTATTTGATTGTATTAGCAATTTTTTATCAAATTTATTACGTTTTCATTATTTATAACTAACAAACAGGTTTTTCTTGACGCTTTTGGATGAAATTATTTGTATATTTCTCTTTAATAATAACAAAAGTTTAGATGCAATAAAGTTCGACTTGCCCAATTTGAATTGAGAAGTGTCACCAGAAATAATTCATTTGATTAAATTAGCAACTTTATATCAACATTATTATGTTCTCATTCTATATAGCCAATTAAAAGGTCTTTACAGACGTTTTTGGATGAAATTTATTATACATTTCGATAACGTAAGTTTAGAGGCTATAAATTCGACTTCCCCAATTTTGAATTCAAAAGTGGCACCAAATATAACTTATTTGATTGTATTAACAACTTTTTATCGAATTTATTACGTTTTCATTATTTATAACTAACAAACAGGTTTTTCTAGACGCTTTTGGATGAAATTATTTGTATATTTCTATTTAAAAATAACAGAAGTTTAGATGCAATAAAGTTCGACTTGCCTAATTTGAATTGAGAAGTGTCACCAGAAATAATTCATTTGATTAAATTAGCAACTTTATATCAACATTATTATGTTCTCATTCTATATAGCCAATTAAAAGGTTTTTTTAGACGCTTTTGGACGAAATTCATTATACATTTCGATAACGTAAGTTTGGAGGCTATAAATTCGACTTCCCCAATTTTGAATTCAAAAGTGGCACCAAATATAACTTATTTGATTGTATTAACAACTTTTCATCGAATTTATTACGTTTTCATTATTTATAACTAACAAACAGGTTTTTCTAGACGCTTTTGGATGAAATTATTTGTATATTTCTATTTAAAAATAACATAAGTTTAGATGCAATAAAGTTCGACTTGCCTAATTTGAATTGAGAAGTGTCACCAGAAATAATTCATATGATTAAATTAGCAACTTTATATCAAAATTATTATGTTCTCATTCTATATAGCCAATTAAAAGGTTTTTTTAGACGCTTGTGGACGAAATTCATTATACATTTCGATAACGTAAGTTTAGAGGCTATAAATTCGACTTCCCCAATTTTGAATTCAAAAGTGGCACCAAATATAATTTATTTGATTGTATTAGCAATTTTTTATCAGATTTATTACGTTTTCATTATTTATAAGTAACAAATAGGTTTTTCTTGACGCTTTTGGATGAAATTATTTGTATATTTCTCTTTAATAATAACAAAAGTTTAGATGCAATAAAGTTCGACTTGCCCAATTTGAATTGAGAAGTGTCACCAGAAATAATTCATTTGATTAAATTAGCAACTTTATATCAACATTATTATGTTCTCATTCTATATAGCCAATTAAAAGGTCTTTACAGACGTTTTTGGATGAAATTCATTATACATTTCGATAAGGTAAGTTCAAAGGCTATAAATTCGACTTCCCCAATTTTGAATTCAAAAGTGGCACCAAATATAACTTATTTGATTGTATTAACAACTTTTTATCGAATTTATTACGTTTTCATTATTTATAACTAACAAACAGGTTTTTCTAGACGCTTTTGGATGAAATTATTTGTATATTTCTATTTAAAAATAACATAAGTTTAGATACAATAAAGTTCGACTTGCCTAATTTGAATTGAGAAGTGTCACCAGAAATAATTCATTTGATTAAATTAGCAACTTTATATCAACATTATTATGTTCTCATTCTATATAGCCAATTAAAAGGTTTTTTTACACGCTTTTGGACGAAATTCATTATACATTTCGATAACGTAAGTTTAGAGGCTATAAATTCGACTTCTCCAATTTTGAATTCAAAAGTGGCACCAAATATAATTTATTTGATTGTATTAGCAATTTTTTATCAAATTTATTACGTTTTCATTATTTATAAGTAACAAATAGGTTTTTCTTGACGCTTTTGGATGAAATTATTTGTATATTTCTCTTTAATAATAACAAAAGTTTAGATGCAATAAAGTTCGACTTGCCCAATTTGAATTGAGAAGTGTCACCAGAAATAATTCATTTGATTAAATTAGCAACTTTATATCAACATTATTATGTTCTCATTCTATATAGCCAATTAAAAGGTCCTTACAGACGTTTTTCGATGAAATTCATTATACATTTCGATAACGTAAGTTTAGAGGCTATAAATTCGACTTCCCCAATTTTGAATTCAAAAGTGGCACCAAATATAACTTATTTGATTGTATTAACAACTTTTTATCGAATTTATTACGTTTTCATTATTTATAACTAACAAACAGGTTTTTCTAGACGCTTTTGGATGAAATTATTATTATATTTCTCTTTAAAAATAACATAAGTTTAGATGCAATAAAGTTCGACTTGCCTAATTTGAATTGAGAAGTGTCACCAGAAATTATTCATTTGATTAAATTAGCAACTTTATATCCACATTATTATGTTCTCATTCTATATAGCCAATTAAAAGGTTTTTATAGACGCTTTTGGACGAAATTCATTATACATTTCGATAATGTAAGTTTAGAGACTATAAATTCGACTTCCCCAAATTTGAATTAAAAAGTGCCACCAAATATAACTTATTTGATTGTATTAACAACTTTTTATCGAATTTATTACGTTTTAATTATTTATAACTAACAAACAGGTTTTTCTAGACGCTTTTGGATGAAATTATTTGTATATTTCTCTTTAAAAATAACATAAGTTTAGATGCAATAAAGTTCGACTTGCCTAATTTGAATTGAGAAGTGTCACCAGAAATAATTCATTTGATTAAATTAGCAACTTTATATCAACATTATTATGTTCTCATTCTATATAGCCAATTAAAAGGTTTTTCTAGACGCTTTTGGACGAAATTCATTATACATTTCGATAACGTAAGTTTAAAGGCTATAAATTCGACTTCCCCAATGTTGAATTCAAAAGTGGCACCAAATATAATTTATTTGATTGTATTAGCAATTTTTTATCAAATTTATTACGTTTTCATTATTTATAACAAACAAACAGGTTTTTCTTGACGCTTTTGGATGAAATTATTTGTATATTTCTCTTTAATAATAACAAAAGTTTAGATGCAATAAAGTTCGACTTGCCCAATTTGAATTGAGAAGTGTCACCAGAAATAATTCATTTGATTAAATTAGCAACTTTATATCAACATTATTATGTTCTCATTCTATATAGCCAATTAAAAGGTCTTTACAGACGTTTTTGGATGAAATTCATTATACATTTCGATAACGTAAGTTCAGAGGCTATAAATTCGACTTCCCCAATTTTGAATTCAAAAGTGGCACCAAATATAACTTATTTGATTGTATTAACAACTTTTTATCGAATTTATTACGTTTTCATTATTTATAACTAACAAACAGGTTTTTCTAGACGCTTTTGGATGAAATTATTTGTATATTTCTATTTAAAAATAACATAAGTTTAGATGCAATAAAGTTCGACTTGCCTAATTTGAATTGAGAAGTGTCACCAGAAATAATTCATTTGATTAAATTAGCAACTTTATATCAACATTATTATGTTCTCATTCTATATAGCCAATTAAAAGGTTTTTTTAGACGCTTTTGGACGAAATTCATTATACATTTCGATAACGTAAGTTTAGAGGCTATAAATTCGACTTCTCCAATTTTGAATTCAAAAGTGGCACCAAATATAATTTATTTGATTGTATTAGCAATTTTTTATCAAATTTATTACGTTTTCATTATTTATAAGTAACAAATAGGTTTTTCTTGACGCTTTTGGATGAAATTATTTGTATATTTCTCTTTAATAATAACAAAAGTTTAGATGCAATAAAGTTCGAGTTGCCCAATTTGAATTGAGAAGTGTCACCAGAAATAATTCATTTGATTAAATTAGCAACTTTATATCAAAATTATTATGTTCTCATTCTATATAGCCAATTAAAAGGTTTTTTTAGACGCTTGTGGACGAAATTCATTATACATTTCGATAACGTAAGTTTAGAGGCTATAAATTCGACTTCCCCAATTTTGAATTCAAAAGTGGCACCAAATATAATTTATTTGATTGTATTAGCAATTTTTTATAAGATTTATTACGTTTTCATTATTTATAAGTAACAAATAGATTTTTCTTGACGCTTTTGGATGAAATTATTTGTATATTTCTCTTTAATAATAACAAAAGTTTAGATGCAATAAAGTTCGACTTGCCCAATTTGAATTGAGAAGTGTCACCAGAAATAATTCATTTGATTAAATTAGCAACTTTATATCAACATTATTAAGTTCTCATTCTATATAGCCAATTAAAAGGTCCTTACAAACGTTTTTGGATGAAATTCATTATACATTTCGATAACGTAAGTTTAGAGGCTATAAATTCGACTTCCCCAATTTTGAATTCAAAAGTGGCACCAAATATAACTTATTTGATTGTATTAACAACTTTTTATCGAATTTATTACGTTTTCATTATTTATAACTAACAAACAGGTTTTTCTAGACGCTTTTGGATGAAATTATTATTATATTTCTCTTTAAAAATAACATAAGTTTAGATGCAATAAAGTTCGACTTGCCTAATTTGAATTGAGAAGTGTCACCAGAAATAATTCATTTGATTAAATTAGCAACTTTATATCAACATTATTATGTTCTCATTCTATATAGCCAATTAAAAGGTTTTTATAGACGCTTTTGGACGAAATTCATTATACATTTCGATAATGTAAGTTTAGAGAGTATAAATTCGACTTCCCCAAATTTGAATTAAAAAGTGCCACCAAATATAACTTATTTGATTGTATTAACAACTTTTTATCGAATTTATTACGTTTTCATTATTTATAACTAACAAACAGGTTTTTCTAGACGCTTTTGGATGAAATTATTTGTATATTGCTCTTTAAAAATAACATAAGTTTAGATGCAATAAAGTTCGACTTGCCTAATTTGAATTGAGAAGTGTCACCAGAAATAATTCATTTGATTAAATTAGCAACTTTATATCAACATTATTATGTTCTCATTCTATATAGCCAATTAAAAGGTTTTTCTAGACGCTTTTGGACGAAATTCATTATACATTTCGATAACGTAAGTTTAAAGGCTATAAATTCGACTTCCCCAATGTTGAATTCAAAAGTGGCACCAAATATAATTTATTTGATTGTATTAGCAATTTTTTATCAAATTTATTACGTTTTCATTATTTATAACTAACAAACAGGTTTTTCTTGACGCTTTTGGATGAAATTATTTGTATATTTCTCTTTAATAATAACAAAAGTTTAGATGCAATAAAGTTCGACTTGCCCAATTTGAATTGAGAAGTGTCACCAGAAATAATTCATTTGATTAAATTAGCAACTTTATATCAACATTATTATGTTCTCATTCTATATAGCCAATTAAAAGGTCTTTACAGACGTTTTTGGATGAAATTTATTATACATTTCGATAACGTAAGTTTAGAGGCTATAAATTCGACTTCCCCAATTTTGAATTCAAAAGTGGCACCAAATATAACTTATTTGATTGTATTAACAACTTTTTATCGAATTTATTACGTTTTCATTATTTATAACTAACAAACAGGTTTTTCTAGACGCTTTTGGATGAAATTATTTGTATATTTCTATTTAAAAATAACATAAGTTTAGATGCAATAAAGTTCGACTTGCCTAATTTGAATTGAGAAGTGTCACCAGAAATAATTCATTTGATTAAATTAGCAACTTTATATCAACATTATTATGTTCTCATTCTATATAGCCAATTAAAAGGTTTTTTTAGACGCTTTTGGACGAAATTCATTATACATTTCGATAACGTAAGTTTAGAGGCTATAAATTCGACTTCCCCAATTTTGAATTCAAAAGTGGCACCAAATATAACTTATTTGATTGTATTAACAACTTTTCATCGAATTTATTACGTTTTCATTATTTATAACTAACAAACAGGTTTTTCTAGACGCTTTTGGATGAAATTATTTGTATATTTCTATTTAAAAATAACATAAGTTTAGATGCAATAAAGTTCGACTTGCCTAATTTGAATTGAGAAGTGTCACCAGAAATAATTCATTTGATTAAATTAGCAACTTTATATCAAAATTATTATGTTCTCATTCTATATAGCCAATTAAAAGGTTTTTTTAGACGCTTTTGGACGAAATTCATTATACATTTCGATAACGTAAGTTTAGAGGCTATAAATTTGACTTCCCCAATTTTGAATTCAAAAGTGGCACCAAATATAATTTATTTGATTGTATTAGCATCTTTTTATCAAATTTATTACGTTTTCATTATTTATAACTAACAAACAGGTTTTTCTTGACTCTTTTGGATGAAATTATTTGTATATTTCTCTTTAATAATAACAAAAGTTTAGATGCAATAAAGTTTGACTTGCCCAATTTGAATTGAGAAGTGTCACCAGAAATAATTCATTTGATTAAATTAGCAACTTTATATCAACATTATTATGTTCTCATTCTATATAGCCAATTAAAAGGTCTTTACAGACGTTTGTGGATGAAATTCATTATACATTTCGATAACGTAAGTTTAGAGGCTATAAATTCGACTTCCCCAATTTTGAATTAAAAAGTGGCACCAAATATAACTTATTTGATTGTATTAACAACTTTTTATCGAATTTATTACGTTTTCATTATTTATAACTAACAAACAGGTTTTTCTAGACGCTTTTGGATGAAATTATTTGTATATTTCTATTTAAAAATAACATAAGTTTAGATGCAATAAAGTTCGACTTGCCTAATTTGAATTGAGAAGTGTCACCAGAAATAATTCATTTGATTAAATTAGCAACTTTATATCAAAATTATTATGTTCTCATTCTATATAGCCAATTAAAAGGTTTTTTTAGACGCTTTTGGACGAAATTCATTATACATTTCGATAACGTAAGTTTAGAGGCTATAAATTTGACTTCCCCAATTTTGAATTCAAAAGTGGCACCAAATATAATTTATTTGATTGTATTAGCATCTTTTTGTCAAATTTATTACGTTTTCATTATTTATAACTAACAAACAGGTTTTTCTTGACTCTTTTGGATGAAATTATTTGTATATTTCTCTTTAATAATAACAAAAGTTTAGATGCAATAAAGTTTGACTTGCCCAATTTGAATTGAGAAGTGTCACCAGAAATAATTCATTTGATTAAATTAGCAACTTTATATCAACATTATTATGTTCTCATTCTATATAGCCAATTAAAAGGTCTTTACAGACGTTTGTGGATGAAATTCATTATACATTTCGATAACGTAAGTTTAGAGGCTATAAATTCGACTTCCCCAATTTTGAATTAAAAAGTGGCACCAAATATAACTTATTTGATTGTATTAACAACTTTTTATCGAATTTATTACGTTTTCATTATTTATAACTAACAAACAGGTTTTTCTAGACGCTTTTCGATGAAATTATTTGTATATTTCTCTTTAAAAATAACATAAGTTTAGATGCAATAAAGTTCGACTTGCCTAATTTGAATTGAGAAGTGTCACCAGAAATAATTCATTTGATTAAATTAGCAACTTTATATCAACATTATTATGTTCTCATTCTATATAGCCAATTAAAAGGTTTTTTTAGACGCTTTTGGACGAAATTCATTATACATTTCGATAACGTAAGTTTAGAGGCTATAAATTCGACTTCCCCAATTTTGAATTCAAAAGTGGCACCAAATATAATTTATTTGATTGTATTAGCAATTTTTTATCAAATTTATTACGTTTTCATTATTTATAACTAACAAATAGTTTTTCTTGACGCTTTTGGATGAAATTATTTGTATATTTCTCTTTAATAATAACAAAAGTTTATATGCAATAAAGTTCGACTTGCCCAATTTGAATTGAGAAGTGTCACCAGAAATAATTCATTTGATTAAATTAGCAACTTTATATCAACATTATTATGTTCTCATTCTATATAGCCAATTAAAAGGTCCTTACAGACGTTTTTGGATGAAATTCATTATACATTTCGATAACGTAAGTTTAGAGGCTATAAATTCGACTTCCCCAATTTTGAATTCAAAAGTGGCACCAAATATAACTTATTTGATTGTATTAACAACTTTTTATCGAATTTATTACGTTTTCATTATTTATAACTAACAAACAGGTTTTTCTAGAAGCTTTTGGATGAAATTATTATTATATTTCTCTTTAAAAATAACATAAGTTTAGATGCAATAAAGTTCGACTTGCCTAATTTGAATTGAGAAGTGTCACCAGAAATAATTCATTTGATTAAATTAGCAACTTTATATCAACATTATTATGTTCTCATTCTATATAGCCAATTAAAAGGTTTTTATAGATGCTTTTGGACGAAATTCATTATACATTTCGATAACGTAAGTTTAGAGACTATAAATTCGACTTATCCAAATTTGAATTCAAAAGTGACACCAAATATAATTTATTTGATTGTATTAGCAACTTTTTATCAAATTTATTACGTTTTCATTATTTATAACTAACAAACAGGTTTTTCTTGATGCTTTTGGATAAAATTATTTGTATATTTCTCTTTAATAATAACATAAGTTTAGATGCAATAAAGTTCGACTTGCCCAATTTGAATAAAGAAGTGTCACCAGAAATAGTTCATTTGATTAAATTAGCAACTTTATATCAACATTATTATGTTCTCATTCTATATAGCCAATTAAAAGGTCTTTACAGACGTTTTTGGATGAAATTCATTATACATTTCGATAATTTATGTTTAAAGGCTATAAATTCGACTTCTCCAAATTTGAATTCAAAAGTGGCACCAAATATAATTTATTTGATTGAATTAGCAATTTTTTACCCAATTTATTACGTTTTCATTATTTATAACTAACAAACAGGTTTTTCTACTCACTTTTGGATGAAATTATTTGTATATTTCTCTTTAAAAATAACATAAGTTTAGACGCTTTTGGACGAAATTCATTATAAATTTCGATAACATAAGTTTAGAGTCTATAAATTCGACTTCCCCAATTTTGAATTCAAAAGTGGCACCAAATATAATTTATTTGATTGTATTAGCAACTTTTTATCAAATTTATTACGTTTTCATTATTTATAACTAACAAACAGGTTTTTCTTGATGCTTTTGGATAAAATTATTTGTACATTTCTCTTTAATAATAATAAAAGTTTAGATGCAATAAAGTTCGACTTGCCCAATTTGAATTGAGAAGTGTCACCAGAAATAATTCATTTGATTAAATTAGCAACTTTATATCAACATTATTGTGTTCTCATTCTATATAGCCAATTAAAAGGTTTTTACAGACGTTTTTGGATGAAATTCATTATACATTTCGATAACGTAAGTTTAGAGGCTATAAATTCGACTTCCCCAATTTTGAATTCAAAAGTGGCACCAAATATAATTATTTGATTGTATTAACAACTTTTTATCGAATTTATTACGTTTTCATTATTTATAACTAACAAACAGGTTTTTCTAGACGCTTTTGGATGAAATTATTTGTATATTTCTCTTTAAAAATAACATAAGTTTAGATGCAATAAAGTTCGACTTGCCTAATTTGAATTGAGAAGTGTCACCAGAAATAATTCATTTGATTAAATTAGCAACTTTATATCAACATTATTATGTTCTCATTCTATATAGCCAATTAAAAGGTTTTTCTTGACGCTTTTGGACGAAATTCATTATACATTTCGATAACGTAAGTTTAAAGGCTATAAATTCGACTTCCCCAATGTTGAATTCAAAAGTGGCACCAAATATAATTTATTTGATAGTATTAGCAATTTTTTATCAAATTTATTACGTTTTCATTATTTATAACTAACAAACAGGTTTTGCTTGACGCTTTTGGATGAAATTATTTGTATATTTCTCTTTAATAATAACAAAAGTTTAGATGCAATAAAGTTCGACTTGCCCAATTTGAATTGAGAAGTGTCACCAGAAATAATTCATTTGATTAAATTAGCAACTTTATATCAACATTATTATGTTCTCATTCTATATAGCCAATTAAAAGGTTTTTATAGACGCTTTTGGACGAAATTCATTATACATTTCGATAATGTAAGTTTAGAGAGTATAAATTCGACTTCCCCAAATTTGAATTAAAAAGTGCCACCAAATATAACTTATTTGATTGTATTAACAACTTTTTATCGAATTTATTACGTTTTCATTATTTATAACTAACAAACAGGTTTTTCTAGACGCTTTTGGATGAAATTATTTGTATATTTCTCTTTAAAAATAACATAAGTTTAGATGCAATAAAGTTCGACTTGCCTAATTTGAATTGAGAAGTGTCACCAGAAATAATTCATTTGATTAAATTAGCAACTTTATATCAACATTATTATGTTCTCATTCTATATAGCCAATTAAAAGGTTTTTCTAGACGCTTTTGGACGAAATTCATTATACATTTCGATAACGTAAGTTTAAAGGCTATAAATTCGACTTCCCCAATGTTGAATTCAAAAGTGGCACCAAATATAATTTATTTGATTGTATTAGCAATTTTTTATCAAATTTATTACGTTTTCATTATTTATAACTAACAAACAGGTTTTTCTTGACGCTTTTGGATGAAATTATTTGTATATTTCTCTTTAATAATAACAAAAGTTTAGATGCAATAAAGTTCGACTTGCCCAATTTGAATTGAGAAGTGTCACCAGAAATAATTCATTTGATTAAATTAGCAACTTTATATCAACATTATTATGTTCTCATTCTATATAGCCAATTAAAAGGTCTTTACAGACGTTTTTGGATGAAATTCATTATACATTTCGATAACGTAAGTTCAGAGGCTATAAATTCGACTTCCCCAATTTTGAATTCAAAAGTGGCACCAAATATAACTTATTTGATTGTATTAACAACTTTTTATCGAATTTATTACGTTTTCATTATTTATAACTAACAAACAGGTTTTTCTAGACGCTTTTGGATGAAATTATTTGTATATTTCTATTTAAAAATAACATAAGTTTAGATGCAATAAAGTTCGACTTGCCTAATTTGAATTGAGAAGTGTCACCAGAAATAATTCATTTGATTAAATTAGCAACTTTATATCAACATTATTATGTTCTCATTCTATATAGCCAATTAAAAGGTTTTTTAGACGCTTTTGGACGAAATTCATTATACATTTCGATAACGTAAGTTTAGAGGCTATAAATTCGACTTCCCCAATTTTGAATTCAAAAGTGGCACCAAATATAACTTATTTGATTGTCTTAACAACTTTTTATCGAATTTATTACGTTTTCATTATTTATAACTAACAAACAGGTTTTTCTAGACGCTTTTGGATGAAATTATTTGTATATTTCTATTTAAAAATAACATAAGTTTAGATGCAATAAAGTTCGACTTGCCTAATTTGAATTGAGAAGTGTCACCAGAAATAATTCATTTGATTAAATTAGCAACTTTATATCAAAATTATTATGTTCTCATTCTATATAGCCAATTAAAAGGTTTTTTTAGACGCTTTTGGACGAAATTCATTATACATTTCGATAACGTAAGTTTAGAGGCTATAAATTCGACTTCCCCAATTTTGAATTCAAAAGTGGCACCAAGTATAATTTATTTGATTGTATTAGCATCTTTTTATCAAATTTATTACGTTTTCATTATTTATAACTAACAAACAGGTTTTTCTTGACTCTTTTGGATGAAATTATTTGTATATTTCTCTTTGGTAATAACAAAAGTTTAGATGCAATAAAGTTTGACTTGCCCAATTTGAATTGAGAAGTGTCACCAGAAATAATTCATTTGATTAAATTAGCAACTTTATATCAACATTATTATGTTCTCATTCTATATAGCCAATTAAAAGGTCTTTACAGACGTTTGTGGATGAAATTCATTATACATTTCGATAACGTAAGTTTAGAGGCTATAAATTCGACTTCCCCAATTTTGAATTAAAAAGTGGCACCAAATATAACTTATTTGATTGTATTAACAACTTTTTATCGAATTTATTACGTTTTCATTATTTATAACTAACAAACAGGTTTTTCTAGACGCTTTTCGATGAAATTATTTGTATATTTCTCTTTAAAAATAACATAAGTTTAGATGCAATAAAGTTCGACTTGCCTAATTTGAATTGAGAAGTGTCACCAGAAATAATTCATTTGATTAAACTAGCAACTTTATATCAACATTATTATGTTCTCATTCTATATAGCCAATTAAAAGGTTTTTTTAGACGCTTTTGGACGAAATTCATTATACATTTCGATAACGTAAGTTTAGAGGCTATAAATTCGACTTCCCCAATTTTGAATTCAAAAGTGGCACCAAATATAATTTATTTGATTGTATTAGCAATTTTTTATCAAATTTATTACGTTTTCATTATTTATAACTAACAAATAGTTTTTCTTGACGCTTTTGGATGAAATTATTTGTATATTTCTCTTTAATAATAACAAAAGTTTATATGCAATAAAGTTCGACTTGCCCAATTTGAATTGAGAAGTGTCACCAGAAATAATTCATTTGATTAAATTAGCAACTTTATATCAACATTATTATGTTCTCATTCAATATAGCCAATTAAAAGGTCCTTACAGACGTTTTTGGATGAAATTCATTATACATTTCGATAACGTAAGTTTAGAGGCTATAAATTCGACTTCCCCAATTTTGAATTCAAAAGTGGCACCAAATATAACTTATTTGATTGTATTAACAACTTTTTATCGAATTTATTACGTTTTCATTATTTATAACTAACAAACAGGTTTTTCTAGAAGCTTTTGGATGAAATTATTATTATATTTCTCTTTAAAAATAGCATAAGTTTAGATGCAATAAAGTTCGACTTGCCTAATTTGAATTGAGAAGTGTCACCAGAAATAATTCATTTGATTAAATTAGCAACTTTATATCAACATTATTATGTTCTCATTCTATATAGCCAATTAAAAGGTTTTTATAGATGCTTTTGGACGAAATTCATTATACATTTCGATAACGTAAGTTTAGAGACTATAAATTCGACTTCCCCAAATTTGAATTCAAAAGTGACACCAAATATAATTTATTTGATTGTATTAGCAACTTTTTATCAAATTTATTACGTTTTCATTATTTATAACTAACAAACAGGTTTTTCTTGATGCTTTTGGATAAAATTATTTGTATATTTCTCTTTAATAATAACATAAGTTTAGATGCAATAAAGTTCGACTTGCCCAATTTGAATAGAGAAGTGTCACCAGAAATAGTTCATTTGATTAAATTAGCAACTTTATATCAACATTATTATGTTCTCATTCTATATAGCCAATTAAAAGGTCTTTACAGACGTTTTTGGATGAAATTCATTATACATTTCGATAATTTATGTTTAAAGGCTATAAATTCGACTTCTCCAAATTTGAATTCAAAAGTGGCACCAAATATAATTTATTTGATTGAATTAGCAATTTTTTACCCAATTTATTACGTTTTCATTATTTATAACTAACAAACAGGTTTTTCTACTCACTTTTGGATGAAATTATTTGTATATTTCTCTTTAAAAATAACATAAGTTTAGACGCTTTTGGACGAAATTCATTATAAATTTCGATAACATAAGTTTAGAGGCTATAAATTCGACTTCCCCAATTTTGAATTCAAAAGTGGCACCAAATATAATTTATTTGATTGTATTAGCAACTTTTTATCAAATTTATTACGTTTTCATTATTTATAACTAACAAACAGGTTTTTCTTGATGCTTTTGGATAAAATTATTTGTATATTTCTCTTTAATAATAAAAGTTTAGATGCAATAAAGTTCGACTTGCCCAATTTGAATTGAGAAGTGTCACCAGAAATAATTCATTTGATTAAATTAGCAACTTTATATCAACATTATTATGTTCTCATTCTATATAGCCAATTAAAAGGTTTTTCTAGACGCTTTTGGACGAAATTCATTATACATTTCGATAACGTAAGTTTAAAGGCTATAAATTCGAGTTCCCCAATTTTGAATTCAAAAGTGGCACCAAATATAATTTATTTGATTGTATTAGCAATTTTTTATCAAATTTATTACGTTTTCATTATTTATAACTAACAAACAGGTTTTTCTTGACGCTTTTGGATGAAATTATTTGTATATTTCTCTTTAATAATAACAAAAGTTTAGATGCAATAAGGTTCGACTTGCCCAATTTGAATTGAGAAGTGTCACCAGAAATAATTCATTTGATTAAATTAGCAACTTTATATCAACATTATTATATTCTCATTCTATATAGCCAATTAAAAGGTCTTTACAGACGTTTTTGGATGAAATTCATTATACATTTCGATAACGTAAGTTTAGAGGCTATAAATTCGACTTCCCCAATTTTGAATTCAAAAGTGGCACCAAATATAACTTATTTGATTGTATTAACAACTTTTTATCGTATTTATTACGTTTTCATTATTTATAACTAACAAACAGGTTTTTCTAGACGCTTTTGGATGAAATTATTTGTATATTTCTCTTTAAAAATAACATAAGTTTAGATGCAATAAAGTTCGAATTGCCTAATTTGAATTGAGAAGTGTCACCAGAAATAATTCATTTGATTAAATTAGCAACTTTATATCAACATTATTATGTTCTCATTCTATATAGCCAATTAAAAGGTTTTTCTAGACGCTTTTGGACGAAATTCATTATATATTTCGATAACGTAAGTTTAGAGGCTATAAATTCGACTTCCCCAATTTTGAATTCAAAAGTGGCACCAAATATAATTTATTTGATTGTATTAGCAATTTTTTATCAAATTTATTACGTTTTCATTATTTATAACTAACAAACAGGTTTTTCTTGACGCTTTTGGATGAAATTATTTGTATATTTTTCTTTAATAATAACAACAGTTTAGATGCAATAAAGTTCGACTTGCCCAATTTGAATTGAGAAGTGTCACCAGAAATAATTCATTTTATTAAATTAGAAACTTTATATCAACATTATTATGTTCTCATTCTATATAGCCAATTAAAAGGTCTTTACAGACGTTTTTGGATGAAATTCATTATACATTTCGATAACGTAAGTTTAGAGGCTATAAATTCGACTTCCCCAATTTTGAATTCAAAAGTGGCACCAAATATAACTTCTTCGATTGTATTAACAACTTTTTACCGAATTTATTACGTTTTCATTATTTATAACTAACAAACAGGTTTTTCTAGACGCTTTTGGATGAAATTATTTGTATATTTCTCTTTAAAAATAACATAAGTTTAGATGCAATAAAGTTCGACTTGCCTAATTTGAATTGAGAAGTGTCACCAGAAATAATTCATTTGATTAAATTAGCAACTTTATATCAACATTATTATGTTCTCATTCTATATAGCCAATTAAAAGGTTTTTCTAGACGCTTTTGGACGAAATTCATTATACATTTCGATAACGTAAGTTTAAAGGCTATAAATTCGACTTCCCCAATTTTGAATTCAAAAGTGGCACCAAATATAATTTATTTGATTGTATTAGCAATTTTTTATCAAATTTATTACGTTTTCATTATTTATAACTAACAAACAGGTTTTTCTTGACGCTTTTGGATGAAATTATTTGTATATTTCTCTTTAATAATAACAACAGTTTAGATGCAATAAAGTTCGACTTGCCCAATTTGAATTGAGAAGTGTCACCAGAAATAATTCATTTTATTAAATTAGCAACTTTATATCAACATTATTATGTTCTCATTCTATATAGCCAATTAAAAGGTCTTTACAGACGTTTTTGGATGAAATTCATTATACATTTCGATAACGTAAGTTTAGAGGCTATAAATTCGACTTCCCCAATTTTGAATTCAAAAGTGGCACCAAATATAACTTCTTCGATTGTATTAACAACTTTTTACCGAATTTATTACGTTTTCATTATTTATAACTAACAAACAGGTTTTTCTAGACGCTTTTGGATGAAATTATTTGTATATTTCTCTTTAAAAATAACATAAGTTTAGATGCAATAAAGTTCGAATTGCCTAATTTGAATTGAGAAGTGTCACCAGAAATAATTCATTTGATTAAATTAGCAACTTTATATCAACATTATTATGTTCTCATTCTATATAGCCAATTAAAAGGTTTTTCTAGACGCTTTTGGACGAAATTCATTATATATTTCGATAACGTAAGTTTAGAGGCTATAAATTCGACTTCCCCAATTTTGAATTCAAAAGTGGCACCAAATATAATTTATTTGATTGTATTAGCAATTTTTTATCAAATTTATTACGTTTTCATTATTTATAACTAACAAACAGGTTTTTCTTGACGCTTTTGGATGAAATTATTTGTATATTTCTCTTTAATAATAACAACAGTTTAGATGCAATAAAGTTCGACTTGCCCAATTTGAATTGAGAAGTGTCACCAGAAATAATTCATTTTATTAAATTAGAAACTTTATATCAACATTATTATGTTCTCATTCTATATAGCCAATTAAAAGGTCTTTACAGACGTTTTTGGATGAAATTCATTATACATTTCGATAACGTAAGTTTAGAGGCTATAAATTCGACTTCCCCAATTTTGAATTCAAAAGTGGCACCAAATATAACTTCTTCGATTGTATTAACAACTTTTTACCGAATTTATTACGTTTTCATTATTTATAACTAACAAACAGGTTTTTCTAGACGCTTTTGGATGAAATTATTTGTATATTTCTCTTTAAAAATAACATAAGTTTAGATGCAATAAAGTTCGACTTGCCTAATTTGAATTGAGAAGTGTCACCAGAAATAATTCATTTGATTAAATTAGCAACTTTATATCAACATTATTATGTTCTCATTCTATATAGCCAATTAAAAGGTTTTTCTAGACGCTTTTGGACGAAATTCATTATACATTTCGATAACGTAAGTTTAAAGGCTATAAATTCGACTTCCCCAATTTTGAATTCAAAAGTGGCACCAAATATAATTTATTTGATTGTATTAGCAATTTTTTATCAAATTTATTACGTTTTCATTATTTATAACTAACAAACAGGTTTTTCTTGACGCTTTTGGATGAAATTATTTGTATATTTCTCTTTAATAATAACAACAGTTTAGATGCAATAAAGTTCGACTTGCCCAATTTGAATTGAGAACTGTCACCAGAAATAATTCATTTGATTAAATTAGCAACTTTATATCAACATTATTATGTTCTCATTCTATATAGCCAATTAAAAGGTCTTTACAGACGTTTTTGGATGAAATTCATTATACATTTCGATAACGTAAGTTTAGAGGCTATAAATTCGACTTCCCCAATTTTGAATTCAAAAGTGCCACCAAATATAACTTATTCGATTGTATTAACAACTTTTTATCGAATTTATTACGTTTTCATTATTTATAACTAACAAACAGGTTTTTCTAGACGCTTTTGGATGAAATTATTTTTATATTTCTCTTTAAAAATAACATAAGTTTAGATGCAATAAAGTTCGACTTGCCTAATTTGAATTGAGAAGTATCACCAGAAATAATTCATTTGATTAAATTAGCAACTTTATATCAACATTATTATGTTCTCATTCTATATAGCCAATTAAAAGGTTTTTCTAGACGCTTTTGGACGAAACTCATTATATATTTCGATAACGTAAGTTTAGAGGCTATAAATTCGACTTCCCCAATTTTGAATTCAAAAGTGGCACCAAATATAATTTATTTGATTGTATTAGCAATTTTTTATCAAATTTATTACGTTTTCATTATTTATAACTAACAAACAGGTTTTTCTTGACGCTTTTGGATGAAATTATTTGTATATTTCTCTTTAATAATAACAAAAGTTTAGATGCAATAAAGTTCGACTTGCCCAATTTGAATTGAGAAGTGTCACCAGAAATAATTCATTTGATTAAATTAGCAACTTTATATCAACATTATTATGTTCTCATTCTATATAGCCAATTAAAAGGTCTTTACAGAAGTTTTTGGATGAAATTCATTATACATTTCGATAACGTAAGTTTAGAGGCTATAAATTCGACTTCCCCAATTTTGAATTCAAAAGTGGCACCAAATATAACTTATTTGATTGTATTAACAACTTTTTATCGAATTTATTACGTTTTCATTATTTATAACTAAGAAACAAGTTTTTCTAGACGCTTTTGGATGAAATTATTTGTATATTTCTCTTTAAAAATAACATAAGTTTAGATGCAATAAAGTTCGACTTGCCTAATTTGAATTGAGAAGTGTCACCAGAAATAATTCATTTGATTAAATTAGCAACTTTATATCAACATTATTATTTTCTCATTCTATATAGCCAATTAAAAGGTTTTTCTAGACTCTTTTGGACGAAACTCATTATATATTTCGATAACGTAAGTTTAGAGGCTATAAATTCGACTTCCCCAATTTTGAATTCAAAAGTGGCACCAAATATAATTTATTTGATTGTATTAGCAATTTTTTATCAAATTTATTACGTTTTCATTATTTATAACTAACAAACAGGTTTTTCTTGACGCTTTTGGATGAAATTATTTGTATATTTCTCTTTAATAATAACAAAAGTTTAGATGCAATAAAGTTCGACTTGCCCAATTTGAATTGAGAAGTGTCACCAGAAATAATTCATTTGATTAAATTAACAACTTTATATCAACATTATTATGTTCTCATTCTATATTGCCAATTAAAAGGTCCTTACAGACGTTTTTGGATGAAATTCATTATACATTTCGATAACGTAAGTTTAGAGGCTATAAATTCGACTTCCCCAATTTTGAATTCAAAAGTGGCACCAAATATAACTTATTTGATAGTATTAACAACTTTTTATCGAATTTATTACGTTTTCATTATTTATAACTAACAAAAAGGTTTTTCTAGACGCTTTTGGATAAATTATTTGTATATTTCTCTTTAAAAATAACATAAGTTTAGATGCAATAAAGTTCGACTTGCCCAATTTGAATTGAGAAGTGTCACCAGAAATAATTCATTTGATTAAATTAGCAACTTTATATCAACATTATTATGTTCTCATTCTATATAGCCAATTAAAAGGTCTTTACAGACGTTTTTGGATGAAATTCATTATACATTTCGATAACGTAAGTTCAGAGGCTATAAATTCGACTTCCCCAATTTTGAATTCAAAAGTGGCACCAAATATAAATTATTTGATTGTATTAACAACTTTTTATCGAATTTATTACGTTTTCATTATTTATAACTAACAAACAGGTTTTTCTAGATGCTTTTGGATGAAATTATTTGTATATTTCTCTTTAATAATAACAAAAGTTTAGATGCAATAAAGTTCGACTTGCCTAATTTGAATAGAGAAGTGTCACCAGAAATAGTTCATTTGATTAAATTAGCAACTTTATATCAACATTATTATGTTCTCATTCTATATAGCCAATTAAAAGGTCTTTACAGACGTTTTTGGATGAAATTCATTATACATTTCGATAACGTAAGTTTAGAGGCTATAAATTCGACTTCCCCAATTTTGAATTCAAAAGTGGCACCAAATATAACTTATTTGATTGTATTAACAACTTTTTATCGAATTTATTACGTTTTCATTATTTATAACTAACAAACAGGTTTTTCTAGACGCTTTTGGATGAAATTATTATTATATTTCTCTTTAAAAATAACATAAGTTTAGATGCAATAAAGTTCGACTTGCCTAATTTGAATAGAGAAGTGTCACCAGAAATAGTTCATTTGATTAAATTAGCAACTTTATATCAACATTATTATGTTCTCATTCTATATAGCCAATTAAAAGGTCTTTACAGACGTTTTTGGGCGAAATTCATTATACATTTCGATATCGTAAGTTTAGAGGCTATAAATTCGACTTCCCCAAATTTGAATTCAAAAGTGGCACCAAATAAAATTTATCAAATTTATTACGTTTTCATTATTTATAAGTAACAAACAGGTTTTTCTTGACGCTTTTGGATGAAATTATTTGTATATTTCTCTTTAATAATAACAAAAGTTTAGATGCAATAAAGTTCGACTTGCCCAATTTGAATTGAGAAGTGTCACCAGAAATAATTCATTTGATTAAATTAGCAACTTTATATCAACATTATTATGTTCTCATTCTATATAGCCAATTAAAAGGTCTTTACAGACGTTTTTGGATGAAATTCATTATAAATTTCGATAACGTAAGTTTAGAGGCTATAAATTCGACTTCCCCAATTTTGAATTCAAAAGTGGCACCAAATATAACTTATTTGATTGTATTAGCAACTTTTTATCGAATTTATTACGTTTTCATTATTTATAACTAACAAACAGGTTTTTCTAGACGCTTTTGGATGAAATTATTATTATATTTCTCTTTAAAAATAACATAAGTTTAGATGCAATAAAGTTCGACTTGCCTAATTTGAATAGAGAAGTGTCACCAGAAATAGTTCATTTGATTAAATTAGCAACTTTATATCAACATTATTATGTTCTCATTCTATATAGCCAATTAAAAGGTCTTTACAGACGTTTTTGGATGAAATTGATTATACATTTCGATAATGTATGTTTAAAGGCTATAAATTCGACTTCTCCAAATTTGAATTCAAAAGTGGCACCAAATATAATTTATTTGATTGAATTAGCAATTTTTTACCCAATTTATTACGTTTTCATTATTTATAACTAACAAACAGGTTTTTCTACACGCTTTTGGATGAAATTATTTGTATATTTCTCTTTAAAAATAACATAAGTTTAGATGCAATAAAGTTCGACTTGCACAATTTGAATTGAGAAGTGTCACCAGAAATAATTCATTTGATTAAATTAGCAACTTTATATCAACATTACTATGTTCTCATTCTATATAGCCAATTAAAAGGTTTTTATAGACGCTTTTGGACGAAATTCATTATAAATTTCGATAACATAAGTTTAGAGGCTATAAATTCGACTTCCCCAATTTTGAATTCAAAAGTGGCAACAAATATAATTTATTTGATTGTATTAGCAACTTTTTATCAAATTTATTACGTTTTCATTATTTATAACAAACAAACATGTTTTTCTTGACGCTTTTGGATGAAATTATTTGTATATTTCTCTTTAATAATAACAAAAGTTTAGATGCAATAAAGTTTGACTTGCCCAATATGAATTGAGAAGTGTCACCAGAAATAATTCATTTGATTAAATTAGCAACTTTATATCAACATTATTATGGTCTCATTCTATATAGCCAATTAAAAGGTCTTTACAGACGTTTTTGGATGAAATTCATTATACATTTCGATAACGTAAGTTTAGAGGCTATAAATTCGACTTCCCCAATTTTGAATTCAAAAGTGGCACCAAATATAACTTATTTGATTGTATTAACAACTTTTTATCGAATTTATTACGTTTTCATTATTTATAACTAACAAACAGGTTTTTCTAGACGCTTTTGGATGAAATTATTATTATATTTCTCTTTAAAAATAACATAAGTTTAGATGCAATAAAGTTCGACTTGCCTAATTTGAATAGAGAAGTGTCACCAGAAATAGTTCATTTGATTAAATTAGCAACTTTATATCAACATTATTATGTTCTCATTCTATATAGCCAATTAAAAGGTCTTTACAGACGTTTTTGGGCGAAATTCATTATACATTTCGATATCGTAAGTTTAGAGGCTATAAATTCGACTTCCCCAAATTTGAATTCAAAAGTGGCACCAAATAAAATTTATCAAATTTATTACGTTTTCATTATTTATAACTAACAAACAGGTTTTTCTTGACGCTTTTGGATGAAATTATTTGTATATTTCTCTTTAATAATAACAAAAGTTTAGATGCAATAAAGTTCGACTTGCCCAATTTGAATTGAGAAGTGTCACCAGAAATAATTCATTTGATTAAATTAGCAACTTTATATCAACATTATTATGTTCTCATTCTATATAGCCAATTAAAAGGTCTTTACAGACGTTTTTGGATGAAATTCATTATAAATTTCGATAACGTAAGTTTAGAGGCTATAAATTCGACTTCCCCAATTTTGAATTCAAAAGTGGCACCAAATATAACTTATTTGATTGTATTAGCAACTTTTTATCGAATTTATTACGTTTTCATTATTTATAACTAACAAACAGGTTTTTCTAGACGCTTTTGGATGAAATTATTATTATATTTCTCTTTAAAAATAACATAAGTTTAGATGCAATAAAGTTCGACTTGCCTAATTTGAATAGAGAAGTGTCACCAGAAATAGTTCATTTGATTAAATTAGCAACTTTATATCAACATTATTATGTTCTCATTCTATATAGCCAATTAAAAGGTCTTTACAGACGTTTTTGGATGAAATTGATTATACATTTCGATAACGTAAGTTTAGAGGCTATAAATTCGACTTCCCCAATTTTGAATTCAAAAGTGGCACCAAATATAACTTATTTGATTGTATTAACAACTTTTTATCGAATTTATTACGTTTTCATTATTTGTAACTAACAAACAGGTTTTTCTAGACGCTTTTGGATGAAATTATTTGTATATTTCTCTTTAGAAATAACATAAGTTTAGATGCAATAAAGTTCGACTTGCCTAATTTGAATTGAGAAGTGTCACCAGAAATAATTCATTTGATTAAATTAGCAACTTTATATCAACGTTATTATGTTCTCATTCTATATAGCCAATTAAAAGGTTTTTCTAGACGCTTTTGGACGAAATTCATTATACATTTCGATAACGTAAGTTTAAAAGTTATAAATTCGACTTCCCCAATTTTGAATTCAAAAGTGGCACCAAATATAATTTATTTGATTGTATTAGCAATTTTTTATCAAATTTATTACGTTTTCATTATTTGTAACTAACAAACAGGTTTTTCTTGACGCTTTTGGATGAAAATATTTGTATATTTCTCTTTAATAATAACAAAAGTTTAGATGCAATAAAGTTCGACTTGCCCAATTTGAATTGAGATGTGTCACCAGAAATAATTCATTTGATTAAATTAGCAACTTTATATCAACATTATTATGTTCTCATTCTATATAGCCAATTAAAAGGTCTTTACAGACGTTTTTGCAAGAAATTCATTATACATTTCGATAACGTAAGTTTAGAGGCTATAAATTCGACTTCCCCAATTTTGAATTCTAAAGTGGCACCAAATATAACTTATTTGATTGTATTAACAACTTTTTATCGAATTTATTACGTTTTCATTATTTATAACTAACAAACAGGTTTTTCTAGACGCTTTTGGATGAAATTATTATTATATTTCTCTTTAAAAATAACATAAGTTTCGATGCAATAAAGTTCGACTTGCCTAATTTGAATTGAGAAGTGTCACCAGAAATAATTCATTTGATTAAATTAGCAACTTTATATCAACATTATTATGTTCTCATTCTATATAGCCAATTAAAAGGTTTTTATAGACGCTTTTGGACGAAATTCATTATACATTTCGATAATGTAAGTTTAGAGGCCATAAATTCGACTTCCCCAAATTTGAATTCAAAAGTGACACCAAATATAATTTATTTGATTGTATTAGCAATTTTTTATCAAATTTATTACGTTTTCATTATTTATAACTAACAAACAGGTTTTTCTTGACGCTTTTGGATGAAATTATTTGTATATTTCTCTTTAATAATAACAAAAGTTTAGATGCAATAAAGTTCGACTTGCCCAATTTGAATTGAGAAGTGTCACCAGAAATAATTCATTTGATTAAATTAGCAACTTTATATCAACATTATTATGTTCTCATTCTATATAGCCAATTAAAAGGTCTTTACAGACGTTTTTGGATGAAATTCATTATAAATTTCGATAACGTAAGTTTAGAGGCTATAAATTCGACTTCCCCAATTTTGAATTCAAAAGTGGCACCAAATATAACTTATTTGATTGTATTAGCAACTTTTTATCGAATTTATTACGTTTTCATTATTTATAACTAACAAACAGGTTTTTCTAGACGCTTTTGGATGAAATTATTATTATATTTCTCTTTAAAAATAACATAAGTTTAGATGCAATAAAGTTCGACTTGCCTAATTTGAATAGAGAAGTGTCACCAGAAATAGTTCATTTGATTAAATTAGCAACTTTATATCAACATTATTATGTTCTCATTCTATATAGCCAATTAAAAGGTCTTTACAGACGTTTTTGGATGAAATTGATTATACATTTCGATAACGTAAGTTTAGAGGCTATAAATTCGACTTCCCCAATTTTGAATTCAAAAGTGGCACCAAATATAACTTATTTGATTGTATTAACAACTTTTTATCGAATTTATTACGTTTTCATTATTTGTAACTAACAAACAGGTTTTTCTAGACGCTTTTGGATGAAATTATTTGTATATTTCTCTTTAGAAATAACATAAGTTTAGATGCAATAAAGTTCGACTTGCCTAATTTGAATTGAGAAGTGTCACCAGAAATAATTCATTTGATTAAATTAGCAACTTTATATCAACGTTATTATGTTCTCATTCTATATAGCCAATTAAAAGGTTTTTCTAGACGCTTTTGGACGAAATTCATTATACATTTCGATAACGTAAGTTTAAAAGTTATAAATTCGACTTCCCCAATTTTGAATTCAAAAGTGGCACCAAATATAATTTATTTGATTGTATTAGCAATTTTTTATCAAATTTATTACGTTTTCATTATTTGTAACTAACAAACAGGTTTTTCTTGACGCTTTTGGATGAAAATATTTGTATATTTCTCTTTAATAATAACAAAAGTTTAGATGCAATAAAGTTCGACTTGCCCAATTTGAATTGAGATGTGTCACCAGAAATAATTCATTTGATTAAATTAGCAACTTTATATCAACATTATTATGTTCTCATTCTATATAGCCAATTAAAAGGTCTTTACAGACGTTTTTGCAAGAAATTCATTATACATTTCGATAACGTAAGTTTAGAGGCTATAAATTCGACTTCCCCAATTTTGAATTCTAAAGTGGCACCAAATATAACTTATTTGATTGTATTAACAACTTTTTATCGAATTTATTACGTTTTCATTATTTATAACTAACAAACAGGTTTTTCTAGACGCTTTTGGATGAAATTATTATTATATTTCTCTTTAAAAATAACATAAGTTTCGATGCAATAAAGTTCGACTTGCCTAATTTGAATTGAGAAGTGTCACCAGAAATAATTCATTTGATTAAATTAGCAACTTTATATCAACATTATTATGTTCTCATTCTATATAGCCAATTAAAAGGTTTTTATAGACGCTTTTGGACGAAATTCATTATACATTTCGATAATGTAAGTTTAGAGGCCATAAATTCGACTTCCCCAAATTTGAATTCAAAAGTGACACCAAATATAATTTATTTGATTGTATTAGCAATTTTTTATCAAATTTATTACGTTTTCATTATTTATAACTAACAAACAGGTTTTTCTTGACGCTTTTGGATGAAATTATTTGTATATTTCTCTTTAATAATAACAAAAGTTTAGATGCAATAAAGTTCGACTTGCCCAATTTGAATTGAGAAGTGTCACCAGAAATAATTCATTTGATTAAATTAGCAACTTTATATCAACATTATTATGTTCTCATTCTATATAGCCAATTAAAAGGTCTTTACAGACGTTTTTGGATGAAATTCATTATACATTTCGATAACGTAAGTTTAGAGGCTATAAATTCGACTTCCCCAATTTTGAATTCAAAAGTGGCACCAAATATAACTTATTTGATTGTATTAACAACTTTTTATCGAATTTATTACGTTTTCATTATTTATAACTAACAAACAGGTTTTTCTAGACGCTTTTGGATGAAATTATTTGTATATTTCTCTTTAAAAATAACATAAGTGTAGATGCAATAAAGTTCGACTTGCCTAATTTGAATTGAGAAGTGTCACCAGAAATAATTCATTTGATTAAATTAGCAACTTTATATCAACATTATTATGTTCTCATTCTATATAGCCAATTAAAAGGTTTTTCTAGACGCTTTTGGACGAAATTCATTATACATTTCGATAACGTAAGTTTAAAGGCTATAAATTCGACTTCCCCAATTTTGAATTCAAAAGTGGCACCAAATATAATTTATTTGATTGTATTAGCAATTTTTTATCAAATTTATTACGTTTTCATTATTTATAACTAACAAACAGGTTTTTCTTGACGCTTTTGGATGAAATTATTTGTATATTTCTCTTTAATAATAACAAAAGTTTAGATGCAATAAAGTTCGACTTGCCCAATTTGAATTGAGAAGTGTCACCAGAAATAATTCATTTGATTAAATTAGCAACTTTATATCAACATTATTATGTTCTCATTCTATATAGCCAATTAAAAAGTCTTTACAGACGTTTTTGGATGAAATTCATTATACATTTCGATAACGTAAGTTTAGAGGCTATAAATTCGACTTCCCCAATTTTGAATTCAAAAGTGGAACCAAATATAACTTATTTGATTGTATTAACAACTTTTTATCGAATTTATTACGTTTTCATTATTTATAACTAACAAACAGGTTTTTCTAGACGCTTTTGGATGAAATTATTTGTATATTTCTCTTTAAAAATAACATAAGTTTAGATGCAATAAAGTTCGACTTGCCTAATTTGAATTGAGAAGTGTCACCAGAAATAATTCATTTGATTAAATTAGCAACTTTATATCAACATTATTATGTTCTCATTCTATATAGCCAATTAAAAGGTTTTTCTAGACGCTTTTGGACGAAACTCATTATATATTTCGATAACGTAAGTTTAGAGGCTATAAATTCGACTTCCCCAATTTTGAATTCAAAAGTGGCACCAAATATAATTTATTTGATTGTCTTAGCAATTTTTTATCAAATTTATTACGTTTTCATTATTTATAACTAAGAAACAGGTTTTTCTTGACGCTTTTGGATGAAATTATTTGTATATTTCTCTTTAATAATAACAAAAGTTTAGATGCAATAAAGTTCGACTTGCCCAATTTGAATTGAGAAGTGTCACCAGAAATAATTCATTTGATTAAATTAGCAACTTTATATCAACATTATTATGTTCTCATTCTATATAGCCAATTAAAAGGTCTTTACAGACGTTTTTGGATGAAATTCATTATACATTTCGATAACGTAAGTTTAGAGGCTATAAATTCGACTTCCCCAATTTTGAATTCAAAAGTGGCACCAAATATAACTTATTTGATTGTATTAACAACTTTTTATCGAATTTATTACGTTTTCATTATTTATAACTAACAAACAGGTTTTTCTAGACGCTTTTGGATGAAATTATTTGTATATTTCTCTTTAAAAATAACATAAGTTTAGATGCAATAAAGTTCGACTTGCCTAATTTGAATTGAGAAGTGTCACCAGAAATAATTCATTTGATTAAATTAGCAACTTTATATCAACATTATTATGTTCTCATTCTATATAGCCAATTAAAAGGTTTTTCTAGACGCTTTTGGACGAAATTCATTATACATTTCGATAACGTAAGTTTAGAGGCTATAAATTCGACTTCCCCAATTTTGAATTCAAAAGTGGCACCAAATATAATTTATTTGATTGTATTAGAAATTTTTTATCAAATTTATTACGTTTTCATTATTTATAACTAACAAACAGGTTTTTCATGACGCTTTTGGATGAAATTATTTGTATATTTCTCTTTAATAATAACAAAAGTTTAGATGCAATAAAGTTCGACTTGCCCAATTTGAATTGAGAAGTGTCACCAGAAATAATTCATTTGATTAAATTAGCAACTTTATATCAACATTATTATGTTCTCATTCTATATAGCCAATTAAAAGGTCTTTACAGACGTTTTTGGATGAAATTCATTATACATTTCGATAACGTAAGTTTAGAGGCTATAAATTCGACTTCCCCAATTTTGAATTCAAAAGTGGAACCAAATATAACTTATTTGATTGTATTAACAACTTTTTATCGAATTTATTACGTTTTCATTATTTATAACTAACAAACAGGTTTTTCTAGACGCTTTTGGATGAAATTATTTGTATATTTCTCTTTAATAATAACAAAAGTTTAGATGCAATAAAGTTCGACTTGCCCAATTTGAATTGAGAAGTGTCACCAGAAATAATTCATTTGATTAAATTAGCAACTTTATATCAACATTATTATGTTCTCATTCTATATAGCCAATTAAAAGGTTTTTCTGCACGCTTTTGGACGAAATTCATTATACATTTCGATAACGTAAGTTTAGAGGCTATAAATTCGACTTCCCCAATTTTGAATTCAAAAGTGGCACCAAATATAATTTATTTGATTGTATTAGCAATTTTTTATCAAATTTATTACGTTTTCATTATTTATAACTAACAAACAGGTTTTTCATGACGCTTTTGGATGAAATTATTTGTATATTTCTCTTTAATAATAACAAAAGTTTAGATGCAATAAAGTTCGACTTGCCCAATTTGAATTGAGAAGTGTCACCAGAAATAATTCATTTGATTAAATTAACAACTTTATATCAACATTATTATGTTCTCATTCTATATAGCCAATTAAAAGGTCCTTACAGACGTTTTTGGATGAAATTCATTATACATTTCGATAACGTAAGTTTAGAGGCTATAAATTCGACTTCCCCAATTTTGAATTCAAAAGTGGCACCAAATATAACTTATTTGATAGTATTAACAACTTTTTATCGAATTTATTACGTTTTCATTATTTATA
Organism: Lactuca sativa; assembly: GCF_002870075.4. Classification (NCBI taxonomy): domain Eukaryota; kingdom Viridiplantae; phylum Streptophyta; class Magnoliopsida; order Asterales; family Asteraceae; genus Lactuca; species Lactuca sativa. Next base: position 7,660,440 of record NC_056626.2, on the reverse strand, counting down.
ACTAACAAACAGGTTTTTCTAGACGCTTTTGGATGAAATTATTTGTATATTTCTCTTTAAAAATAACATAAGTTTAGATGCAATAAAGTTCGACTTGCCTCATTTGAATTGAGAAGTGTCACCATAAATAATTCATTTGATTAAATTAGCAACTTTATATCAACATTATTATGTTCTCATTCTATATAGCCAATTAAAAGGTTTTTCTAGACGCTTTTGGACGAAATTCATTATACATTTCGATAACGTAAGTTTAAAGGCTATAAATTCGACTTCCCCAATTTTGAATTCAAAAGTGGCACCAAATATAATTTAATTGATTGTATTAGCAATTTTTTATCAAATTTATTACGTTTTCATTATTTATAACTAACAAACAGGTTTTTCTTGACGCTTTTGGATGAAATTATTTGTATATTTCTCTTTAATAATAACAAAAGTTTAGATGCAATAAAGTTCGACTTGCCCAATTTGAATTGAGAAGTGTCACCAGAAATAATTCATTTGATTAAATTAGCAACTTTATATCAACATTATTATGTTCTCATTCTATATAGCCAATTAAAAGGTCTTTACAGACGTTTTTGGATGAAATTCATTATACATTTCGATAACGTAAGTTTAGAGGCTATAAATTCGACTTCCCCAATTTTGAATTCAAAAGTGGCACCAAATATAACTTATTTGATTGTATTAACAACTTTTTATCGAATTTATTACGTTTTCATTATTTATAACTAACAAACAGGTTTTTCTAGACGCTTTTGGATGAAATTATTTGTATATTTCTCTTTAAAAATAACATAAGTTTAGATGCAATAAAGTTCGACTTGCCTAATTTGAATTGAGAAGTGTCACCAGAAATAATTCATTTGATTAAATTAGCAACTTTATATCAACATTATTATGTTCTCATTCTATATAGCCAATTAAAAGGTTTTTCTAGACGCTTTTGGACGAAACTCATTATATATTTCGATAACGTAAGTTTAGAGGCTATAAATTCGACTTCCCCAATTTTGAATTCAAAAGTGGCACCAAATATAATTTATTTGATTGTATTAGCAATTTTTTATCAAATTTATTACGTTTTCATAATTTATAACTAACAAACAGGTTTTTCTTGACGCTTTTGGATGAAATTATTTGTATATTTCTCTTTAATAATAACAAAAGTTTAGATGCAATAAAGTTCGACTTGCCCAATTTGAATTGAGAAGTGTCACCAGAAATAATTCATTTGATTAAATTAGCAACTTTATATCAACATTATTATGTTCTCATTCTATATAGCCAATTAAAAGGTCTTTACAGACGTTTTTGGATGAAATTCATTATACATTTCGATAACGTAAGTTTAGAGGCTATAAATTCGACTTCCCCAATTTTGAATTCAAAAGTGGCACCAAATATAACTTATTTGATTGTATTAACAACTTTTTATCGAATTTATTACGTTTTCATTATTTATAACTAACAAACAGGTTTTTCTAGACGCTTTTGGATGAAATTATTTGTATATTTCTCTTTAAAAATAACATAAGTTTAGATGCAATAAAGTTCGACTTGCCTAATTTGAATTGAGAAGTGTCACCAGAAATAATTCATTTGATTAAATTAGCAACTTTATATCAACATTATTATGTTCTCATTCTATATAGCCAATTAAAAGGTTTTTCTAGACGCTTTTGGACGAAATTCATTATACATTTCGATAACGTAAGTTTAGAGACTATAAATTCGACTTCCCCAATTTTGAATTCAAAAGTGGCACCAAATATAATTTATTTGATTGTATTAGAAATTTTTTATCAAATTTATTACGTTTTCATTATTTATAACTAACAAACAGGTTTTTCATGACGCTTTTGGATGAAATTATTTGTATATTTCTCTTTAATAATAACAACAGTTTAGATGCAATAAAGTTCGACTTGCCCAATTTGAATTGAGAAGTGTCACCAGAAATAATTCATTTGATTAAATTAGCAACTTTATATCAACATTATTATGTTCTCATTCTATATAGCCAATTAAAAGGTCTTTACAGACGTTTTTGGATGAAATTCATTATACATTTCGATAACGTAAGTTTAGAGGCTATAAATTCGACTTCCCCAATTTTGAATTCAAAAGTGGAACCAAATATAACTTATTTGATTGTATTAACAACTTTTTATCGAATTTATTACGTTTTCATTATTTATAACTAACAAACAGGTTTTTCTAGACGCTTTTGGATGAAATTATTTGTATATTTCTCTTTAATAATAACAAAAGTTTAGATGCAATAAAGTTCGACTTGCCCAATTTGAATTGAGAAGTGTCACCAGAAATAATTCATTTGATTAAATTAGCAACTTTATATCAACATTATTATGTTCTCATTCTATATAGCCAATTAAAAGGTTTTTCTGCACGCTTTTGGACGAAATTCATTATACATTTCGATAACGTAAGTTTAGAGGCTATAAATTCGACTTCCTCAATTTTGAATTCAAAAGTGGCACCAAATATAATTTATTTGATTGTATTAGCAATTTTTTATCAAATTTATTACGTTTTCATTATTTATAACTAACAAACAGGTTTTTCATGACGCTTTTGGATGAAATTATTTGTATATTTCTCTTTAATAATAACAAAAGTTTAGATGCAATAAAGTTCGACTTGCCCAATTTGAATTGAGAAGTGTCACCAGAAATAATTCATTTGATTAAATTAACAACTTTATATCAACATTATTATGTTCTCATTCTATATAGCCAATTAAAAGGTCCTTACAGACGTTTTTGGATGAAATTCATTATACATTTCGATAACGTAAGTTTAGAGGCTATAAATTCGACTTCCCCAATTTTGAATTCAAAAGTGGCACCAAATATAACTTATTAGATAGTATTAACAACTTTTTATCGAATTTATTACGTTTTCATTATTTATAACTAACAAACAGGTTTTTCTAGACGCTTTTGGATGAAATTATTTGTATATTTCTCTTTAAAAATAACATAAGTTTAGATGCAATAAAGTTCGACTTGCCTAATTTGAATTGAGAAGTGTCACCAGAAATAATTCATTTGATTAAATTAGCAACTTTATATCAACATTATTATGTTCTCATTCTATATAGCCAATTAAAAGGTTTTTCTAGACGCTTTTGGACGAAATTCATTATACATTTCGATAACGTAAGTTTAAAGGCTATAAATTCGACTTCCCCAATTTTGAATTCAAAAGTGGCACCAAATATAATTTATTTGATTGTATTAGCAATTTTTTATCAAATTTATTACGTTTTCATTATTTATAACTAACAAACAGGTTTTTCTTGACGCTTTTGGATGAAATTATTTGTATATTTCTCTTTAATAATAACAAAAGTTTAGATGCAATAAAGTTCGACTTGCCCAATTTGAATTGAGAAGTGTCACCAGAAATAATTCATTTGATTAAATTAGCAACTTTATATCAACATTATTATGTTCTCATTCTATATAGCCAATTAAAAGGTCTTTACAGACGTTTTTGGATGAAATTCATTATACATTTCGATAACGTAAGTTTAGAGGCTATAAATTCGACTTCCCCAATTTTGAATTCAAAAGTGGCACCAAATATAACTTATTTGATTGTATTAACAACTTTTTATCGAATTTATTACGTTTTCATTATTTATAACTAACAAACAGGTTTTTCTAGACGCTTTTGGATGAAATTATTTGTATATTTCTCTTTAAAAATAACATAAGTTTAGATGCAATAAAGTTCGACTTGCCTAATTTGAATTGAGAAGTGTCACCAGAAATAATTCATTTGATTAAATTAGCAACTTTATATCAACATTATTATGTTCTCATTCTATATAGCCAATTAAAAGGTTTTTCTAGACGCTTTTGGACGAAACTCATTATATATTTCGATAACGTAAGTTTAGAGGCTATAAATTCGACTTCCCCAATTTTGAATTCAAAAGTGGCACCAAATATAATTTATTTGATTGTATTAGCAATTTTTTATCAAATTTATTACGTTTTCATAATTTATAACTAACAAACAGGTTTTTCTTGACGCTTTTGGATGAAATTATTTGTATATTTCTCTTTAATAATAACAAAAGTTTAGATGCAATAAAGTTCGACTTGCCCAATTTGAATTGAGAAGTGTCACCAGAAATAATTCATTTGATTAAATTAGCAACTTTATATCAACATTATTATGTTCTCATTCTATATAGCCAATTAAAAGGTCTTTACAGACGTTTTTGGATGAAATTCATTATACATTTCGATAACGTAAGTTTAGAGGCTATAAATTCGACTTCCCCAATTTTGAATTCAAAAGTGGCACCAAATATAACTTATTTGATTGTATTAACAACTTTTTATCGAATTTATTACGTTTTCATTATTTATAACTAACAAACAGGTTTTTCTAGACGCTTTTGGATGAAATTATTTGTATATTTCTCTTTAAAAATAACATAAGTTTAGATGCAATAAAGTTCGACTTGCCTAATTTGAATTGAGAAGTGTCACCAGAAATAATTCATTTGATTAAATTAGCAACTTTATATCAACATTATTATGTTCTCATTCTATATAGCCAATTAAAAGGTTTTTCTAGACGCTTTTGGACGAAATTCATTATACATTTCGATAACGTAAGTTTAGAGGCTATAAATTCGACTTCCCCAATTTTGAATTCAAAAGTGGCACCAAATATAATTTATTTGATTGTATTAGAAATTTTTTATCAAATTTATTACGTTTTCATTATTTATAACTAACAAACAGGTTTTTCATGACGCTTTTGGATGAAATTATTTGTATATTTCTCTTTAATAATAACAAAAGTTTAGATGCAATAAAGTTCGACTTGCCCAATTTGAATTGAGAAGTGTCACCAGAAATAATTCATTTGATTAAATTAACAACTTTATATCAACATTATTATGTTCTCATTCTATATAGCCAATTAAAAGGTCCTTACAGACGTTTTTGGATGAAATTCATTATACATTTCGATAACGTAAGTTTAGAGGCTATAAATTCGACTTCCCCAATTTTGAATTCAAAAGTGGCACCAAATATAACTTATTTGATAGTATTAACAACTTTTTATCGAATTTATTACGTTTTCATTATTTATAACTAACAAACAGGTTTTTCTAGACGCTTTTGGATGAAATTATTTGTATATTTCTCTTTAAAAATAACATAAGTTTAGATGCAATAAAGTTCGACTTGCCTAATTTGAATTGAGAAGTGTCACCAGAAATAATTCATTTGATTAAATTAGCAACTTTATATCAACATTATTATGTTCTCATTCTATATAGCCAATTAAAAGGTCTTTACAGACGTTTTTGGATGAAATTCATTATAAATTTCGATAACGTAAGTTTAGAGGCTATAAATTCGACTTCCCCAATTTTGAATTCAAAAGTGGCACCAAATATAACTTATTTGATTGTATTAGCAACTTTTTATCGAATTTATTACGTTTTCATTATTTATAACTAACAAACAGGTTTTTCATGACGCTTTTGGATGAAATTATTTGTATATTTCTCTTTAATAATAACAAAAGTTTAGATGCAATAAAGTTCGACTTGCCCAATTTAAATTGAGAAGTGTCACCAGAAATAATTCATTTGATTAAATTAGCAACTTTATATCAACATTATTATGTTCTCATTCTATATAGCCAATTAAAAGGTCTTTACAGACGTTTTTGGATGAAATTCATTATACATTTCGATAACGTAAGTTTAGAGGCTATAAATTCGACTTCCCCAATTTTGAATTCAAAAGTGGCACCAAATATAACTTATTTGATTGTATTAACAACTTTTTATCGAATTTATTACGTTTTCATTATTTATAACTAAGAAAGAGGTTTTTCTAGACGCTTTTGGATGAAATTATTTGTATATTTCTCTTTAAAAATAACATAAGTTTAGATGCAATAAAGTTCGACTTGCCTAATTTGAATTGAGAAGTGTCACCAGAAATAATTCATTTGATTAAATTAGCAACTTTATATCAACATTATTATGTTCTCATTCTATATAGCCAATTAAAAGGTTTTTCTAGACGCTTTTGGACGAAATTCATTATACATTTCGATAACGTAAGTTTAAAGGCTATAAATTCGACTTCCCCAATTTTGAATTCAAAAGTGGCACCAAATATAATTTATTTGATTGTATTAGCAATTTTTTATCAAATTTATTACGTTTTCATAATTTATAACTAACAAACAGGTTTTTCTTGACGCTTTTGGATGAAATTATTTGTATATTTCTCTTTAATAATAACAAAAGTTTAGATGCAATAAAGTTCGACTTGCCCAATTTAAATTGAGAAGTGTCACCAGAAATAATTCATTTGATTAAATTAGCAACTTTATATCAACATTATTATGTTCTCATTCTATATAGCCAATTAAAAGGTCTTTACAGACGTTTTTGGATGAAATTCATTATACATTTCGATAACGTAAGTTTAGAGGCTATAAATTCGACTTCCCCAATTTTGAATTCAAAAGTGGCACCAAATATAACTTATTTGATTGTATTAACAACTTTTTATCGAATTTATTACGTTTTCATTATTTATAACTAAGAAAGAGGTTTTTCTAGACGCTTTTGGATGAAATTATTTGTATATTTCTCTTTAAAAATAACATAAGTTTAGATGCAATAAAGTTCGACTTGCCTAATTTGAATTGAGAAGTGTCACCAGAAATAATTCATTTGATTAAATTAGCAACTTTATATCAACATTATTATGTTCTCATTCTATATAGCCAATTAAAAGGTTTTTCTAGACGCTTTTGGACGAAACTCATTATATATTTCGATAACGTAAGTTTAGAGGCTATAAATTCGACTTCCCCAATTTTGAATTCAAAAGTGGCACCAAATATAATTTATTTGATTGTATTAGCAATTTTTTATCAAATTTATTACGTTTTCATTATTTATAACTAAGAAACAGGTTTTTCTTGACGCTTTTGGATGAAATTATTTGTATATTTCTCTTTAATAATAACAAAAGTTTAGATGCAATAAAGTTCGACTTGCCCAATTTGAATTGAGAAGTGTCACCAGAAATAATTCATTTGATTAAATTAGCAACTTTATATCAACATTATTATGTTCTCATTCTATATAGCCAATTAAAAGGTCTTTACAGACGTTTTTGGATGAAATTCATTATACATTTCGATAACGTAAGTTTAGAGGCTATAAATTCGACTTCCCCAATTTTGAATTCAAAAGTGGCACCAAATATAACTTATTTGATTGTATTAACAACTTTTTATCGAATTTATTACGTTTTCATTATTTATAACTAACAAACAGGTTTTTCTAGACGCTTTTGGATGAAATTATTTGTATATTTCTCTTTAAAAATAACATAAGTTTAGATGCAATAAAGTTCGACTTGCCTAATTTGAATTGAGAAGTGTCACCAGAAATAATTCATTTGATTAAATTAGCAACTTTATATCAACATTATTATGTTCTCATTCTATATAGCCAATTAAAAGGTTTTTCTAGACGCTTTTGGACGAAACTCATTATATATTTCGATAACGTAAGTTTAGAGGCTATAAATTCGACTTCCCCAATTTTGAATTCAAAAGTGGCACCAAATATAATTTATTTGATTGTATTAGCAATTTTTTATCAAATTTATTACGTTTTCATTATTTATAACTAACAAACAGGTTTTTCTTGACGCTTTTGGATGAAATTATTTGTATATTTCTCTTTAATAATAACAAAAGTTTAGATGCAATAAAGTTCGACTTGCCCAATTTGAATTGAGAAGTGTCACCAGAAATAATTCATTTGATTAAATTAGCAACTTTATATCAACATTATTATGTTCTCATTCTATATAGCCAATTAAAAGGTCTTTACAGACGTTTTTGGATGAAATTCATTATACATTTCGATAACGTAAGTTTAGAGGCTATAAATTCGACTTCCCCAATTTTGAATTCAAAAGTGGCACCAAATATAACTTATTTGATTGTATTAACAACTTTTTATCGAATTTATTACGTTTTCATTATTTATAACTAAGAAAGAGGTTTTTCTAGACGCTTTTGGATGAAATTATTTGTATATTTCTCTTTAAAAATAACATAAGTTTAGATGCAATAAAGTTCGACTTGCCTAATTTGAATTGAGAAGTGTCACCAGAAATAATTCATTTGATTAAATTAGCAACTTTATATCAACATTATTATGTTCTCATTCTATATAGCCAATTAAAAGGTTTTTCTAGACGCTTTTGGACGAAATTCATTATACATTTCGATAACGTAAGTTTAAAGGCTATAAATTCGACTTCCCCAATTTTGAATTCAAAAGTGGCACCAAATATAATTTATTTGATTGTATTAGCAATTTTTTATCAAATTTATTACGTTTTCATAATTTATAACTAACAAACAGGTTTTTCTTGACGCTTTTGGATGAAATTATTTGTATATTTCTCTTTAATAATAACAAAAGTTTAGATGCAATAAAGTTCGACTTGCCCAATTTGAATTGAGAAGTGTCACCAGAAATAATTCATTTGATTAAATTAGCAACTTTATATCAACATTATTATGTTCTCATTCTATATAGCCAATTAAAAGGTCTTTACAGACGTTTTTGGATGAAATTCATTATACATTTCGATAACGTAAGTTTAGAGGCTATAAATTCGACTTCCCCAATTTTGAATTCAAAAGTGGCACCAAATATAACTTATTTGATTGTATTAACAACTTTTTATCGAATTTATTACGTTTTCATTATTTATAACTAAGAAACAGGTTTTTCTAGACGCTTTTGGATGAAATTATTTGTATATTTCTCTTTAAAAATAACATAAGTTTAGATGCAATAAAGTTCGACTTGCCTAATTTGAATTGAGAAGTGTCACCAGAAATAATTCATTTGATTAAATTAGCAACTTTATATCAACATTATTATGTTCTCATTCTATATAGCCAATTAAAAGGTTTTTCTAGACGCTTTTGGACGAAACTCATTATATATTTCGATAACGTAAGTTTAGAGGCTATAAATTCGACTTCCCCAATTTTGAATTCAAAAGTGGCACCAAATATAATTTATTTGATTGTATTAGCAATTTTTTATCAAATTTATTACGTTTTCATTATTTATAACTAAGAAACAGGTTTTTCTTGACGCTTTTGGATGAAATTATTTGTATATTTCTCTTTAATAATAACAAAAGTTTAGATGCAATAAAGTTCGACTTGCCCAATTTGAATTGAGAAGTGTCACCAGAAATAATTCATTTGATTAAATTAGCAACTTTATATCAACATTATTATGTTCTCATTCTATATAGCCAATTAAAAGGTCTTTACAGACGTTTTTGGATGAAATTCATTATACATTTCGATAACGTAAGTTTAGAGGCTATAAATTCGACTTCCCCAATTTTGAATTCAAAAGTGGCACCAAATATAACTTATTTGATTGTATTAACAACTTTTTATCGAATTTATTACGTTTTCATTATTTATAACTAACAAACAGGTTTTTCTAGACGCTTTTGGATGAAATTATTTGTATATTTCTCTTTAAAAATAACATAAGTTTAGATGCAATAAAGTTCGACTTGCCTAATTTGAATTGAGAAGTGTCACCAGAAATAATTCATTTGATTAAATTAGCAACTTGATATCAACATTATTATGTTCTCATTCTATATAGCCAATTAAAAGGTTTTTCTAGACGCTTTTGGACGAAATTCATTATACATTTCGATAACGTAAGTTTAGAGGCTATAAATTCGACTTCCCCAATTTTGAATTCAAAGTGGCACCAAATATAATTTATTTGATTGTATTAGCAATTTTTTATCAAATTTATTACGTTTTCATTATTTATAACTAACAAACAGGTTTTTCATGACGCTTTTGGATGAAATTATTTGTATATTTCTCTTTAATAATAACAAAAGTTTAGATGCAATAAAGTTCGACTTGCCCAATTTGAATTGAGAAGTGTCACCAGAAATAATTCATTTGATTAAATTAACAACTTTATATCAACATTATTATGTTCTCATTCTATATAGCCAATTAAAAGGTCCTTACAGACGTTTTTGGATGAAATTCATTATACATTTCGATAACGTAAGTTTAGAGGCTATAAATTCGACTTCCCCAATTTTGAATTCAAAAGTGGCACCAAATATAACTTATTTGATAGTATTAACAACTTTTTATCGAATTTATTACGTTTTCATTATTTATAACTAACAAACAGGTTTTTCTAGACGCTTTTGGATGAAATTATTTGTATATTTCTCTTTAAAAATAACATAAGTTTAGATGCAATAAAGTTCGACTTGCCTAATTTGAATTGAGAAGTGTCACCAGAAATAATTCATTTGATTAAATTAGCAACTTTATATCAACATTATTATGTTCTCATTCTATATAGCCAATTAAAAGGTTTTTCTAGACGCTTTTGGACGAAATTCATTATACATTTCGATAACGTAAGTTTAAAGGCTATAAATTCGACTTCCCCAATTTTGAATTCAAAAGTGGCACCAAATATAATTTATTTGATTGTATTAGCAATTTTTTATCAAATTTATTACGTTTTCATTATTTATAACTAACAAACAGGTTTTTCTTGACGCTTTTGGATGAAATTATTTGTATATTTCTCTTTAATAATAACAAAAGTTTAGATGCAATAAAGTTCGACTTGCCCAATTTGAATTGAGAAGTGTCACCAGAAATAATTCATTTGATTAAATTAGCAACTTTATATCAACATTATTATGTTCTCATTCTATATAGCCAATTAAAAGGTCTTTACAGACGTTTTTGGATGAAATTCATTATACATTTCGATAACGTAAGTTTAGAGGCTATAAATTCGACTTCCCCAATTTTGAATTCAAAAGTGGCACCAAATATAACTTATTTGATTGTATTAACAACTTTTTATCGAATTTATTACGTTTTCATTATTTGTAACTAACAAACAGGTTTTTCTAGACGCTTTTGGATGAAATTATTTGTATATTTCTCTTTAAAAATAACATAAGTTTAGATGCAATAAAGTTCGACTTGCCTAATTTGAATTGAGAAGTGTCACCAGAAATAATTCATTTGATTAAATTAGCAACTTTATATCAACATTATTATGTTCTCATTCTATATAGCCAATTAAAAGGTTTTTCTAGACGCTTTTGGACGAAATTCATTATACATTTCGATAACGTAAGTTTAAAGGCTATAAATTCGACTTCCCCAATTTTGAATTCAAAAGTGGCACCAAATATAATTTATTTGATTGTATTAGCAATTTTTTATCAAATTTATTACGTTTTCATTATTTATAACTAACAAACAGGTTTTTCTTGACGCTTTTGGATGAAATTATTTGTATATTTCTCTTTAATAATAACAAAAGTTTAGATGCAATAAAGTTCGACTTGCCCAATTTGAATTGAGAAGTGTCACCAGAAATAATTCATTTGATTAAATTAGCAACTTTATATCAACATTATTATGTTCTCATTCTATATAGCCAATTAAAAGGTCTTTACAGACGTTTTTGGATGAAATTCATTATACATTTCGATAACGTAAGTTTAGAGGCTATAAATTCGACTTCCCCAATTTTGAATTCAAAAGTGGCACCAAATATAACTTATTTGATTGTATTAACAACTTTTTATCGAATTTATTACGTTTTCATTATTTATAACTAACAAACAGGTTTTTCTAGATGCTTTTGGATGAAATGATTATTATATTTCTCTTTAAAAATAACATAAGTTTAGATGCAATAAAGTTCGACTTGCCTAATTTGAATAGAGAAGTGTCACCAGAAATAGTTCATTTGATTAAATTAGCAACTTTATATCAACATTATTATGTTCTCATTCTATATAGCCAATTAAAAGGTCTTTACAAACGTTTTTGGATGAAATTCATTATACATTTCGATAACGTAAGTTTAGAGGCTATAAATTCGACTTCCCCAATTTTGAATTCAAAAGTGGCACCAAATATACTTATTTGATTGTATTAACAACTTTTTATCGAATTTATTACGTTTTCATTATTTATAACTAACAAACAGGTTTTTCTAGACGCTTTTCGATGAAATTATTTGTATATTTCTCTTTAAAAATAACATAAGTTTAGATGCAATAAAGTTCGACTTGCCTAATTTGAATTGAGAAGTGTCACCAGAAATAATTCATTTGATTAAATTAGCAACTTTATATCAACATTATTATGTTCTCATTCTATATAGCCAATTAAAAGGTTTTTATAGACGCTTTTGGACGAAATTCATTATACATTTCGATATCGTAAGTTTAGAGGCTATAAATTCGACTTCCCCAAATTTGAATTCAAAAGTGACACCAAATAAAATTTATTTGATTGTATTAGCAACTTTTTATCAAATTTATTACGTTTTCATTATTTGTAACTAACAAACAGGTTTTTCTTGACGCTTTTGGATGAAATTATTTGTATATTTCTTTTTAATAATAACAAAAGTTTAGATGCAATAAAGTTCGACTTGCCCAATTTGAATTGAGAAGTGTCACCAGAAATAATTCATTTGATTAAATTAGCAACTTTATATCAACATTATTATGTTCTCATTCTATATAGCCAATTAAAAGGTCTTTACAGACGTTTTTGGATGAAATTCATTATACATTTCGATAACGTAAGTTTAGAGGCTATAAATTCGACTTCCCCAATTTTGAATTCAAAAGTGGCACCAAATATAACTTATTTGATTGTATTAACAACTTTTTATCGAATTTATTACGTTTTCATTATTTATAACTAACAAACAGGTTTTTCTAGACGCTTTTGGATGAAATTATTATTATATTTCTCTTTAAAAATAACATATGTTTAGATGCAATAAAGTTCGACTTGCCTAATTTGAATAGAGAAGTGTCACCAGAAATAGTTCATTTGATTAAATTAGCAACTTTATATCAACATTATTATGTTCTCATTCTATATAGCCAATTAAAAGGTCTTTTACAGACGTTTTTGGATGAAATTGATTATACATTTCGATAATGTATGTTTAAAGGCTATAAATTGGACTTCTCCAAATTTGAATTCAAAAGTGGCACCAAATATAATTTATTTGATTGAATTAGCAATTTTTTACCCAATTTATTACGTTTTCATTATTTATAACTAACAAACAGGTTTTTCTACACACTTTTGGATGAAATTATTTGTATATTTCTCTTTAAAAATAACATAAGTTTAGATGCAATAAAGTTCGACTTGCCCAATTTGAATTGAGAAGTGTCACCAGAAATAGTTCATTTGATTAAATTAGGAACTTTATATCAACATTACTATGTTCTCATTCTATATAGCCAATTAAAAGGTTTTTCTAGACGCTTTTGGACGAAATTCATTATAAATTTCGATAACATAAGTTTAGAGGCTATAAATTCGACTTCCCCAATTTTGAATTCAAAAGTGGCAACAAATATAATTTATTTGATTGTATTAGCAACTTTTTATCAAATTTATTACGTTTTCATTATTTATAACTAACAAACATGTTTTTCTTGACGCTTTTGGATGAAATTATTTGTATATTTCTCTTTAATAATAACAAAAGTTGAGATGCAATAAAGGTTGACTTGCCCAATATGAATTGAGAAGTGTCACCATAAATAATTCATTTGATTAAATTAGCAACTTTATATCAACATTATTATGTTCTCATTCTATATAGCCTATTAAAAGGTCTTTACAGACGTTTGTGGATGAAATTCATTATACATTTCGATAACGTAAGTTTAGAGGCTATAAATTCGACTTCCCCAATTTTGAATTCAAAAGTGGCACCAAATATAACTTATTTGATTGTATTAACAACTTTTTATCGAATTTATTACGTTTTCATTATTTGTAACTAACAAACAGGTTTTTCTAGACGCTTTTGGATGAAATTATTTGTATATTTCTCTTTAAAAATAACATAAGTTTAGATGCAATAAAGTTCGACTTGCCTAATTTGAATTGAGAAGTGTCACCAGAAATAATTCATTTGATTAAATTAGCAACTTTATATCAACATTATTATGTTCTCATTCTATATAGCCAATTAAAAGGTTTTTCTAGACGCTTTTGGACGAAATTCATTATACATTTCGATAACGTAAGTTTAAAGGCTATAAATTCGACTTCCCCAATTTTGAATTCAAAAGTGGCACCAAATATAATTTATTTGATTGTATTAGCAATTTTTTATCAAATTTATTACGTTTTCATTATTTATAACTAACAAACAGGTTTTTCTTGACGCTTTTGGATGAAATTATTTGTATATTTCTCTTTAATAATAACAAAAGTTTAGATGCAATAAAGTTCGACTTGCCCAATTTGAATTGAGAAGTGTCACCAGAAATAATTCATTTGATTAAATTAGCAACTTTATATCAACATTATTATGTTCTCATTCTATATAGCCAATTAAAAGGTCTTTACAGACGTTTTTGGATGAAATTCATTATACATTTCGATAACGTAAGTTTAGAGGCTATAAATTCGACTTCCCCAATTTTGAATTCAAAAGTGGCACCAAATATAACTTATTTGATTGTATTAACAACTTTTTATCGAATTTATTACGTTTTCATTATTTATAACTAACAAACAGGTTTTTCTAGATGCTTTTGGATGAAATGATTATTATATTTCTCTTTAAAAATAACATAAGTTTAGATGCAATAAAGTTCGACTTGCCTAATTTGAATAGAGAAGTGTCACCAGAAATAGTTCATTTGATTAAATTAGCAACTTTATATCAACATTATTATGTTCTCATTCTATATAGCCAATTAAAAGGTCTTTACAAACGTTTTTGGATGAAATTCATTATACATTTCGATAACGTAAGTTTAGAGGCTATAAATTCGACTTCCCCAATTTTGAATTCAAAAGTGGCACCAAATATACTTATTTGATTGTATTAACAACTTTTTATCGAATTTATTACGTTTTCATTATTTATAACTAACAAACAGGTTTTTCTAGACGCTTTTCGATGAAATTATTTGTATATTTCTCTTTAAAAATAACATAAGTTTAGATGCAATAAAGTTCGACTTGCCTAATTTGAATTGAGAAGTGTCACCAGAAATAATTCATTTGATTAAATTAGCAACTTTATATCAACATTATTATGTTCTCATTCTATATAGCCAATTAAAAGGTCTTTACAGACGTTTTTGGATGAAATTCATTATACATTTCGATAACGTAAGTTTAGAGGCTATAAATTCGACTTCCCCAATTTGGAATTCAAAAGTGGCACCAAATATAACTTATTTGATTGTATTAACAACTTTTTATCGAATTTATTACGTTTTCATTATTTATAACTAACAAACAGGTTTTTCTAGACGCTTTTGGATGAAATTATTATTATATTTCTCTTTAAAAATAACATAAGTTTAGACGCAATAAAGTTCGACTTGCCTAATTTGAATAGAGAAGTGTCACCAGAAATAGTTCATTTGATTAAATTAGCAACTTTATATCAACATTATTATGTTCTCATTCTATATAGCCAATTAAAAGGTCTTTACAGACGTTTTTGGATGAAATTCATTATACATTTCGATAATGTATGTTTAAAGGCTATAAATTCGACTTCTCCAAATTTGAATTCAAAAGTGGCACCAAATATAATTTATTTGATTGAATTAGCAATTTTTTACCCAATTCATTACGTTTTCATTATTTATAACTAACAAACAGGTTTTTCTACACACTTTTGGATGAAATTATTTGTATATTTCTCTTTAAAAATAACATAAGTTTAGATGCAAGAAAGTTCGACTTGCCCAATTTGAATTGAGAAGTGTCACCAGAAATAATTCATTTGATTAAATTAGCAACTTTATATCAACATTACTATGTTCTCATTCTATATAGCCAATTAAAAGGTTTTTATAGACGCTTTTGGACGAAATTCATTATAAATTTCGATAACATAAGTTTAGAGGCTATAAATTCGACTTCCCCAATTTTGAATTCAAAAGTGGCACCAAATATAATTTATTTGATTGTATTAGCAACTTTTTATCAAATTTATTACGTTTTCATTATTTATAACTAACAAACATGTTTTTCTTGACGCTTTTGGATGAAATTATTTGTATATTTCTCTTTAATAATAACAAAAGTTATGCAATAAAGTTTGACTTGCCCAATTTGAATTGAGAAGTGTCACCAGAAATAATTCATTTGATTAAATTAGCAACTTTATATCAACATTATTATGTTCTCATTCTATATAGCCAATTAAAAGGTCTTTACAGACGTTTGTGGATGAAATACATTATACATTTCGATAACGTAAGTTTAGAGGCTATAAATTCGACTTCCCCAATTTTGAATTAAAAAGTGGCACCAAATATAACTTATTTGATTGTATTAACAACTTTTTATCGAATTTATTATGTTTTCATTATTTATAACTAACAAACAGGTTTTTCTAGACGCTTTTGGATGAAATTATTTGTATATTTCTCTTTAATAATAACAAAAGTTTAGATGCAATAAAGTTCGACTTGCCCAATTTGAATTGAGAAGTGTCACCAGAAATAATTCATTTGATTAAATTAGCAACTTTATATCAACATTATTATGTTCTCATTCTATATAGCCAATTAAAAGGTCTTTACAGACGTTTTTGGATGAAATTCATTATATATTTCGATAACGTAAGTTTAGAGGCTATAAATTCGACTTCCCCAATTTTGAATTCAAAAGTGGCACCAAATATAACTTATTTGATTGTATTAACAACTTTTTATCGAATTTATTACGTTTTCATTATTTATAACTAACAAACAGGTTTTTCTAGACGCTTTTGGATGAAATTATTATTATATTTCTCTTTAAAAATAACAAAAGTTTAGATGCAATAAAGTTCGACTTGCCTAATTTGAATAGAGAAGTGTCACCAGAAATAGTTCATTTGATTAAATTAGCAACTTTATATCAACATTATTATGTTCTCATTCTATATAGCCAATTAAAAGGTCTTTTACAGACGTTTTTGGATGAAATTGATTATACATTTCGATAATGTATGTTTAAAGGCTATAAATTCGACTTCTCCAAATTTGAATTCAAAAGTGGCACCAAATATAATTTATTTGATTGAATTAGCAATTTTTTACCCAATTTATTACGTTTTCATTATTTATAACTAACAAACAGGTTTTTCTACACACTTTTGGATGAAATTATTTGTATATTTCTCTTTAAAAATAACATAAGTTTAGATGCAATAAAGTTCGACTTGCCCAATTTGAATTGAGAAGTGTCACCAGAAATAATTCATTTGATTAAATTAGCAACTTTATATCAACATTACTATGTTCTCATTCTATATAGCCAATTAAAAGGTTTTTATAGACGCTTTTGGACGAAATTCATTATAAATTTCGATAACATAAGTTTAGAGGCTATAAATTCGACTTCCCCAATTTTGAATTCAAAAGTGGCAACAAATATAATTTATTTGATTGTATTAGCAACTTTTTATCAAATTTATTACGTTTTCATTATTTATAACTAACAAACATGTTTTTCTTGACGCTTTTGGATGAAATTATTTGTATATTTCTCTTTAATAATAACAAAAGTTTAGATGCAATAAAGTTTGACTTGCCCAATATGAATTGAGAAGTGTCACCAGAAATAATTCATTTGATTAAATTAGCAACTTTATATCAACATTATTATGTTCTCATTCTATATAGCCAATTAAAAGGTCTTTACAGACGTTTGTGGATGAAATTCATTATACATTTCAATAACGTAAGTTTAGAGGCTATAAATTCGACTTCCCCAATTTTGAATTCAAAAGTGGCACCAAATATAACTTATTTGATTGTATTAACAACTTTTTATCGAATTTATTACGTTTTCATTATTTGTAACTAACAAACATGTTTTTCTAGACGCTTTTACATGAAATTATTTGTATATTTCTCTTTAAAAATAACATAAGTTTAGATGCAATAAAGTTCGACTTGCCTAATTTGAATTGAGAAGTGTCACCAGAAATAATTCATTTGATTAAATTAGCAACTTTATATCAACATTATTATGTTCTCATTCTATATAGCCAATTAAAAGGTTTTTCTAGACGCTTTTGGACGAAATTCATTATACATTTCGATACCGTAAGTTTAAAGGCTATAAATTCGACTTCCCCAATTTTGAATTCAAAAGTGGCACCAAATATAAGTTATTTGATTGTATTAGCAATTTTTTATCAAATTTATTACGTTTTCATTATTTATAACTAACAAACAGGTTTTTCTTGACGCTTTTGCATGAAATTATTTGTATATTTCTCTTTAATAATAACAAAAGTTTAGATGCAATAAAGTTCGACTTGCCCAATTTGAATTGAGAAGTGTCACCAGAAATAATTCATTTGATTAAATTAGCAACTTTATATCAACATTATTATGTTCTCAGTCTATATAGCCAATTAAAAGGTCTTTACAGACGTTTTTGCAAGAAATTCATTATACATTTCGATAACGTAAATTTAGAGGCTATAAATTCGACTTCCCCAATTTTGAATTCAAAAGTGGCACCAAATATAACTTATTTGATTGTATTAACAACTTTTTATCGAATTTATTACGTTTTCATTATTTATAACTAACAAACAGGTTTTTCTAGACGCTTTTGGATGAAATTATTATTATATTTCTCTTTAAAAATAACATAAGTTTAGATGTAATAAAGGTCGACTTGCCTAATTTGAATTGAGAAGTGTCACCAGAAATAATTCATTTGATTAAATTAGCAACTTTATATCAACATTATTATGTTCTCATTCTATATAGCCAATTAAAAGGTTTTTATAGACGCTTTTGGACGAAATTCATTATACATTTCGATAACGTAAGTTTAGAGGCCATAAATTCGACTTCCCCAAATTTGAATTCAAAAGTGACACCAAATATAATTTATTTGATTGTATTAGCAACTTTTTATCAAATTTATTACGTTTTCATTATTTATAACTAACAAACAGGTTTTTCTTGACGCTTTTGGATGAAATTATTTGTATATTTCTCTTTAATAATAACATAACTTTAGATGCAATAAAGTTCGACTTGCCTAATTTGAATTGAGAAGTGTCACCAGAAATAATTCATTTGATTAAATTAGCAACTTTATATCAACATTATTATGTTCTCATTCTATATAGCCAATTAAAAGGTCTTTACAGACGTTTTTGGATGAAATTCATTATACATTTCGATAACGTAAGTTTAGAGGCTATAAATTCGACTTCCCCAATTTGGAATTCAAAAGTGGCACCAAATATAACTTATTTGATTGTATTAACAACTTTTTATCGAATTTATTACGTTTTCATTATTTATAACTAACAAACAGGTTTTTCTAGACGCTTTTGGATGAAATTATTATTATATTTCTCTTTAAAAATAACATAAGTTTAGACGCAATAAAGTTCGACTTGCCTAATTTGAATAGAGAAGTGTCACCAGAAATAGTTCATTTGATTAAATTAGCAACTTTATATCAACATTATTATGTTCTCATTCTATATAGCCAATTAAAAGGTCTTTACAGACGTTTTTGGATGAAATTCATTATACATTTCGATAATGTATGTTTAAAGGCTATAAATTCGACTTCTCCAAATTTGAATTCAAAAGTGGCACCAAATATAATTTATTTGATTGAATTAGCAATTTTTTACCCAATTCATTACGTTTTCACTATTTATAACTAACAAACAGGTTTTTCTACACACTTTTGGATGAAATTATTTGTATATTTCTCTTTAAAAATAACATAAGTTTAGATGCAATAAAGTTCGACTTGCCCAATTTGAATTGAGAAGTGTCACCAGAAATAATTCATTTGATTAAATTAGCAACTTTATATCAACATTACTATGTTCTCATTCTATATAGCCAATTAAAAGGTTTTTATAGACGCTTTTGGACGAAATTCATTATAAATTTCGATAACATAAGTTTAGAGGCTATAAATTCGACTTCCCCAATTTTGAATTCAAAAGTGGCACCAAATATAATTTATTTGATTGTATTAGCAACTTTTTATCAAATTTATTACGTTTTCATTATTTATAACTAACAAACATGTTTTTCTTGACGCTTTTGGATGAAATTATTTGTATATTTCTCTTTAATAATAACAAAAGTTATGCAATAAAGTTTGACTTGCCCAATTTGAATTGAGAAGTGTCACCAGAAATAATTCATTCGATTAAATTAGCAACTTTATATCAACATTATTATGTTCTCATTCTATATAGCCAATTAAAAGGTCTTTACAGACGTTTGTGGATGAAATACATTATACATTTCGATAACGTAAGTTTAGAGGCTATAAATTCGACTTCCCCAATTTTGAATTAAAAAGTGGCACCAAATATAACTTATTTGATTGTATTAACAACTTTTTATCGAATTTATTACGTTTTCATTATTTATAACTAACAAACAGGTTTTTATAGACGCTTTTGGATGAAATTATTTGTATATTTCTCTTTAAAAATAACATAAGTTTAGATGCAATAAAGTTCGACTTGCCTAATTTGAATTGAGAAGTGTCACCAGAAATAATTCATTTGATTAAATTAGCAACTTTATATCAACATTATTATGCTCTCATTCTATATAGCCAATTAAAAGGTTTTTCTAGACGCTTTTGGACGAAATTCATTATACATTTCGATAACGTAAGTTTAAAGGCTATAAATTCGACTTCCCCAATTTTGAATTCAAAAGTGGCACCAAATATAATTTATTTGATTGTATTAGCAATTTTTTAGAAATTTATTACGTTTTCATTATTTATAACTAACAAACAGGTTTTTCTTGACGCTTTTGGATGAAATTATTTGTATATTTCTCTTTAATAATAACAAAAGTTTTGATGCAATAAAGTTCGACTTGCCCAATTTGAATTGAGAAGTGTCACCAGAAATAATTCATTTGATTAAATTAGCAACTTTATATCAACATTATTATGTTCTCATTCTATATAGCCAATTAAAAGGTTTTTATAGACGCTTTTGGACGAAATAAATTATACATTTCGATAACGTAAGTTTAGAGGCTATAAATTCGACTTCCCCAATTTTGAATTCAAAAGTGTCACCAAATATAATTTATTTGATTGTATTTGCAACTTTTTATGAAATTTATTACGTTTTCATTATTTATAACTAACAAACAGGTTTTTCTTGACGCTTTTGGATAAAATTATTTGTATATTTCTCTTTAATAATAACAAAAGTTTAGATGCAATAAAGTTCGACTTGCCCAATTTGAATAGAGAAGTGTCACCAGAAATAGTTCATTTGATTAAATTATCAACTTTATATCAACATTATTATGTTCTCATTCTATATAGCCAATTAAAAGGTCTTTACAGACGTTTTTGGATGAAATTCATTATACATTTCGATAATGTATGTTTAAAGGCTATAAATTCGACTTCTCCAAATTTGAATTCAAAAGTGGCACCAAATATAATTTATTTGATTGAATTAGCAATTTTTTACCCAATTTATTACGTTTTCATTATTTATAACTAACAAACATGTAACAGCCCGGAATTTCAAATGTTGATATAATTATGATTTTGGGGGTGTTTTAAGAGGGGACTCGGCGAGTTGGAGCCTAGACTCGCCGAGTAGGATCGCAGACCAGGTCGTGGGTTCGCGACTGGACTCGACGAGTCCAGATATGGACTCGGCGAGTCTGCGCTGTTTGGCGAAAACCCTAACCGTTCAGGTTTGGGACGTATAAGAGGCACTTATTGGCCGTCATTGTTCATTTTAGCCTTCTGAGAAGAACCCTAAATCGATTGGGTGCATCTGGAGCAAAGTTTAAGGGCCATTGTTGATCTTGGAAGGGTTGTGGTGCAAGGAAGAGAAGGGCTTGGCTAAAGGAACAGCAAGGGAGTCACGTTCTGAGGATTTGGGGACACAGAGGGCACATTATTCAGGTAAGAATTCGAATTATGCTCTGCTATGTTGATGTGTCATGGAATTAGGGTTTATGGAACCCCTTTGTGATTAGATTAAGTGTTACCGTAGTCCCCCAAACGACTATAACCCTGTATTAGGACCTTAGAGGTCCAGAAGGTCCCATGCTTGTGTATTTCGGGACAATACTTATCTCAGGAAGCAGTTTGATCGACTGCATGGCATGGACTCGACGAGTCCGATGAACAGACTCGGCGAGTAGCTTGAAGAATAACTGGGACTCGTCGAGTTGTTCTTCAGACTCGGCGAGTTGAGTCGGGGTGGCCCCGCGATTCTTCCAGGAGGAACTCGTCGAGCAAAAAGGGGATACTCGACGTGTAGAAAAGGAATCTTAAGGAATCGGTGAGTCAAGGGCGAGTGGACTCAGAGTCGTTGAACTCGGCGAGTCTTGGGGTGACTCGGCGAGTTAGGTCGCGGGTTAAGTGAAGTTCTGAGTATGGGGACTCGGCGAGTCATAGGGTTGACTCGGCGAGTAGGGTCAGTCAGGGGTTGACTTTGACCTTGTCTTTGACCAAGGATTGACCAGTGGTTCCAGGGGTATTTTGGTAATTGTTGTTACTGTTTGAGTTCAGTGCATTGGTGACTATCCAGAGGTGGATATCGTATCAGTGATCGGAGCAGCTTGAGCTATCTGTTCAGTCGGCAGTTTCGAGGTGAGTTATCCTCACTATATCGCTAGGGTTTATGGCACCAATGCCAACCCTTTTATCGGATGGAAATCCGGGTAGTTGTCAGTTGTTATATGTTATGGGCCGGAAGGCAATATATGTTATGGGCCGGAAGGCATTACTATGTGGACCGGAAGGTTATGGCCTGGAAAGACGTATGTATGCATTTAGTATGTTGACTGATTCATAGGGTAATGTTATGATAGTGAACCGGCTAGACCGGTATCTTGTTAGAGTAATGCTATGATATGTGATCTGTTGATCGATTGTTGTCTATGAACTGCTATATGATTGTTTGTTATTTTATATATGCATTATATGCTTATGGGCCGGAAGGCGATATGTTATGGGCCGGAAGGCAATATGTTATGGGCCGGAAGGCGATTATGTTGTGTGATGGACCGGAAGGTCGGCGTGGGTAGGACCGGAAGGTTTACCCAGCAGGGACGGAAGTCCCCTGAGACACATGGACCGGTAGGTCAGGGCCTGGAAAGGCGTATATGTGGTTGGTATTCTGGGGGTATCTCACTAAGCTTTCGGGCTTACAGTTGTGGTTTTATGTTTCAGGTTCTCAAGAATCTGTGGCAAGGCAAAGGCGTGATCGTACCGTTCCTCGCGTTGGTGTTTTATGATATGAACCTGGGAAATTACTCTGTTTAATAATGTATTGAAAACCTTTTTGTAACAACGTTAATCAAATGGGTGATTTTGAAAAGTTTTAATTGTTTTGAAATTTTGGATGTTACAAAACAGGTTTTTCTACACACTTTTGGATTAAATTATTTGTATATTTCTCTTTAAAAATAACATAAGTTTAGATGCAATAAAGTTCGACTTGCCCAATTTGAATTGAGAAGTGTCACCAGAAATAATTCATTTGATTAAATTAGCAACTTTATATCAACATTACTATGTTCTCATTCTATATAGCCAATTAAAAGGTTTTTATAGACGCTTTTGGACGAAATTCATTATAAATTTCGATAACATAAGTTTAGAGGCTATAAATTCGACTTCCCCAATTTTGAATTCAAAAGTGGCAACAAATATAATTTATTAGATCGTATTAGCAACTTTTTATCAAATTTATTACGTTTTCATTATTTATAACTAACAAACATGTTTTTCTTGACGCTTTTGGATGAAATTATTTGTATATTTCTCTTTAATAATAACAAAAGTTTAGATGCAATAAAGTTTGACTTGCCCAATATGAATTGAGAAGTGTCACCAGAAATAATTCATTTGATTAAATTAGCAACTTTATATCAACATTATTATGTTCTCATTCTATATAGCCAATTAAAAGGTCTTTACAGACGTTTGTGGATGAAATTCATTATACATTTCGATAACGTAAGTTTAGAGGCTATAAATTCGACTTCCCCAATTTTGAATTCAAAAGTGGCACCAAATATAACTTATTTGATTGTATTAACAACTTTTTATCGAATTTATTACGTTTTCATTATTTATAACTAACAAACAGGTTTTTCTAGACGCTTTTGGATGAAATTATTTGTATATTTCTCTTTAAAAATAACATAAGTTTAGATGCAATAAAGTTCGACTTGCCTAATTTGAATTGAGAAGTGTCACCAGAAATAATTCATTTGATTAAATTAGCAACTTTATATCAACATTATTATGTTCTCATTATATATAGCCAATTAAAAGGTTTTTCTAGACGCTTTTGGACGAAATTCATTATACATTTCGATAACGTAAGTTTAAAGGCTATAAATTCGACTTCCCCAATTTTGAATTCAAAAGTGGCACCAAATATAATTTATTTGATTGTATTAGCAATTTTTTATCAAATTTATTACGTTTTCATTATTTATAACTAACAAACAGGTTTTTCTTGACGCTTTTGGATGAAATTATTTGTATATTTCTCTTTAATAATAACAAAAGTTTAGATGCAATAAAGTTCGACTTGCCCAATTTGAATTGAGAAGTGTCACCAGAAATAATTCATTTGATTAAATTAGCAACTTTATATCAACATTATTATGTTCTCATTCTATATAGCCAATTAAAAGGTCTTTACAGACGTTTTTGGATGAAATTCATTATACATTTCGATAACGTAAGTTTAGAGGCTATAAATTCGACTTCCCCAATTTTGAATTCAAAAGTGGCATCAAATATAACTTATTTGATTGTATTAACAACTTTTTATCGAATTTATTACGTTTTCATTATTTATAAATAACAAACAGGTTTTTTTAGACGCTTTTGGATGAAATTATTATTATATTTCTCTTTAAAAATAACATAAGTTTAGATGCAATAAAGTTCGACTTGCCTAATTTGAATTGAGAAGTGTCACCAGAAATAATTCATTTGATTAAATTAGCAACTTTATATCAACATTATTATGTTCTCATTCTATATAGCCAATTAAAAGGTTTTTATAGACGCTTTTGGACGAAATTCATTATACATTTCGATAACGTAAGTTTAGAGGCTATAAATTCGACTTCCCCAAATTTGAATTCAAAAGTGACACCAAATATAATTTATTTGATTGTATTAACAACTTTTTATCAAATTTATTACGTTTTCATTATTTATAACTAACAAACAGGTTTTTCTTGACGCTTTTAGATAAAATTATTTGTATATTTCTCTTTAATAATAACATAAGTTTAGATGCATTAAAGTTCGACTTGCCCAATTTGAATAGAGAAGTGTCACCAGAAACAGTTCATTTGATTAAATTAGCAACTTTATATCAACATTAATATGTTCTCATTCTATATAGCCAATTAAAAGGTCTTTACAGACGTTTTTGGATGAAATTCATTATACATTTCGATAATGTATGTTTAAAGGCTATAAATTCGACTTCTCCAAATTTGAATTCAAAAGTGGCACCAAATATAATTTATTTGATTGAATTAGCAATTTTTTACCCAATTTATTACGTTTTCATTATTTATAACTAACAAACAGGTTTTTCTACACACTTTTGGATGAAATTATTTGTATATTTCTCTTTAAAAATAACATAAGTTTAGATGCAATAAAGTTCGACTTGCCTAATTTGAATTGAGAAGTGTCACCAGAAATAATTCATTTGATTAAATTAACAACTTTATATCCACATTATTATGTTCTTATTCTATATAGCCAATTAAAAGGTTTTTATAGACGCTTTTGGACGAAATTCATTATAAATTTCGATATTGTAAGTTTAGAGGCTATAAATTCGACTTCCCCAAATTTGAATTCAAAAGTGACACCAAATATAATTTATTTGATTGTATTAGCAACTTTTTATCAAATTTATTACGTTTTCATTATTTATAACTAACAAACAGGTTTTTCTTGACGCTTTTGGATGAAATTATTTGTATATTTCTCTTTAATAATAACATAAGTTTAGATGCAATAAAGTTCGACTTGCCCAATTTGAATTGAGAAGTGTCACCAGAAATAATTCATTTGATTAAATTAGCAACTTTATATCAACATTATTATGTTCTCATTCTATATAGCCAATTAAAAGGTCTTTACAGACGTTTTTGGATGAAATTCATTATACATTTCGATAACGTAAGTTTAGAGGCTATAAATTCGACTTCCCCAATTTTGAATTCAAAAGTGGCACCAAATATAACTTATTTGATTGTATTAACAACTTTTTACCGAATTTATTACGTTTTCATGATTTATAACTAACAAACAGATTTTCTAGACGCTTTTGGATGAAATTATTATTATATTTCTCTTTAAAAATAACATAAGTTTAGATGCAATAAAGATCGACTTGCCTAATTTGAATAGAGAAGTGTCACCAGAAATAGTTCATTTGATTAAATTAGCAACTTTATATCAACATTATTATGTTCTCATTCTATATAGCCAATTAAAAGGTCTTTACAGACGTTTTTGGATGAAATTCATTATACATTTCGATAATGTATGTTTAATGGCTATAAATTCGACTTCTCCAAATTTGAATTCAAAAGTGGCACCAAATATAATTTATTTGATTGAATTAGCAATTTTTTACCCAATTTATTACGTTTTCATTATTTATAACTAACAAACAGGTTTTTCTACACACTTTTGGATGAAATTATTTCTATATTTCTCTTTAAAAATAACATAAGTTTAGATGCAATAAAGTTCGACTTGCCCAATTTGAATTGAGAAGTGTCACCAGAAATAATTCATTTTATTAAATTAGCAACTTTATATCAACATTATTATGTTCTCATTCTATATAGCCAATTAAAAGGTTTTTATAGACGCTTTTGGACGAAATCCATTATACATTTCGATAACGTAAGTTTAGAGGCTATAAATTCGACTTCCCCAATTTTGAATTCAAAAGTGGCTACAAATATAATTTATTTGATTGTATTAGCAACTTTTTATCAAATTTATTACGTTTTCATTATTTATAAATAACAAATAGGTTTTTTTAGACGCTTTTGGATGAAATTATTATTATATTTCTCTTTAAAAATAACATAAGTTTAGATGCAATAAAGTTCGACTTGCCTAATTTGAATTGAGAAGTGTCACCAGAAATAATTCATTTGATTAAATTAGCAACTTTATATCAACATTATTATGTTCTCATTCTATATAGCCAATTAAAAGGTTTTTATAGACGCTTTTGGACGAAATTCATTATACATTTCGATAACGTAAGTTTAGAGGCTATAAATTCGACTTCCCCAAATTTGAATTCAAAAGTGACACCAAATATAATTTATTTGATTGTATTAGCAACTTTTTATCTAATTTATTACGTTTTCATTATTTATAACTAACAAACAGGTTTTTCTTGACGCTTTTAGATAAAATTATTTGTATATTTCTCTTTAATAATAACATAAGTTTAGATGCATTAAAGTTCGACTTGCCCAATTTGAATAGAGAAGTGTCACCAGAAATAGTTCATTTGATTAAATTAGCAACTTTATATCAACATTATTATGTTCTCATTCTATATAGCCAATTAAAAGGTCTTTACAGACGTTTTTGGATGAAATTCATTATACATTTCGATAATATATGTTTAAAGGCTATAAATTCGACTTCTCCAAATTTGAATTCAAAAGTGGCACCAAATATAATTTATTTGATTGAATTAGCAATTTTTTACCCAATTTATTACGTTTTCATTATTTATAACTAACAAACAGGTTTTTCTACACACTTTTGGATGAAATTATTTGTATATTTCTCTTTAAAAATAACATAAGTTTAGATGCAATAAAGTTCGACTTGCCCAATTTGAATTGAGAAGTGTCACCAAAAATAATTCATTTGATTAAATTAGCAACTTTATATCAACATTACTATGTTCTCATTCTATATAGCCAATTAAAAGGTTTTTATAGACGCTTTTGGACGAAATTCATTATAAATTTCGATAACATAAGTTTAGAGGCTATAAATTCAACTTCCCCAATTTTGAATTGAAAAGTGGCACCAAATATAATTTATTTGATTGTATTAGCAACTTTTTATTAAATTTATTACGTTTTCATTATTTATAACTAACAAACAGGTTTTTCTTGACGCTTTTGGATGAAATTATTTGTATATTTCTCTTTAATAATAACAAAAGTTTAGATGCAATAAAGTTCGACTTGCCTAATTTGAATTGAGAAGTGTCACCAGAAATAATTTATTTGATTAAATTAGCAACTTTATATCCACATTATTATGTTCTTATTCTATATAGCCAATTAAAAGGTTTTTATAGACGCTTTTGGACGAAATTCATTATAAATTTCGATATCGTAAGTTTAGAGGCTATAAATTCGACTTCCCCAAATTTGAATTCAAAAGTGACACCAAATATAATTTATTTGATTGTATTAGCAACTTTTTATCAAATTTATTACGTTTTCATTATTTATAACTAACAAACAGGTTTTTCTTGACGCTTTTGGATGAAATTATTTGTATATTTCTCTTTAATAATAACATAAGTTTAGATGCAATAAAGTTCGACTTGCCCAATTTGAATTGAGAAGTGTCACCAGAAATAATTCATTTGATTAAATTAGCAACTTTATATCAACATTATTATGTTCTCATTCTATATAGCCAATTAAAAGGTCTTTACAGACGTTTTTGGATTAAATTCATTATACATTTCGATAACGTAAGTTTAGAGGCTATAAATTCGACTTCCCCAATTTTGAATTCAAAAGTGGCACCAAATATAACTTATTTGATTGTATTAACAACTTTTTACCGAATTTATTACGTTTTCATGATTTATAACTAACAAACAGGTTTTTCTAGACGCTTTTGGATGAAATTATTATTATATTTCTCTTTAAAAATAACATAAGTTTAGATGCAATAAAGATCGACTTGCCTAATTTGAATAGAGAAGTGTCACCAGAAATAGTTCATTTGATTAAATTAGCAACTTTATATCAACATTATTATGTTCTCATTCTATATAGCCAATTAAAAGGTCTTTACAGACGTTTTTGGATGAAATTCATTATACATTTCGATAATGTATGTTTAAAGGCTATAAATTCGACTTCTCCAAATTTGAATTCAAAAGTGGCACCAAATATAATTTATTTGATTGAATTAGCAATTTTTTACCCAATTTATTACGTTTTCATTATTTATAACTAACAAACAGGTTTTTCTACACACTTTTGGATGAAATTATTTCTATATTTCTCTTTAAAAATAACATAAGTTTAGATGCAATAAAGTTCGACTTGCCCAATCTGAATTGAGAAGTGTCACCAGAAATAATTCATTTGATTAAATTAGCAACTTTATATCAACATTACTATGTTCTCATTCTATATAGCCAATTAAAAGGTTTTTGTAGACGCTTTTGGACGAAATTCATTATAAATTTTGATAACATAAGTTTAGAGGCTATAAATTCGACTTCCCCAATTTTGAATTCAAAAGTGGCTACAAATATAATTTATTTGATTGTATTAGCAACTTTTTATCAAATTTATTACGTTTTCATTATTTATAACTAACAAACAGGTTTTTCTTGACGCTTTTGGATGAAATTATTTGTATATTTCTCTTTAATAATAACAAAAGTTTAGATGCAATAAAGTTTGACTTGCCCAATATGAATTGAGAAGTGTCACCAGAAATAATTCATTTGATTAAATTAGCAACTTTATATCAACATTATTATGTTCTCATTCTATATAGCCAATTAAAAGGTCTTTACAGACGTTTGTGGATGAAATTCATTATACATTTCGATAACGTAAGTTTAGAGGCTATAAATTCGACTTCCCCAATTTTGAATTCAAAAGTGGCACCAAATATAACTTATTTGATTGTATTAACAACTTTTTATCGAATTTATTACGTTTTCATTATTTATAACTAACAAACAGGTTTTTCTAGACGCTTTTGGATGAAATTATTTGTATATTTCTCTTTAAAAATAACATAAGTTTAGATGCAATAAAGTTCGACTTGCCCAATTTGAATTGAGAAGTGTCACCAAAAATAATTCATTTGATTAAATTAGCAACTTTATATCAACATTACTATGTTCTCATTCTATATAGCCAATTAAAAGGTTTTTATAGACGCTTTTGGACGAAATTCATTATAAATTTCGATAACATAAGTTTAGAGGCTATAAATTCAACTTCCCCAATTTTGAATTGAAAAGTGGCACCAAATATAATTTATTTGATTGTATTAGCAACTTTTTATTAAATTTATTACGTTTTCATTATTTATAACTAACAAACAGGTTTTTCTTGACGCTTTTGGATGAAATTATTTGTATATTTCTCTTTAATAATAACAAAAGTTTAGATGCAATAAAGTTCGACTTGCCTAATTTGAATTGAGAAGTGTCACCAGAAATAATTCATTTGATTAAATTAGCAACTTTATATCCACATTATTATGTTCTTATTCTATATAGCCAATTAAAAGGTTTTTATAGACGCTTTTGGACGAAATTCATTATAAATTTCGATATCGTAAGTTTAGAGGCTATAAATTCGACTTCCCCAAATTTGAATTCAAAAGTGACACCAAATATAATTTATTTGATTGTATTAGCAACTTTTTATCAAATTTATTACGTTTTCATTATTTATAACTAACAAACAGGTTTTTCTTGACGCTTTTGGATGAAATTATTTGTATATTTCTCTTTAATAATAACATAAGTTTAGATGCAATAAAGTTCGACTTGCCCAATTTGAATTGAGAAGTGTCACCAGAAATAATTCATTTGATTAAATTAGCAACTTTATATCAACATTATTATGTTCTCATTCTATATAGCCAATTAAAAGGTCTTTACAGACGTTTTTGGATGAAATTCATTATACATTTCGATAACGTAAGTTTAGAGGCTATAAATTCGACTTCCCCAATTTTGAATTCAAAAGTGGCACCAAATATAACTTATTTGATTGTATTAACAACTTTTTACCGAATTTATTACGTTTTCATGATTGATAACTAACAAACAGGTTTTTCTAGACGCTTTTGGATGAAATTATTATTATATTTCTCTTTAAAAATAACATAAGTTTAGATGCAATAAAGATCGACTTGCCTAATTTGAATAGAGAAGTGTCACCAGAAATAGTTCATTTGATTAAATTAGCAACTTTATATCAACATTATTATGTTCTCATTCTATATAGCCAATTAAAAGGTCTTTACAGACGTTTTTGGATGAAATTCATTATACATTTCGATAATGTATGTTTAAAGGCTATAAATTCGACTTCTCCAAATTTGAATTCAAAAGTGGCACCAAATATAATTTATTTGATTGAATTAGCAATTTTTTACCCAATTTATTACGTTTTCATTATTTATAACTAACAAACAGGTTTTTCTACACACTTTTGGATGAAATTATTTCTATATTTCTCTTTAAAAATAACATAAGTTTAGATGCAATAAAGTTCGACTTGCCCAATCTGAATTGAGAAGTGTCACCAGAAATAATTCATTTGATTAAATTAGCAACTTTATATCAACATTACTATGTTCTCATTCTATATAGCCAATTAAAAGGTTTTTGTAGACGCTTTTGGACGAAATTCATTATAAATTTCGATAACATAAGTTTAGAGGCTATAAATTCGACTTCCCCAATTTTGAATTCAAAAGTGGCTACAAATATAATTTATTTGATTGTATTAGCAACTTTTTATCAAATTTATTACGTTTTCATTATTTATAACTAACAAACAGGTTTTTCTTGACGCTTTTGGATGAAATTATTTGTATATTTCTCTTTAATAATAACAAAAGTTTAGATGCAATAAAGTTTGACTTGCCCAATATGAATTGAGAAGTGTCACCAGAAATAATTCATTTGATTAAATTAGCAACTTTATATCAACATTATTATGTTCTCATTCTATATAGCCAATTAAAAGGTCTTTACAGACGTTTGTGGATGAAATTCATTATACATTTCGATAACGTAAGTTTAGAGGCTATAAATTCGACTTCCCCAATTTTGAATTCAAAAGTGGCACCAAATATAACTTATTTGATTGTATTAACAACTTTTTATCGAATTTATTACGTTTTCATTATTTATAACTAACAAACAGGTTTTTCTAGACGCTTTTGGATGAAATTATTTGTATATTTCTCTTTAAAAATAACATAAGTTTAGATGCAATAAACTTCGACTTGCCTAATTTGAATTGAGAAGTGTCACCAGAAATAATTCATTTGATTAAATTAGCAACTTTATATCAACGTTATTATGTTCTCATTCTATATAGCCAATTAAAAGGTTTTTCTAGACGCTTTTGGACGAAATACATTATACATTTCGATAACGTAAGTTTAAAGGCTATAAATTCGACTTCCCCAATTTTGAATTCAAAAGTGGCACCAAATATAATTTATTTGATTGTATTAGCAATTTTTTATCAAATTTATTACGTTTTCATTATTTATAACTAACAAACAGGTTTTTCTTGACGCTTTTGGATGAAATTATTTGTATATTTCTCTTTAATAATAACAAAAGTTTAGATGCAATAAAGTTCGACTTGCCCAATTTGAATTGAGAAGTGTCACCAGAAATAATTCATTTGATTAAATTAGCAACTTTATATCAACATTACTATGTTCTCATTCTATATAGCCAATTAAAAGGTTTTTATAGACGCTTTTGGACGAAATTCATTATAAATTTCGATAACATAAGTTTAGAGGCTATAAATTCAACTTCCCCAATTTTGAATTCAAAAGTGGCACCAAATATAATTTATTTGATTGTATTAGAAACTTTTTATTAAATTTATTACGTTTTCATTATTTATAACTAACAAACAGGTTTTTCTTGACGCTTTTGGATGAAATTATTTGTATATTTCTCTTTAATAATAAAAAAAGTTTAGATGCAATAAAGTTCGACTTGCCTAATCTGAATTGAGAAGTGTCACCAGAAATAATTCATTTGATTAAATTAGCAACTTTATATCCACATTATTATGTTCTCATTCTATATAGCCAATTAAAAGGTTTTTATAGACGCTTTTGGACGAAATTCATTATACATTTCGATATCGTATGTTTAGAGGCTATAAATTCGACTTCCCCAAATTTGAATTCAAAAGTGACACCAAATATAATTTATTTGATTGTATTAACAACTTTTTATCAAAATTATTACGTTTTCATTATTTATAACTAACAAACAGGTTTTTCTTGACGCTTTTGGATGAAATTATTTGTATATTTCTCTTTAATAATAACATAAGTTTAGATGCAATAAAGTTCAACTTGCCCAATTTGAATAGAGAAGTGTCACCAGAAATAGTTCATTTGATTAAATTAGCAACTTTATATCAACATTATTATGTTCTCATTCTATATAGCCAATTAAAAGGTCTTTACAGACGTTTTTGGATGAAATTCATTATACATTTCGATAACGTAAGTTTAGAGGCTATAAATTCAACTTCCCCAATTTTGAATTCAAAAGTGCTACCAAATATAACTTATTTGATTGTATTAACAACTTTTTATCGAATTTATTACGTTTTCATTATTTATAACTAACAAACAGGTTTTTCTAGACGCTTTTGGATGAAATTATTATTATATTTCTCTTTAAAAATAACATAAGTTTAGATGCAATAAAGATCGACTTGCCTAATTTGAATAGAGAAGTGTCACCAGAAATAGTTCATTTGATTAAATTAGCAACTTTATATCAACATTATTATGTTCTCATTCTATATAGCCAATTAAAAGGTCTTTACAGACGTTTTTGGATGAAATTCATTATACATTTCGATAATGTATGTTTAAAGGCTATAAATTCGACTTCTCCAAATTTGAATTCAAAAGTGGCACCAAATATAATTTATTTGATTGAATTAGCAATTTTTTACCCAATTTATTACGTTTTCATTATTTATAACTAACAAACAGGTTTTTCTAGACGCTTTTGGATGAAATTATTTGTATATTTCTCTTTAATAATAACATAAGTTTAGATGCAATAAACTTCGACTTGCCCAATTTGAATTGAGAAGTGTCACCAGAAATAATTCATTTGATTAAATTAGCAACTTTATATCAAGATTACTTTGTTCTCATTCTATATAGCCAATTAAAATGTTTTTACAGACGTTTTTGGATGAAATTCATTATAAATTTCGATAACATAAGTTTAGAGGCTATAAATTCGACTTCCCCAATTTTGAATTCAAAAGTGGCTACAAATATAATTTATTTGATTGTATTAGCAACTTTTTATCAAATTTATTACGTTTTCATTATTTATAACTAACAAACAGGTTTTTCTTGACGCTTTTGGATGAAATTATTTGTATATTTCTCTTTAATAATAACAAAAGTTTAGATGCAATAAAGTTTGACTTGCCCAATATGAATTGAGAAGTGTCACCAGAAATAATTCATTTGATTAAATTAGCAACTTTATATCAACATTATTATGTTCTCATTCTATATAGCCAATTAAAAGGTCTTTACAGACGTTTGTGGATGAAATTCATTATACATTTCGATAACGTAAGTTTAGAGGCTATAAATTCGACTTCCCCAATTTTGAATTCAAAAGTGGCACCAAATATAACTTATTTGATTGTATTAACAACTTTTTATCGAATTTATTACGTTTTCATTATTTATAACTAACAAACAGGTTTTTCTAGACGCTTTTGGATGAAATTATTTGTATATTTCTCTTTAAAAATAACATAAGTTTAGATGCAATAAAGTTCGACTTGCCTAATTTGAATTGAGAAGTGTCACCAGAAATAATTCATTTGATTAAATTAGCAACTTTATATCAACGTTATTATGTTCTCATTCTATATAGCCAATTAAAAGGTTTTTCTAGACGCTTTTGGACGAAATTCATTATACATTTCGATAACGTAAGTTTAAAGGCTATAAATTCGACTTCCCCAATTTTGAATTCAAAAGTGGCACCAAATATAATTTATTTGATTGTATTAGCAATTTTTTATCAAATTTATTACGTTTTCATTATTTATAACTAACAAACAGGTTTTTCTTGACGCTTTTGGATGAAATTATTTGTATATTTCTCTTTAATAATAACAAAAGTTTAGATGCAATAAAGTTCGACTTGCCCAATTTGAATTGAGAAGTGTCACCAGAAATAATTCATTTGATTAAATTAGCAACTTTATATCAACATTACTATGTTCTCATTCTATATAGCCAATTAAAAGGTTTTTATAGACGCTTTTGGACGAAATTCATTATAAATTTCGATAACATAAGTTTAGAGGCTATAAATTCAACTTCCCCAATTTTGAATTCAAAAGTGGCACCAAATATAATTTATTTGATTGTATTAGAAACTTTTTATTAAATTTATTACGTTTTCATTATTTATAACTAACAAACAGGTTTTTCTTGACGCTTTTGGATGAAATTATTTGTATATTTCTCTTTAATAATAAAAAAAGTTTAGATGCAATAAAGTTCGACTTGCCTAATCTGAATTGAGAAGTGTCACCAGAAATAATTCATTTGATTAAATTAGCAACTTTATATCCACATTATTATGTTCTCATTCTATATAGCCAATTAAAAGGTTTTTATAGACGCTTTTGGACGAAATTCATTATACATTTCGATATCGTAAGTTTAGAGGCTATAAATTCGACTTCCCCAAATTTGAATTCAAAAGTGACACCAAATATAATTTATTTGATTGTATTAGCAACTTTTTATCAAATTTATTACGTTTTCATTATTTATAACTAACAAACAGGTTTTTCTTGACGCTTTTGGATGAAATTATTTGTATATTTCTCTTTAATAATAACATAAGTTTAGATGCAATAAAGTTCGACTTGCCCAATTTGAATAGAGAAATGTCACCAGAAATAGTTCATTTGATTAAATTAGCAACTTTATATCAACATTATTATGTTCTCATTCTATATAGCCAATTAAAAGGTCTTTACAGACGTTTTTGGATGAAATTCATTATACATTTCGATAATGTAAGTTTAGAGGCTATAAATTCGACTTCCCCAATTTTGAATTCAAAAGTGCTACCAAATATAACTTATTTGATTGTATTAACAACTTTTTATCGAATTTATTACGTTTTCATTATTTATAACTAACAAACAGGTTTTTCTAGACGCTTTTGGATGAAATTATTATTATATTTCTCTTTAAAAATAACTTAAGTTTAGACGCAATAAAGTTCGACTTGCCTAATTTGAATAGAGAAGTGTCACCAGAAATAGTTCATTTGATTAAATTAGCAACTTTATATCAACATTATTATGTTCTCATTCTATATAGCCAATTAAAAGGTCTTTACAGACGTTTTTGGATAAATTCATTATACATTTCGATAATGTATGTTTAAAGGCTATAAATTCGACTTCTCCAAATTTGAATTCAAAAGTGGCACCAAATATAATTTATTTAATTGAATTAGCAATTTTTTACCCAATTTATTACGTTTTCATTATTTATAACTAACAAACAGGTTTTTCTACACACTTTTGGATGAAATTATTTGTATATTTCTCTTTAAAAATAACATAAGTTTAGATGCAATAAAGTTCGACTTGCCCAATTTGAATTGAGAAGTGTCACCAGAAATAATTCATTTGATTAAATTAGCAACTTTATATCAACATTACTATGTTCTCATTCTATATAGCCAATTAAAAGGTTTTTATAGACGCTTTTGGACGAAATTCATTATAAATTTCGATAACATAAGTTTAGAGGCTATAAATTCGACTTCCCCAATTTTGAATTCAAAAGTGGCACCAAATATAATTTATTTGATTGTATTAGCAACTTTTTATCAAATTTATTACGTTTTCATTATTTATAACTAACAAACATGTTTTTCTTGACGCTTTTGGATGAAATTATTTGTATATTTCTCTTTAATAATAACAAAAGTTTAGATGCAATAAAGTTTGACTTGCCCAATATGAATTGAGAAGTGTCACCAGAAATAATTCATTTGATTAAATTAGCAACTTTATATCAACATTATTATGTTCTCATTCTATATAGCCAATTAAAAGGTCTTTACAGACGTTTGTGGATGAAATTCATTATACATTTCGATAACGTAAGTTTAGAGGCTATAAATTCGACTTCCCCAATTTTGAATTCAAAAGTGGCACCAAATATAACTTATTTGATTGTATTAACAACTTTTTATCGAATTTATTACGTTTTCATTATTTATAACTAACAAACAGGTTTTTCTAGACGCTT
This sequence comes from Lactuca sativa, assembly GCF_002870075.4. NCBI lineage: Eukaryota > Viridiplantae > Streptophyta > Magnoliopsida > Asterales > Asteraceae > Lactuca > Lactuca sativa. The sequence continues at coordinate 7,622,859 of NC_056626.2, read as the reverse complement.
TTGGATGAAATTATTTGTATATTTCTCTTTAAAAATAACATAAGTTTAGATGCAATAAAGTTCGACTTGCCTAATTTGAATTGAGAAGTGTCACCAGAAATAATTCATTTGATTAAATTAGCAACTTTATATCAACGTTATTATGTTCTCATTCTATATAGCCAATTAAAAGGTTTTTCTAGACGCTTTTGGACGAAATTCATTATACATTTCGATAACGTAAGTTTAAAGGCTATAAATTCGACTTCCCCAATTTTGAATTCAAAAGTGGCACCAAATATAATTTATTTGATTGTATTAGCAATTTTTTATCAAATTTATTACGTTTTCATTATTTATAACTAACAAACAGGTTTTTCTTGACGCTTTTGGATGAAATTATTTGTATATTTCTCTTTAATAATAACAAAAGTTTAGATGCAATAAAGTTCGACTTGCCCAATTTGAATTGAGAAGTGTCACCAGAAATAATTCATTTGATTAAATTAGCAACTTTATATCAACATTACTATGTTCTCATTCTATATAGCCAATTAAAAGGTTTTTATAGACGCTTTTGGACGAAATTCATTATAAATTTCGATAACATAAGTTTAGAGGCTATAAATTCAACTTCCCCAATTTTGAATTCAAAAGTGGCACCAAATATAATTTATTTGATTGTATTAGAAACTTTTTATTAAATTTATTACGTTTTCATTATTTATAACTAACAAACAGGTTTTTCTTGACGCTTTTGGATGAAATTATTTGTATATTTCTCTTTAATAATAAAAAAAGTTTAGATGCAATAAAGTTCGACTTGCCTAATCTGAATTGAGAAGTGTCACCAGAAATAATTCATTTGATTAAATTAGCAACTTTATATCCACATTATTATGTTCTCATTCTATATAGCCAATTAAAAGGTTTTTATAGACGCTTTTGGACGAAATTCATTATACATTTCGATATCGTAAGTTTAGAGGCTATAAATTCGACTTCCCCAAATTTGAATTCAAAAGTGACACCAAATATAATTTATTTGATTGTATTAGCAACTTTTTATCAAATTTATTACGTTTTCATTATTTATAACTAACAAACAGGTTTTTCTTGACGCTTTTGGATGAAATTATTTGTATATTTCTCTTTAATAATAACATAAGTTTAGATGCAATAAAGTTCGACTTGCCCAATTTGAATAGAGAAGTGTCACCAGAAATAGTTCATTTGATTAAATTAGCAACTTTATATCAACATTATTATGTTCTCATTCTATATAGCCAATTAAAAGGTCTTTACAGACGTTTTTGGATGAAATTCATTATACATTTCGATAACGTAAGTTTAGAGGCTATAAATTCGACTTCCCCAATTTTGAATTCAAAAGTGCTACCAAATATAACTTATTTGATTGTATTAACAACTTTTTATCGAATTTATTACGTTTTCATTATTTATAACTAACAAACAGGTTTTTCTAGACGCTTTTGGATGAAATTATTATTATATTTCTCTTTAAAAATAACTTAAGTTTAGACGCAATAAAGTTCGACTTGCCTAATTTGAATAGAGAAGTGTCACCAGAAATAGTTCATTTGATTAAATTAGCAACTTTATATCAACATTATTATGTTCTCATTCTATATAGCCAATTAAAAGGTCTTTACAGACGTTTTTGGATGAAATTCATTATACATTTCGATAATGTATGTTTAAAGGCTATAAATTCGACTTCTCCAAATTTGAATTCAAAAGTGGCACCAAATATAATTTATTTAATTGAATTAGCAATTTTTTACCCAATTTATTACGTTTTCATTATTTATAACTAACAAACAGGTTTTTCTACACACTTTTGGATGAAATTATTTGTATATTTCTCTTTAAAAATAACATAAGTTTAGATGCAATAAAGTTCGACTTGCCCAATTTGAATTGAGAAGTGTCACCAGAAATAATTCATTTGATTAAATTAGCAACTTTATATCAACATTACTATGTTCTCATTCTATATAGCCAATTAAAAGGTTTTTATAGACGCTTTTGGACGAAATTCATTATAAATTTCGATAACATAAGTTTAGAGGCTATAAATTCGACTTCCCCAATTTTGAATTCAAAAGTGGCACCAAATATAATTTATTTGATTGTATTAGCAACTTTTTATCAAATTTATTACGTTTTCATTATTTATAACTAACAAACATGTTTTTCTTGACGCTTTTGGATGAAATTATTTGGATATTTCTCTTTAATAATAACAAAAGTTTAGATGCAATAAAGTTTGACTTGCCCAATTTGAATTGAGAAGTGTCACCAGAAATAATTCATTTGATTAAATTAGCAACTTTATATCAACATTATTATGTTCTCATTCTATATACCCAATTAAAAGGTCTTTACAGACGTTTGTGGATGAAATTCATTATACATTTCGATAACGTAAGTTTAGAGGCTATAAATTCGACTTCCCCAATTTTGAATTCAAAAGTGGCACCAAATATAACTTATTTGACTGTATTAACAACTTTTTATCGAATTTATTACGTTTTCATTATTTATAACTAACAAACATGTTTTTCTAGACGCTTTTGGATGAAATTATTTGTATATTTCTCTTTAAAAATAACATAAGTTTAGATGCAATAAAGTTCGACTTGCCTAATTTGAATTGAGAAGTGTCACCAGAAATAATTCATTTGATTAAATTAGCAACTTTATATCAACATTATTATGTTCTCATTCTATATAGCCAATTAAAAGGTTTTTCTAGACGCTTTTGGACGAAATTCATTATACATTTCGATAACGTAAGTTTAAAGGCTATAAATTCGACTTCCCCAATTTTGAATTCAAAAGTGGCACCAAATATAATTTATTTGATTGTATTAGCAATTTTTTATCAAATTTATTACGTTTTCATTATTTATAACTAACAAACAGGTTTTTCTTGACGCTTTTGGATGAAATTATTTGTATATTTCTCTTTAATAATAACAAAAGTTTTGATGCAATAAAGTTCGACTTGCCCAATTTGAATTGAGAAGTGTCACCAGAAATAATTCATTTGATTAAATTAGCAACTTTATATCAACATTATTATGTTCTCATTCTATATAGCCAATTAAAAGGTTTTTATAGACGCTTTTGGACGAAATAAATTATACATTTCGATAACGTAAGTTTAGAGGCTATAAATTCGACTTCCCCAATTTTGAATTCAAAAGTGTCACCAAATATAATTTATTTGATTGTATTTGCAACTTTTTATGAAATTTATTACGTTTTCATTATTTATAACTAACAAACAGGTTTTTCTTGACGCTTTTGGATAAAATTATTTGTATATTTCTCTTTAATAATAACAAAAGTTTAGATGCAATAAAGTTCGACTTGCCCAATTTGAATAGAGAAGTGTCACCAGAAATAGTTCATTTGATTAAATTATCAACTTTATATCAACATTATTATGTTCTCATTCTATATAGCCAATTAAAACGTCTTTACAGACGTTTTTGGATGAAATTCATTATACATTTCGATAATGTATGTTTAAAGGCTATAAATTCGACTTCTCCAAATTTGAATTCAAAAGTGGCACCAAATATAATTTATTTGATTGAAGTAGCAATTTTTTACCCAATTTATTACGTTTTCATTATTTATAACTAACAAACATGTAACAGCCCGGAATTTCAAATGTTGATATAATTATGATTTTGGGGGTGTTTTAAGAGGGGACTCGGCGAGTTGGAGCCTAGACTCGCCGAGTAGGATCGCAGACCAGGTCGCGGGTTCGCGACTGGACTCGACGAGTCCAGATATGGACTCGGCGAGTCTGCGCTGTTTGGCGAAAACCCTAACCGTTCAGGTTTGGGACGTATAAGAGGCACTTATTGGCCGTCATTGTTCATTTTAGCCTTCTGAGAAGAACCCTAAATCGATTGGGTGCATCTGGAGCAAAGTTTAAGGGCCATTGTTGATCTTGGAAGGGTTGTGGTGCAAGGAAGAGAAGGGCTTGGCTAAAGGAACAGCAAGGGAGTCACGTTCTGAGGATTTGGGGACGCAGAGGGCACATTATTCAGGTAAGAATTCGAATTATGCTCTGCTATGTTGATGTGTCATGGAATTAGGGTTTATGGAACCCCTTTGTGATTAGATTAAGTGTTACCGTAGTCCCCCAAACGACTATAACCCTGTATTAGGACCTTAGAGGTCCAGAAGGTCCCATGCTTGTGTATTTCGGGACAATACTTATCTCAGGAAGCAGTTTGATCGACTGCATGGCATGGACTCGACGAGTCCGATGAACAGACTCGGCGAGTAGCTTGAAGAATAACTGGGACTCGTCGAGTTGTTCTTCAGACTCGGCGAGTTGAGTCGGGGTGGCCCCGCGATTCTTCCAGGAGGAACTCGTCGAGCAAAAAGGGGATACTCGACGTGTAGAAAAGGAATCTTAAGGAATCGGTGAGTCAAGGGCGAGTGGACTCAGAGTCGTTGAACTCGGCGAGTTAGGTCGCGGGTTAAGTGAAGTTCTGAGTATGGGGACTCGGCGAGTCATAGGGTTGACTCGGCGAGTAGGGTCAGTCAGGGGTTGACTTTGACCTTGTCTTTGACCAAGGATTGACCAGTGGTTCCAGGGGTATTTTGGTAATTGTTGTTACTGTTTGAGTTCAGTGCATTGGTGACTATCCAGAGGTGGATATCGTATCAGTGATCGGAGCAGCTTGAGCTATCTGTTCAGTCGGCAGTTTCGAGGTGAGTTATCCTCACTATATCGCTAGGGTTTATGGCACCAATGCCAACCCTTTTATCGGATGGAAATCCGGGTAGTTGTCAGTTGTTATATGTTATGGGCCGGAAGGCAATATATGTTATGGGCCGGAAGGCATTACTATGTGGACCGGAAGGTTATGGCCTGGAAAGGCGTATGTATGCATTTAGTATGTTGACTGATTCATAGGGTAATGTTATGATAGTGAACCGGCTAGACCGGTATCTTGTTAGAGTAATGCTATGATATGTGATCTGTTGATCGATTGTTGTCTATGAACTGCTATATGATTGTTTGTTATTTTATATATGCATTATATGCTTATGGGCCGGAAGGCGATATGTTATGGGCCGGAAGGCAATATGTTATGGGCCGGAAGGCGATTATGTTGTGTGATGGACCGGAAGGTCGGCGTGGGTAGGACCGGAAGGTTTACCCAGCAGGGACGGAAGTCCCCTGAGACACATGGACCGGTAGGTCAGGGCCTGGAAAGGCGTATATGTGGTTGGTATTCTGGGGGTATCTCACTAAGCTTTCGGGCTTACAGTTGTGGTTTTATGTTTCAGGTCCTCAAGAATCTGTGGCAAGGCAAAGGCGTGATCGTACCGTTCCTCGCGTTGGTGTTTTATGATATGAACCTGGGAAATTACTCTGTTTAATAATGTATTGAAAACCTTTTTGTAACAACGTTAATAAAATGGGTGATTTTGAAAAGTTTTAATTGTTTTGAAATTTTGGATGTTACAAAACAGGTTTTTCTACACACTTTTGGATGAAATTATTTGTATATTTCTCTTTAAAAATAACATAAGTTTAGATGCAATAAAGTTCGACTTGCCCAATTTGAATTTAGAAGTGTCACCAGAAATAATTCATTTGATTAAATTAGCAACTTTATATCAACATTACTATCTTCTCATTCTATATAGCCAATTAAAAGGTTTTTATAGACGCTTTTGGACGAAATTCATTATAAATTTCGATAACATAAGTTTAGAGGCTATAAATTCGACTTCCCCAATTTTGAATTCAAAAGTGGCACCAAATATAATTTATTTGATTGTATTAGCAACTTTTTATCAAATTTATTATTTTTTCATTATTTATAACTAACAAACAGGTTTTTCTTGACGCTTTTGGATGAAATTATTTGTATATTTCTCTTTAATAATAACAAAAGTTTAGATGTAATAAAGTTCGACTTGCCCAATTTGAATTGAGAAGTGTCACCAGAAATAATTCATTTGATTAAATTAGCAACTTTATATCAACATTATTATGTTCTCATTCTATATAGCCAATTAAAAGGTCTTTACAGACGTTTTTGGATGAAATTCATTATACATTTCGATAACGTAAGTTTAGAGGCTATAAATTCGACTTCCCCAATTTTGAATTCAAAAGTGGCACCAAATATAACTTATTTGATTGTATTAACAACTTTTTATCGAATTTATTACGTTTTCATTATTTATAACTAACAAACAGGTTTTTCTAGACGCTTTTGGATGAAATTATTTGTATATTTCTCTTTAAAAATAACATAAGTTTAGATGCAATAAAGTTCGAATTGCCTAATTTGAATTGAGAAGTGTCACCAGAAATAATTCATTTGATTAAATTAGCAACTTTATATCAACATTATTATATTCTCATTCTATATAGCCAATTAAAAGGTCTTTACAGACGTTTTTGATTGAAATTCATTATACATTTCGATAACGTAAGTTTAGAGGCTATAAATTCGACTTCCCCAATTTTGAATTCAAAAGTGGCACCAAATATAACTTATTTGATTATATTAACAACTTTTTATCGAATTTATTACGTTTTAATTATTTATAACTAACAAACAGGTTTTTCTAGACGCTTCTGGATGAAATTATTTGTATATTTCTCTTTAAAAATAACATAAGTTTAGATGCAATAAAGTTCGACTTGCCTAATTTGAATTTAGAAGTGTAACCATAAATAATTCATTTGATTAAATTAGCAACTTTATATCAACATTATTATGTTCTCATTCTATATAGCCAATTAAAAGGTTTTTCTGGACGCTTTTGGACGAAATTCATTATACATTTCGATAACATAAGTTTAGAGGCTATAAATTCGACTTCCCCAATTTTGAATTCAAAAGTGGCACCACATATAATTTATTTGATTGTATCAGCAATTTTTTATCAAATTTATTACGTTTTCATTATTTATAACTAACAAATAGGTTTTTCTTGACGCTTTTGTATGAAATTATTTGTATATTTCTCTTTAATAATAACAAAAGTTTAGATGCAATAAAGTTCGACTTGCCCAATTTGAATTGAGAAGTGTCCCCAGAAATAATTCATTTGATTAAATTAGCAACTTTATATCAACATTATTATGTTCTCATTCTATATAGCCAATTAAAAGGTCATTACAGACGTTTTTGGATGAAATTCATTATACATTTCGATAACGTAAGTTTAGAGGCTATTAATTCGACTTCCCCAATTTTGAATTAAAAAGTGGCACCAAATATAACTTATTTGATTGTATCAACAACTTTTTATCAAATTTATTACGTTTTCATTATTTATAACTAACAAACAGGTTTTTCTTGACGCTTTTGGATGAAATTATTTGTATATTTCTCTTTAAAAATAACATAAGTTTATATGCAATAAAGTTCGACTTGCCTAATTTGAATTGAGAAGTGTCACCATAAATAATTCATTTGATTAAATTAGCAACTTTATATCAACATTATTATTTTCTCATTCTACATATCCAATTAAAAGGTTTTTCTAGACGCTTTTGGATGAAATTCATTATACATTTCGATAATGTATGTTTAAAGGCTATAAATTCGACTTCTCCAAATTTGAATTCAAAAGTGGCACCAAATATAATTTATTTGATTGTATTAGCAACTTTTTATCAAATTTATGACGTTTTGTTTATTTATAACTAACAAACAGGTTTTTCTAGACGCTTTTGGATGAAATTATTTGTATATTTCTCTTTAATAATAACATAAGTTTAGATGCAATAAACTTCGACTTGCCCAATTTGAATTGAGAAGTGTCACCAGAAATAATTCATTTGATTAAATTAGCAACTTTATATCAAGATTACTATGTTCTCATTCTATATAGCCAATTAAAATGTTTTTACAGACGTTTTTGGATGAAATTCATTATACATTTCGATAACATAAGTTTAGAGGCTATAAATTCGACTTCCCCAATTTTGAATTCAAAAGTGGCACCAAATATAATTTATTTGATTGTATTAGCAACTTTTTATCCAATTTATTACGTTTTCATTATTTATAACTAAAAAACAGGTTTTTCTTGACGCTTTTGGATGAAATTATTTGTATATTTCTCTTTAATAATAACAAAAGTTTAGATGTAATAAAGTTCGACTTGCCCAATTTGAATTGAGAAGTGTCACCAGAAATAATTCATTTGATTAAATTAGCAACTTTATATCAACATTATTATGTTCTCATTCTATATAGCCAATTAAAAGGACTTTACAGACGTTTTTGGATGAAATTCATTATACATTTCGATAACGTAAGTTTAGAGGCTATAAATTCGACTTCCCCAATTTTGAATTTAAAAGTGGCACCAAATAAAATTTATTTGATTGTATTTGCAACTTTTTATCAAATTTATTACGTTTTCATTATTTATAACTAACAAACAGGTTTTTCTTGACGCTTTTGGATAAAATTATTTGTATATTTCACTTTAATAATAACATAAGTTTAGATGCAATAAAGTTCGACTTGCCCAATTTGAATTGAGAAGTGTCACCAGAAATAATTCATTTGCTTAAATTAGCAACTTTATATCAACATTATAAAGTTCTCATTCTATATAGCCAATTAAAAGGTTTTTCTAGACGCTTTTGGACGAAATTCATTAGACATTTCGATAACGTAAGTTTAGAGGCTATAAATTCGACTTCCCCAATTTTGAATTCAAAAGTGGCACCAAATATAATTTATTTGATTGTATTAGCAATTTTTTATCAAATTTGTTACGTTTTCATTATTTATAACTAACAAACAGGTTTTTCTTGACGCTTTTGGATGAAATTATTTGTATATTTCTCTTTAATAATAACAAAAGTTTAGACGTAATAAAGTTCGACTTGCCCAATTTGAATTGAGAAGTGTCAGCAGAAATAATTCATTTTATTAAATTAGCAACTTTATATCAACATTAGTATGTTCTCATTCTATATAGCCAATTAAAAGGTCTTTACAGACGTTTTTGGATGAAATTCATTATACATTTCGATAACGTAAGTTTAGAGGCTATAAATTCGACTTCCCCAATTTTGAATTCAAAAGTGGCACCAAATATAACTTATTTGATTGTATTAACAACTTTTTATCGAATTTATTACGTTTTCATTATTTATAACTAACAAAAAGGTTTTTCTAGACGCTTTTGGATGAAATTATTTGTATATTTCTCTTTAAAAATAACATAAGTTTAGATGCAATAAAGTTCGACTTGCCCAATTTAAATAGAGAAGTGTCACCAGAAATAGTTCATTTGATTAAATTAGCAACTTTATATCAACATTATTATGTTCTCATTCTATATAGCCAATTAAAAGGACTTTACAGACGTTTTTGGATAAATTCATTATACATTTCGATAACGTAAGTTTAGAGGCTATAAATTCGACTTCCCCAATTTTGAATTCAAAAGTGGCACCAAATATAATTTATTTGATTGTATTTGCAACTTTTTATCAAATTTATTACGTTTTCATTATTTATAACTAACAAACAGGTTTTTCTTGACGCTTTTGGATAAAATTATTTGTATATTTCACTTTAATAATAACATAAGTTTAGATGCAATAAAGTTCGACTTGCCCAATTTGAATTGAGAAGTGTCACCAGAAATAATTCATTTGATTAAATTAGCAACTTTATATCAACATTATAAAGTTCTCATTCTATATAGCCAATTAAAAGGTTTTTCTAAACGCTTTTGGACGAAATTCATTATACATTTCGATAACGTAAGTTTAGAGGCTATAAATTCGACTTCCCCAATTTTGAATTCAAAAGTGGCACCAAATATAATTTATTTGATTGTATTAGCAATTTTTTATCAAATTTGTTACGTTTTCATTATTTATAACTAACAAACAGGTTTTTCTTGACGCTTTTGGATGAAATTATTTGTATATTTCTCTTTAATAATAACAAAAGTTTAGATGTAATAAAGTTCGACTTGCCCAATTTGAATTGAGAAGTGTCACCAGAAATAATTCATTTGATTAAATTAGCAACTTTATATCAACATTATTATGTTCTCATTCTATATAGCCAATTAAAAGGTCATTACAGACGTTTTTGGATGAAATTCATTATACATTTCGATAACGTAAGTTTAGAGGCTATTAATTCGACTTCCCCAATTTTGAATTAAAAAGTGGCACCAAATATAACTTATTTGATTGTATCAACAACTTTTTATCGAATTTATTACGTTTTCATTATTTATAACTAACAAACAGGTTTTTCTTGACGCTTTTGGATGAAATTATTTGTATATTTCTCTTTAAAAATAACATAAGTTTATATGCAATAAAGTTCGACTTGCCTAATTTGAATTGAGAAGTGTCACCATAAATAATTCATTTGATTAAATTAGCAACTTTATATCAACATTATTATTTTCTCATTCTATATATCCAATTAAAAGGTTTTTCTAGACGCTTTTGGATGAAATTCATTATACATTTCGATAATGTATGTTTAAGAGCTATAAATTCGACTTCTCCAAATTTGAATTCAAAAGTGGCACCAAATATAACTTATTTGATTGTATTAGCAACTTTTTATCAAATTTATTACGTTTTCTTTATTTATAACTAACAAACAGGTTTTTCTAGACGCTTTTGGATGAAATTATTTGTATATTTCTCTTTAATAATAACATAAGTTTAGATGCAATAAACTTCGACTTGCCCAATTTGAATTGAGAAGTGTCACCAGAAATAATTCATTTGATTAAATTAGCAACTTTATATCAAGATTACTATGTTCTCATTCTATATAGCCAATTAAAATGTTTTTACAGACGTTTTTGGATGAAATTCATTATACATTTCGATAACATAAGTTTAGAGGCTATAAATTCGACTTCCCCAATTTTGAATTCAAAAGTGGCACCAAATATAATTTATTTGATTGTATTAGCAACTTTTTATCCAATTTATTACGTTTTCATTATTTATAACTAAAAAACAGGTTTTTCTTGACGCTTTTGGATGAAATTATTTGTATATTTCTCTTTAATAATAACAAAAGTTTAGATGTAATAAAGTTCGACTTGCCCAATTTGAATTGAGAAGTGTCACCAGAAATAATTCATTTGATTAAATTAGCAACTTTATATCAACATTATTATGTTCTCATTCTATATAGCCAATTAAAAGGACTTTACAGACGTTTTTGGATGAAATTCATTATACATTTCGATAACGTAAGTTTAGAGGCTATAAATTCGACTTCCCCAATTTTGAATTTAAAAGTGGCACCAAATAAAATTTATTTGATTGTATTTGCAACTTTTTATCAAATTTATTACGTTTTCATTATTTATAACTAACAAACAGGTTTTTCTTGACGCTTTTGGATAAAATTATTTGTATATTTCACTTTAATAATAACATAAGTTTAGATGCAATAAAGTTCGACTTGCCCAATTTGAATTGAGAAGTGTCACCAGAAATAATTCATTTGCTTAAATTAGCAACTTTATATCAACATTATAAAGTTCTCATTCTATATAGCCAATTAAAAGGTTTTTCTAGACGCTTTTGGACGAAATTCATTAGACATTTCGATAACGTAAGTTTAGAGGCTATAAATTCGACTTCCCCAATTTTGAATTCAAAAGTGGCACCAAATATAATTTATTTGATTGTATTAGCAATTTTTTATCAAATTTGTTACGTTTTCATTATTTATAACTAACAAACAGGTTTTTCTTGACGCTTTTGGATGAAATTATTTGTATATTTCTCTTTAATAATAACAAAAGTTTAGACGTAATAAAGTTCGAGTTGCCCAATTTGAATTGAGAAGTGTCAGCAGAAATAATTCATTTTATTAAATTAGCAACTTTATATCAACATTATTATGTTCTCATTCTATATAGCCAATTAAAAGGTCTTTACAGACGTTTTTGGATGAAATTCATTATACATTTCGATAACGTAAGTTTAGAGGCTATAAATTCGACTTCCCCAATTTTGAATTCAAAAGTGGCACCAAATATAACTTATTTGATTGTATTAACAACTTTTTATCGAATTTATTACGTTTTCATTATTTATAACTAACAAAAAGGTTTTTCTAGACGCTTTTGGATGAAATTATTTGTATATTTCTCTTTAAAAATAACATAAGTTTAGATGCAATAAAGTTCGACTTGCCCAATTTAAATAGAGAAGTGTCACCAGAAATAGTTCATTTGATTAAATTAGCAACTTTATATCAACATTATTATGTTCTCATTCTATATAGCCAATTAAAAGGACTTTACAGACGTTTTTGGATAAATTCATTATACATTTCGATAACGTAAGTTTAGAGGCTATAAATTCGACTTCCCCAATTTTGAATTCAAAACTGGCACCAAATATAATTTATTTGATTGTATTTGCAACTTTTTATCAAATTTATTACGTTTTCATTATTTATAACTAACAAACAGGTTTTTCTTGACGCTTTTGGATAAAATTATTTGTATATTTCACTTTAATAATAACATAAGTTTAGATGCAATAAAGTTCGACTTGCCCAATTTGAATTGAGAAGTGTCACCAGAAATAATTCATTTGATTAAATTAGCAACTTTATATCAACATTATAAAGTTCTCATTCTATATAGCCAATTAAAAGGTTTTTCTAAACGCTTTTGGACGAAATTCATTATACATTTCGATAACGTAAGTTTAGAGGCTATAAATTCGACTTCCCCAATTTTGAATTCAAAAGTGGCACCAAATATAATTTATTTGATTGTATTAGCAATTTTTTATCAAATTTGTTACGTTTTCATTATTTATAACTAACAAACAGGTTTTTCTTGACGCTTTTGGATGAAATTATTTGTATATTTCACTTTAATAATAACAAAAGTTTAGATGTAATAAAGTTCGACTTGCCCAATTTGAATTGAGAAGTGTCACCAGAAATAATTCATTTGATTAAATTAGCAACTTTATATCAACATTATTATGTTCTCATTCTATATAGCCAATTAAAAGGTCTTTACAGACGTTTTTGGATGAAATTCATTATACATTTCGAGAACGTAAGTTTAGAGGCTATAAATTTGACTTCCCCAATTTTGAATTCAAAAGTGGCACCAAATATAACTTATTTGATTGTATTAACAACTTTTTATCGAATTTATTAAGTTTTCATTATTTATAACTAACAAACAGGTTTTTCTAGACGCTTTTGGATGAAATTATTTGTATATTTCTCTTTAAAAATAACATAAGTTTAGATGCAATAAAGTTCGACTTGCCCAATTTAAATAGAGAAGTGTCACCAGAAATAGTTCATTTGATTAAATTAGCAACTTTATATCAACATTATTATGTTCTCATTCTATATAGCCAATTAAAAGGTCTTTACACACGTCTTTGGATGAAATTCATTATATATTTCGATAATGTAAGTTTAAAGGCTATAAATTCGACTTCTCCAAATTTGAATTCAAAAGTGGCACCAAAAATAACTTATTTGATTGTATTAGCAACTTTTTATCAAATTTATTACGTTTTCATTATTTATAACTAACAAACATGTTTTTCTTGACGCTTTTGGATAAAATTATTTGTATATTTCACTTTAATAATAACATAAGTTTAGATGCAATAAAGTTCGACTTGCCCAATTTGAATTGAGAAGTGTCACCAGAAATAATTCATTTGATTAAATTAGCAACTTTATATCAACATTATAAAGTTCTCATTCTATATAGCCAATTAAAAGGTTTTTCTAGACGCTTTTGGACGAAATTCATTATACATTTCGATAACGTAAGTTTAGAGGCTATAAATTCGACTTCCCCAATTTTGAATTCAAAAGTGGCACCAAATATAATTTATTTGATTGTATTAGCCATTTTTTTATCAAATTTGTTACGTTTTCATTATTTATAACTAACAAACAGGTTTTTCTTGACGCTTTTGGATGAAATTATTTGTATATTTCTCTTTAATAATAACAAAAGTTTAGATGTAATAAAGTTCGACTTGCCCAATTTGAATTGAGAAGTGTCACCATAAATAATTCATTTGATTAAATTAGCAACTTTATATCAACATTATAAAGTTCTCATTCTATATAGCCAATTAAAAGGTCCTTACAGACGTTTTTGGATGAAATTCATTATACATTTCGATAACGTAAGTTTAGAGGCTATAAATTCGACTTCCCCAATTTTGAATTCAAAAGTGGCACCAAATATAATTTATTTGATTGTATTAGCCATTTTTTATCAAATTTGTTACGTTTTCATTATTTATAACTAACAAACAGGTTTTTCTTGACGCTTTTGGATGAAATTATTTGTATATTTCTCTTTAATAATAACAAAAGTTTAGATGTAATAAAGTTCGACTTGCCCAATTTGAATTGAGAAGTGTCACTAGAAATAATTCATTTGATTAAATTAGCAACTTTATATCAACATTATTATGTTCTCATTCTATATAGCCAATTAAAAGGTCTTTACAGACGTTTTTGGATGAAATTCATTATACATTTCGATAACGTAAGTTTAGAGGCTATAAATTTGACTTCCCCAATTTTGAATTCAAAAGTGGCACCAAATATAACTTATTTGATTGTATTAACAACTTTTTATCGAATTTATTACGTTTTCATTATTTATAACTAACAAACAGGTTTTTCTAGACGCTTTTGGATGAAATTATTTGTATATTTCTCTTTAATAATAACATAAGTTTAGATGCAATAAAGTTCGACTTGCCCAATTTAAATAGAGAAGTGTCACCAGAAATAGTTCATTTGATTAAATTAGCAACTTTATATCAACATTATTATGTTCTCATTCTATATAGCCAATTAAAAGGTTTTTCTGGACGCTTTTGGACGAAATTCATTATACATTTCGATAACATAAGTTTAGAGGCTATAAATTCGACTTCCCCAATTTTGAATTCAAAAGTGGCACCACATATAATTTATTTGATTGTATCAGCAATTTTTTATCAAATTTATTACGTTTTCATTATTTATAACTAACAAATAGGTTTTTCTTGACGCTTTTGTATGAAATTATTTGTATATTTCTCTTTAATAATAACAAAAGTTTAGATGCAATAAAGTTCGACTTGCCCAATTTGAATTGAGAAGTGTCCCCAGAAATAATTCATTTGATTAAATTAGCAACTTTATATCAACATTATTATGTTCTCATTCTATATAGCCATTTAAAAGGTCATTACAGACGTTTTTGGATGAAATTCATTATACATTTCGATAACGTAAGTTTAGAGGCTATTAATTCGACTTCCCCAATTTTGAATTAAAAAGTGGCACCAAATATAACTTATTTGATTGTATCAACAACTTTTTATCGAATTTATTACGTTTTCATTATTTATAACTAACAAACAGGTTTTTCTTGACGCTTTTGGATGAAATTATTTGTATATTTCTCTTTAAAAATAACATAAGTTTATATGCAATAAAGTTCGACTTGCCTAATTTGAATTGAGAAGTGTCACCATAAATAATTCATTTGATTAAATTAGCAACTTTATATCAACATTATTATTTTCTCATTCTATATATCCAATTAAAAGGTTTTTCTAGACGCTTTTGGATGAAATTCATTATACATTTCGATAATGTATGTTTAAAGGCTATAAATTCGACTTCTCCAAATTTGAATTCAAAAGTGGCACCAAATATAACTTATTTGATTGTATTAGCAACTTTTTATCAAATTTATTACGTTTTCTTTATTTATAACTAACAAACAGGTTTTTCTAGACGCTTTTCGATGAAATTATTTGTATATTTCTCTTTAATAATAACATAAGTTTAGATGCAATAAACTTCGACTTGCCCAATTTGAATTGAGAAGTGTCACCAGAAATAATTCATTTGATTAAATTAGCAACTTTATATCAAGATTACTATGTTCTCATTCTATATAGCCAATTAAAATGTTTTTACAGACGTTTTTGGATGAAATTCATTATACATTTCGATAACATAAGTTTAGAGGCTATAAATTCGACTTCCCCAATTTTGAATTCAAACGTGGCACCAAATATAATTTATTTGATTGTATTAGCAACTTTTTATCCAATTTATTACGTTTTCATTATTTATAACTAAAAAACAGGTTTTTCTTGACGCTTTTGGATGAAATTATTTGTATATTTCTCTTTAATAATAACAAAAGTTTAGATGTAATAAAGTTCGACTTGCCCAATTTGAATTGAGAAGTGTCACCAGAAATAATTCATTTGATTAAATTAGCAACTTTATATCAACATTATTATGTTCTCATTCTATATAGCCAATTAAAAGGACTTTACAGACGTTTTTGGATGAAATTCATTATACATTTCGATAACGTAAGTTTAGAGGCTATAAATTCGACTTCCCCAATTTTGAATTTAAAAGTGGCACCAAATAAAATTTATTTGATTGTATTTGCAACTTTTTATCAAATTTATTACATTTTCATTATTTATAACTAACAAACAGGTTTTTCTTGACGCTTTTGGATAAAATTATTTGTATATTTCACTTTAATAATAACATAAGTTTAGATGCAATAAAGTTCGACTTGCCCAATTTGAATTGAGAAGTGTCACCAGAAATAATTCATTTGCTTAAATTAGCAACTTTATATCAACATTATAAAGTTCTCATTCTATATAGCCAATTAAAAGGTTTTTCTAGACGCTTTTGGACGAAATTCATTAGACATTTCGATAACGTAAGTTTAGAGGCTATAAATTCGACTTCCCCAATTTTGAATTCAAAAGTGGCACCAAATATAATTTATTTGATTGTATTAGCAATTTTTTATCAAATTTGTTACGTTTTCATTATTTATAACTAACAAACAGGTTTTTCTTGACGCTTTTGGATGAAATTATTTGTATATTTCTCTTTAATAATAACAAAAGTTTGGACGTAATAAAGTTCGACTTGCCCAATTTGAATTGAGAAGTGTCAGCAGAAATAATTCATTTTATTAAATTAGCAACTTTATATCAACATTATTATGTTCTCATTCTATATAGCCAATTAAAAGGTCTTTACAGACGTTTTTGGATGAAATTCATTATACATTTCGACAACGTAAGTTTAGAGGCTATAAATTCGACTTCCCCAATTTTGAATTCAAAAGTGGCACCAAATATAACTTATTTGATTGTATTAACAACTTTTTATCGAATTTATTACGTTTTCATTATTTATAACTAACAAAAAGGTTTTTCTAGACGCTTTTGGATGAAATTATTTGTATATTTCTCTTTAAAAATAACATAAGTTTAGATGCAATAAAGTTCGACTTGCCCAATTTAAATAGAGAAGTGTCACCAGAAATAGTTCATTTGATTAAATTAGCAACTTTATATCAACATTATTATGTTCTCATTCTATATAGCCAATTAAAAGGACTTTACAGACGTTTTTGGATAAATTCATTATACATTTCGATAACGTAAGTTTAGAGGCTATAAATTCGACTTCCCCAATTTTGAATTCAAAAGTGGCACCAAATATAATTTATTTGATTGTATTTGCAACTTTTTATCAAATTTATTACGTTTTCATTATTTATAACTAACAAACAGGTTTTTCTTGAAGCTTTTGGATAAAATTATTTGTATATTTCACTTTAATAATAACATAAGTTTAGATGCAATAAAGTTCGACTTGCCCAATTTGAATTGAGAAGTGTCACCAGAAATAATTCATTTGATTAAATTAGCAAGTTTATATCAACATTATAAAGTTCTCATTCTATATAGCCAATTAAAAGGTTTTTCTAAACGCTTTTGGACGAAATTCATTATACATTTCGATAACGTAAGTTTAGAGGCTATAAATTCGACTTCCCCAATTTTGAATTCAAAAGTGGCACCAAATATAATTTATTTGATTGTATTAGCAATTTTTTATCAAATTTGTTACGTTTTCATTATTTATAACTAACAAACAGGTTTTTCTTGACGCTTTTGGATGAACTTATTTGTATATTTCTCTTTAATAATAACAAAAGTTTAGATGTAATAAAGTTCGACTTGCCCAATTTGAATTGAGAAGTGTCACTAGAAATAATTCATTTGATTAAATTAGCAACTTTATATCAACATTATTATGTTCTCATTCTATATAGCCAATTAAAAGGTCTTTACAGACGTTTTTGGATGAAATTCATTATACATTTCGATAACGTAAGTTTAGAGGTTATAAATTTGACTTCCCCAATTTTGAATTCAAAAGTGGCACCAAATATAACTTATTTGATTGTATTAACAACTTTTTATCGAATTTATTACGTTTTCATTATTTATAACTAACAAACAGGTTTTTCTAGACGCTTTTGGATGAAATTATTTGTATATTTCTCTTTAAAAATAACATAAGTTTAGATGCAATAAAGTTCGACTTGCCCAATTTAAATAGAGAAGTGTCACCAGAAATAGTTCATTTGATTAAATTAGCAACTTTATATCAACATTATTATGTTCTCATTCTATATAGCCAATTAAAAGGTTTTTCTGGACGCTTTTGGACGAAATTCATTATACATTTCGATAACATAAGTTTAGAGGCTATAAATTCGACTTCCCCAATTTTGAATTCAAAAGTGGCACCACATATAATTTATTTGATTGTATCAGCAATTTTTTATCAAATTTATTATGTTTTCATTATTTATAACTAACAAATAGGTTTTTCTTGACGCTTTTGTATGAAATTATTTGTATATTTCTCTTTAATAATAACAAAAGTTTAGATGCAATAAAGTTCGACTTGCCCAATTTGAATTGAGAAGTGTCCCCAGAAATAATTCATTTGATTAAATTAGCAACTTTATATCAACATTATTATGTTCTCATTCTATATAGCCAATTAAAAGGTCATTACAGACGTTTTTGGATGAAATTCATTATACATTTCGATAACGTAAGTTTAGAGGCTATTAATTCGACTTCCCCAATTTTGAATTAAAAAGTGGCACCAAATATAACTTATTTGATTGTATCAACAACTTTTTATCGAATTTATTACGTTTTCATTATTTATAACTAACAAACAGGTTTTTCTTGACGCTTTTGGATGAAATTATTTGTATATTTCTCTTTAAAAATAACATAAGTTTATATGCAATAAAGTTCGACTTGCCTAATTTGAATTGAGAAGTGTCACCATAAATAATTCATTTGATTAAATTAGCAACTTTATATCAACATTATTATTTTCTCATTCTATATATCCAATTAAAAGGTTTTTCTAGACGCTTTTGGATGAAATTCATTATACATTTCGATAATGTATGTTTAAAGGCTATAAATTCGACTTCTCCAAATTTGAATTCAAAAGTGGCACCAAATATAACTTATTTGATTGTATTAGCAACTTTTTATCAAATTTATTACGTTTTCTTTATTTATAACTAACAAACAGGTTTTTCTAGACGCTTTTGGATGAAATTATTTGTATATTTCTCTTTAATAATAACATAAGTTTAGATGCAATAAACTTCGACTTGCCCAATTTGAATTGAGAAGTGTCACCAGAAATAATTCATTTGATTAAATTAGCAACTTTATATCAAGATTACTATGTTCTCATTCTATATAGCCAATTAAAATGTTTTTACAGACGTTTTTGGATGAAATTCATTATACATTTCGATAACATAAGTTTAGAGGCTATAAATTCGACTTCCCCAATTTTGAATTCAAACGTGGCACCAAATATAATTTATTTGATTGTATTAGCAACTTTTTATCCAATTTATTACGTTTTCATTATTTATAACTAAAAAACAGGTTTTTCTTGACGCTTTTGGATGAAATTATTTGTATATTTCTCTTTAATAATAACAAAAGTTTAGATGTAATAAAGTTCGACTTGCCCAATTTGAATTGAGAAGTGTCACCAGAAATAATTCATTTGATTAAATTAGCAACTTTATATCAACATTATTATGTTCTCATTCTATATAGCCAATTAAAAGGACTTTACAGACGTTTTTGGATGAAATTCATTATACATTTCGATAACGTAAGTTTAGAGGCTATAAATTCGACTTCCCCAATTTTGAATTTAAAAGTGGCACCAAATAAAATTTATTTGATTGTATTTGCAACTTTTTATCAAATTTATTACATTTTCATTATTTATAACTAACAAACAGGTTTTTCTTGACGCTTTTGGATAAAATTATTTGTATATTTCACTTTAATAATAACATAAGTTTAGATGCAATAAAGTTCGACTTGCCCAATTTGAATTGAGAAGTGTCACCAGAAATAATTCATTTGCTTAAATTAGCAACTTTATATCAACATTATAAAGTTCTCATTCTATATAGCCAATTAAAAGGTTTTTCTAGACGCTTTTGGACGAAATTCATTAGACATTTCGATAACGTAAGTTTAGAGGCTATAAATTCGACTTCCCCAATTTTGAATTCAAAAGTGGCACCAAATATAATTTATTTGATTGTATTAGCAATTTTTTATCAAATTTGTTACGTTTTCATTATTTATAACTAACAAACAGGTTTTTCTTGACGCTTTTGGATGAAATTATTTGTATATTTCTCTTTAATAATAACAAAAGTTTGGACGTAATAAAGTTCGACTTGCCCAATTTGAATTGAGAAGTGTCAGCAGAAATAATTCATTTTATTAAATTAGCAACTTTATATCAACATTATTATGTTCTCATTCTATATAGCCAATTAAAAGGTCTTTACAGACGTTTTTGGATGAAATTCATTATACATTTCGACAACGTAAGTTTAGAGGCTATAAATTCGACTTCCCCAATTTTGAATTCAAAAGTGGCACCAAATATAACTTATTTGATTGTATTAACAACTTTTTATCGAATTTATTACGTTTTCATTATTTATAACTAACAAAAAGGTTTTTCTAGACGCTTTTGGATGAAATTATTTGTATATTTCTCTTTAAAAATAACATAAGTTTAGATGCAATAAAGTTCGACTTGCCCAATTTAAATAGAGAAGTGTCACCAGAAATAGTTCATTTGATTAAATTAGCAACTTTATATCAACATTATTATGTTCTCATTCTATATAGCCAATTAAAAGGACTTTACAGACGTTTTTGGATAAATTCATTATACATTTCGATAACGTAAGTTTAGAGGCTATAAATTCGACTTCCCCAATTTTGAATTCAAAAGTGGCACCAAATATAATTTATTTGATTGTATTTGCAACTTTTTATCAAATTTATTACGTTTTCATTATTTATAACTAACAAACAGGTTTTTCTTGAAGCTTTTGGATAAAATTATTTGTATATTTCACTTTAATAATAACATAAGTTTAGATGCAATAAAGTTCGACTTGCCCAATTTGAATTGAGAAGTGTCACCAGAAATAATTCATTTGATTAAATTAGCAAGTTTATATCAACATTATAAAGTTCTCATTCTATATAGCCAATTAAAAGGTTTTTCTAAACGCTTTTGGACGAAATTCATTATACATTTCGATAACGTAAGTTTAGAGGCTATAAATTCGACTTCCCCAATTTTGAATTCAAAAGTGGCACCAAATATAATTTATTTGATTGTATTAGCAATTTTTTATCAAATTTGTTACGTTTTCATTATTTATAACTAACAAACAGGTTTTTCTTGACGCTTTTGGATGAACTTATTTGTATATTTCTCTTTAATAATAACAAAAGTTTAGATGTAATAAAGTTCGACTTGCCCAATTTGAATTGAGAAGTGTCACTAGAAATAATTCATTTGATTAAATTAGCAACTTTATATCAACATTATTATGTTCTCATTCTATATAGCCAATTAAAAGGTCTTTACAGACGTTTTTGGATGAAATTCATTATACATTTCGACAACGTAAGTTTAGAGGCTATAAATTCGACTTCCCCAATTTTGAATTCAAAAGTGGCACCAAATATAACTTATTTGATTGTATTAACAACTTTTTATCGAATTTATTACGTTTTCATTATTTATAACTAACAAAAAGGTTTTTCTAGACGCTTTTGGATGAAATTATTTGTATATTTCTCTTTAAAAATAACATAAGTTTAGATGCAATAAAGTTCGACTTGCCCAATTTAAATAGAGAAGTGTCACCAGAAATAGTTCATTTGATTAAATTAGCAACTTTATATCAACATTATTATGTTCTCATTCTATATAGCCAATTAAAAGGTTTTTCTGGACGCTTTTGGACGAAATTCATTATACATTTCGATAACATAAGTTTAGAGGCTATAAATTCGACTTCCCCAATTTTGAATTCAAAAGTGGCACCACATATAATTTATTTGATTGTATCAGCAATTTTTTATCAAATTTATTACGTTTTCATTATTTATAACTAACAAATAGGTTTTTCTTGACGCTTTTGTATGAAATTATTTGTATATTTCTCTTTAATAATAACAAAAGTTTAGATGCAATAAAGTTCGACTTGCCCAATTTGAATTGAGAAGTGTCCCCAGAAATAATTCATTTGATTAAATTAGCAACTTTATATCAACATTATTATGTTCTCATTCTATATAGCCAATTAAAAGGTCATTACAGACGTTTTTGGATGAAATTCATTATACATTTCGATAACGTAAGTTTAGAGGCTATTAATTCGACTTCCCCAATTTTGAATTAAAAAGTGGCACCAAATATAACTTATTTGATTGTATCAACAACTTTTTATCGAATTTATTACGTTTTCATTATTTATAACTAACAAACAGGTTTTTCTTGACGCTTTTGGATGAAATTATTTGTATATTTCTCTTTAAAAATAACATAAGTTTATATGCAATAAAGTTCGACTTGCCTAATTTGAATTGAGAAGTGTCACCATAAATAATTCATTTGATTAAATTAGCAACTTTATATCAACATTATTATTTTCTCATTCTATATATCCAATTAAAAGGTTTTTCTAGACGCTTTTGGATGAAATTCATTATACATTTCGATAATGTATGTTTAAAGGCTATAAATTCGACTTCTCCAAATTTGAATTCAAAAGTGGCACCAAATATAACTTATTTGATTGTATTAGCAACTTTTTATCAAATTTATTACGTTTTCTTTATTTATAACTAACAAACAGGTTTTTCTAGACGCTTTTGGATGAAATTATTTGTATATTTCTCTTTAATAATAACATAAGTTTAGATGCAATAAACTTCGACTTGCCCAATTTGAATTGAGAAGTGTCACCAGAAATAATTCATTTGATTAAATTAGCAACTTTATATCAAGATTACTATGTTCTCATTCTATATAGCCAATTAAAATGTTTTTACAGACGTTTTTGGATGAAATTCATTATACATTTCGATAACATAAGTTTAGAGGCTATAAATTCGACTTCCCCAATTTTGAATTTAAAAGTGGCACCAAATATAATTTATTTGATTGTATTAGCAACTTTTTATCCAATTTATTACGTTTTCATTATTTATAACTAAAAAACAGGTTTTTCTTGACGCTTTTGGATGAAATTATTTGTATATTTCTCTTTAATAATAACAAAAGTTTAGATGTAATAAAGTTCGACTTGCCCAATTTGAATTGAGAAGGGTCACCAGAAATAATTCATTTGATTAAATTAGCAACTTTATATCAACATTATTATGTTCTCATTCTATATAGCCAATTAAAAGGACTTTACAGACGTTTTTGGATGAAATTCATTATACATTTCGATAACGTAAGTTTAGAGGCTATAAATTCGACTTCCCCAATTTTGAATTTAAAAGTGGCACCAAATAAAATTTATTTGATTGTATTTGCAACTTTTTATCAAATTTATTACGTTTTCATTATTTATAACTAACAAACAGGTTTTTCTTGACGCTTTTGGATAAAATTATTTGTATATTTCACTTTAATAATAACATAAGTTTAGATGCAATAAAGTTCGACTTGCCCAATTTGAATTGAGAAGTGTCACCAGAAATAATTCATTTGCTTAAATTAGCAACTTTATATCAACATTATAAAGTTCTCATTCTATATAGCCAATTAAAAGGTTTTTCTAGACGCTTTTGGACGAAATTCATTAGACATTTCGATAACGTAAGTTTAGAGGCTATAAATTCGACTTCCCCAATTTTGAATTCAAAAGTGGCACCAAATATAATTTATTTGATTGTATTAGCAATTTTTATCAAATTTGTTACGTTTTCATTATTTATAACTAACAAACAGGTTTTTCTTGACGCTTTTGGATGAAATTATTTGTATATTTCTCTTTAATAATAACAAAAGTTTAGACGTAATAAAGTTCGACTTGCCCAATTTGAATTGAGAAGTGTCAGCAGAAATAATTCATTTTATTAAATTAGCAACTTTATATCAACATTATTATGTTCTCATTCTATATAGCCAATTAAAAGGTCTTTACAAACGTTTTTGGATGAAATTCATTATACATTTCGATAACGTAAGTTTAGAGGCTATAAATTCGACTTCCCCAATTTTAAATTCAAAAGTGGCACCAAATATAACTTATTTGATTGTATTAACAACTTTTTATCGAATTTATTACGTTTTCATTATTTATAACTAACAAAAAGGTTTTTCTAGACGCTTTTGGATGAAATTATTTGTATATTTCTCTTTAAAAATAACATAAGTTTAGATGCAATAAAGTTCGACTTGCCCAATTTAAATAGAGAAGTGTCACCAGAAATAGTTCATTTGATTAAATTAGCAACTTTATATCAACATTATTATGTTCTCATTCTATATAGCCAATTAAAAGGACTTTACAGACGTTTTTGGATAAATTCATTATACATTTCGATAACGTAAGTTTAGAGGCTATAAATTCGACTTCCCCAATTTTGAATTCAAAAGTGGCACCAAATATAATTTATTTGATTGTATTTGCAACTTTTTATCAAATTTATTACGTTTTCATTATTTATAACTAACAAACAGGTTTTTCTTGACGCTTTTGGATAAAATTATTTGTATATTTCACTTTAATAATAACATAAGTTTAGATGCAATAAAGTTCGACTTGCCCAATTTGAATTGAGAAGTGTCACCAGAAATAATTCATTTGATTAAATTAGCAACTTTATATCAACATTATAAAGTTCTCATTCTATATAGCCAATTAAAAGGTTTTTCTAAACGCTTTTGGACGAAATTCATTATACATTTCGATAACGTAAGTTTAGAGGCTATAAATTCGACTTCCCCAATTTTGAATTCAAAAGTGGCACCAAATATAATTTATTTGATTGTATTAGCAATTTTTTATCAAATTTGTTACGTTTTCATTATTTATAACTAACAAACAGGTTTTTCTTGACGCTTTTGGATGAAATTATTTGTATATTTCTCTTTAATAATAACAAAAGTTTAGATGTAATAAAGTTCGACTTGCCCAATTTGAATTGAGAAGTGTCACCAGAAATAATTCATTTGATTAAATTAGCAACTTTATATCAACATTATTATGTTCTCATTCTATATAGCCAATTAAAAGGTCTTTACAGACGTTTTTGGATGAAATTCATTATACATTTCGAGAACGTAAGTTTAGAGGCTATAAATTTGACTTCCCCAATTTTGAATTCAAAAGTGGCACCAAATATAACTTATTTGATTGTATTAACAACTTTTTATCGAATTTATTACGTTTTCATTATTTATAACTAACAAACAGGTTTTTCTAGACGCTTTTGGATGAAATTATTTGTATATTTCTCTTTAAAAATAACATAAGTTTAGATGCAATAAAGTTCGACTTGCCCAATTTAAATAGAGAAGTGTCACCAGAAATAGTTCATTTGATTAAATTAGCAACTTTATATCAACATTATTATGTTCTCATTCTATATAGCCAATTAAAAGGTCTTTACACGCGTCTTTGGATGAAATTCATTATACATTTCGATAATGTAAGTTTAAAGGCTATAAATTCGACTTCTCCAAATTTGAATTCAAAAGTGGCACCAAAAATAACTTATTTGATTGTATTAGCAACTTCTTATCAAATTTATTACGTTTTCATTATTTATAACTAACAAACATGTTTTTCTTGACGCTTTTGGATAAAATTATTTGTATATTTCACTTTAATAATAACATAAGTTTAGATGCAATAAAGTTCGACTTGCCCAATATGAATTGAGAAGTGTCACCAGAAATAATTCATTTGATTAAATTAGCAACTTTATATCAACATTATAAAGTTCTCATTCTATATAGCCAATTAAAAGGTTTTTCTAGACGCTTTTGGACGAAATTCATTATACATTTCGATAACGTAAGTTTAGAGGCTATAAATTCGACTTCCCCAATTTTGAATTCAAAAGTGGCACCAAATATAATTTATTTGATTGTATTAGCCATTTTTTATCAAATTTGTTACGTTTTCATTATTTATAACTAACAAACAGGTTTTTCTTGACGCTTTTGGATGAAATTATTTGTATATTTCTCTTTAATAATAACAAAAGTTTAGATGTAATAAAGTTCGACTTGCCCAATTTGAATTGAGAAGTGTCACTAGAAATAATTCATTTGATTAAATTAGCAACTTTATATCAACATTATTATGTTCTCATTCTATATAGCCAATTAAAATGTCTTTACAGACGTTTTTGGATGAAATTCATTATACATTTCGATAACGTAAGTTTAGAGGCTATAAATTTGACTTCCCCAATTTTGAATTCAAAAGTGGCACCAAATATAACTTATTTGATTGTATTAACAACTTTTTATCGAATTTATTACGTTTTCATTATTTATAACTAACAAACAGGTTTTTCTAGACGCTTTTGGATGAAATTATTTGTATATTTCTCTTTAAAAATAACATAAGTTTAGATGCAATAAAGTTCGACTTGCCCAATTTAAATAGAGAAGTGTCACCAGAAATAGTTCATTTGATTAAATTAGCAACTTTATATCAACATTATTATGTTCTCATTCTATATAGCCAATTAAAAGTTCTTTACACACGTCTTTGGATGAAATTCATTATACATTTCGATAATGTAAGTTTAAAGGCTATAAATTCGACTTCTCCAAATTTGAATTCAAAAGTGGCACCAAAAATAACTTATTTGATTGTATTAGTAACGTTTTATCAAATTTATTACGTTTTCATTATTTATAACTAACAAACAGGTTTTTCTTGACGCTTTTGGATAAAATTATTTGTATATTTCACTTTAATAATAACATAAGTTTAGATGCAATAAAGTTCGACTTGCCCAATTTGAATTGAGAAGTGTCACCATAAATAATTCATTTGATTAAATTAGCAACTTTATATCAACATTATAAAGTTCTCATTCTATATAGCCAATTAAAAGGTCCTTACAGACGTTTTTGGATGAAATTCATTATACATTTCGATAACGTAAGTTTAGAGGCTATAAATTCGACTTCCCCAATTTTGAATTCAAAAGTGGCACCAAATATAATTTATTTGATTGTATTAGCAATTTTTTATCAAATTTGTTACGTTTTCATTATTTATAACTAACAAACAGGTTTTTCTTGACGCTTTTGGATGAAATTATTTGTATATTTCTCTTTAATAATAACAAAAGTTTAGATGTAATAAAGTTCGACTTGCCCAATTTGAATTGAGAAGTGTCACCAGAAATAATTCATTTGATTAAATTAGCAACTTTATATCAACATTATTATGTTCTCATTCTATATAGCCAATTAAAAGGTCTTTACAGACGTTTTTGGATGAAATTCATTATACATTTCGATAATGTAAGTTTAGAGGCTATAAATTTGACTTCCCCAATTTTGAATTCAAAAGTGGCACCAAATATAACTTATTTGATTGTATTAACAACTTTTTATCGAATTTATTACGTTTTCATTATTTATAACTAACAAACAGGTTTTTCTAGACGCTTTTGGATGAAATTATTTGTATATTTCTCTTTAAAAATAACATAAGTTTAGATGCAATAAAGTTCGACTTGCCCAATTTAAATAGAGAAGTGTCACCAGAAATAGTTCATTTGATTAAATTAGCAACTTTATATCAACATTATTACGTTCTCATTCTATATAGCCAATTAAAAGGTCTTTACACAAGTCTTTGGATGAAATTCATTATACATTTCGATAATGTAAGTTTAAAGGCTATAAATTCGACTTCTCCAAATTTGAATTCAAAAGTGGCACCAAATATAACTTATTTGATTGTATTAGCAACTTTTTATCAAATTTATTACGTTTTCATTATTTATAACTAACAAACAGGTTTTTCTTGACGCTTTTGGATGAAATTATTTGTATATTTCTCTTTAATAATAACATAAGTTTAGATGCAATAAAGTTCAACTTGCCCAATTTGAATTGAGAAGTGTCACCAGAAATAATTCATTTGATTAAATTAGCAACTTTATATCAACATTACTATGTTCTCATTCTATATAGCCAATTAAAAGGTTTTTATAGACGCTTTTGGACGAAATTCATTATAAATTTCGATAACATAAGTTTAGAGGCTATAAATTCGACTTCCCCAATTTTAAATTCAAAAGTGGCACCAAATATAATTTATTTGATTGTATTAGCAACATTTTATCCAATTTATTACGTTTTCATTATTTATAACTAACAAACAGGTTTTTCTTGACGCTTTTGGATGAAATTATTTGTATATTTCTCTTTAATAATAACATAAGTTTAGATGCAATAAAGTTCGACTTGCCCAATTTGAATTGAGAAGTGTCACCAGAAATAATTCATTTGATTAAATTAGCAACTTTATATCAACATTATAAAGTTCTCATTCTATATAGCCAATTAAAAGGTTTTTCTAGACGCTTTTGGACGAAATTCATTATACATTTCGATAACGTAAGTTTAGAGGCTATAAATTCGACTTCCCCAATTTTGAATTCAAAAGTGGCACCAAATATAATTTATTTGATTGTATTAGCAACTTTTTATCAAATTTATTACGTTTTCATTATTTATAACTAACAAACAGGTTTTTCTTGATGCTTTTGGATGAAATTATTTGTATATTTCTCTTTAATAATAACAAAAGTTTAGATGCAATAAAGTTCGACTTGCCCAATTTGAATTGAGAAGTGTCACCAGAAATAATTAATTTGATTAAATTAGCAACTTTATATCAACATTATTATGTTCTCATTCTATATATCCAATTAAAAGGTTTTTTAGACGCTCTTGGACGAAATTCATTATACATTTCGATAACGTAAGTTTAGAGGCTTTAAATTCGACTTTCCTAATTTTGAATTCAAAAGTGGCACCAAATATAATTTATTTGATTGTATTAGCAACTTTTTATCAACTTTATTACATTTTCATTATTTATAACTAACAAACAAGTTTTTCTAGATGCTTTTGGATGAAATTATTTGTATATTTCTCTTTAAAAATAACATAAGTTTAGATGTAATAAAGTTCGACTTGCCCAATTTGAATTGAGAAGTGTCACTAGAAATAATTCATTTGATTAAATTAGCAACTTTATATCAACATTATTGTGCTCTCATTCTATATAGCCAATTAAAAGGTTTCTATAGATGCTTTTGGATTAAATTCATTATACATTTCGATAACGTAAGTTTAGAGGCTATAAATTCGACTTATCCAATTTTGAATTCAAAAGTGGCACCAAATATAATTTATTTGATTGTATTAGCAACTTTTTATCAAATTTATTACGTTTTCATTATTTTTAACTAACAAACAGGTTTTTCTAGACGCTTTTGGATGAAATTATTTGTATATTTCTCTTTAAAACTAACATAAGTTTAGATGCAATAAAGTTCGACTTGCCCAATTTGAATTGAGAAGTGTCATCAGAAATAATTCATTTGATTAAATTAGCAAATTTATATCAACATTATTATGTTCTCATTCTAAAACAGTTCCTTCAGACTGCAAACACTTCGTACCTCAAACTCCATTCACACCGCAAACCTTGGACTGAAATCTCCTTTCTCGGGTAGAGTTCTCGGACGAAAACCCTGAAATATCTAGATATTTAGCTTATAATCGCCTCAAAGTTACTTCATATTTAAGATACGCCATACAAATATCCTTCACTTTTACACCTCCATAAACGAGATTACCCTCATTTCTCTCAAATTCAAATCTCTTTTCTTTTTAAGAGCTTGATTCTTCCAACCACTTTTCCTTAAGAAATCATTGTAAGTCTTTTTGGACTAATATTATTACAATCATATTTATGTTATTAGATCATAAAGATTCACATTTTATATTGTGTTTAAAATAGTCTGGACACGATTAACCTTCCGTTTACTAGTCCGAAGTCACCGTTACTACCATATTAACTAACATCGACTACATATAAGGTGAGTTCATACCCCTACGTTTTCAAGATTTTTCACTGTTTTAGGGGGCAATACAAGTGTAACACAAGAAAATTGTGTTAATATCTAAATTTTTTCAATATTTATCAATTGTTACCGTTAAAAATATATATTAATATATACAAATTATATAATTAAGGTTCAACATGCTTAGAATTGATAATTTGACTCCATTTCATGTTCCTTGTTTGGTTTTGGGCTTGGGGTAGAATTATTTATTTGACTGTTTATTTAATCATAATTATATAAATATTATATTTATATAAGTATAAAATCATTTAGAACTTGTTAAACAAAAATATAATTTTTGCCAACTATTTTAGTACCATTTGGATATAAATGTTGAATTTCACGGAACAACCGTATCACAGATTTTAAAATTTAAACTTGCTGAATTATTAACAATACAAAGGTTTTCGTTTCAGTAAAACATAAACATATATACTATAATAGGTATAGTTTATGGAATTTACATATTGCTTTTCAAAGTTAAGATTACATTACGGAAAATAAACATATAAACTATAAAAGATATAGTTTATGGATCATATGCACTACTTTACATATTCATAATACATTAAAGAAAACAAACATATAAACTATAATAAATATAGTTTATGAGATTTACTTACAAGTTTATCCGTTACAAAGTAACTTTTTATTTTTCTACACGTAACCGTCAATATAGCATTTGTGAGAAACATTTCACGTACTTATCTAAGTACCAACCAAGTCCTAAAATTTTAATCAGAGTCTCCTGGAGAGAGAGCATGACACTTGTATATAGATCTATATGGGACTGACAATCTCGCACCTGAGCTGCTTGCAACAGCTAGGCCGTCAGGCCTAAGGTGACAAATGTCGTACCGATTGTGACGCCTGAAGAACGTCGTGTTCAGGCCATCTTAGGTCATCAAGCATGGCTATGATAACTCACAATTTGGTATTGGACAATAAGATTAGTGTATGAATAAGTAAACAACTTCACATAGTTTTATTAAATAATAAAACTATAATATAGTATTTTATAAGTACAACTGGTGAATCCAGGCATTTGCAATTACATAGTTTTCATACAAGTATAAATACATAATACTATTTCAGTGCAGAGAAAACATACTTTTCATGGTTTTATGTGAATTAAAACTACATTTTACTATCTCAGAGTACAAAAACATTTACACGTTTTGATTTCAACATATTACAACAGAAAATAAATGATTTTCTGGGAAAACATACTTACATTTTCAAGGAACAAATAACAGATTTCAGATACAAACATGCTTATGAACTCACCAACTTAATTGTTGACACTCTTTTCAAAACTACTTGTATTCTCAGGATATCAATAAACATGTATCCTCAAGTTTTGAGAAGACGGAGCTTCATAGACTCATGTTTCTTAACTTTTGATATACATTTTGGTGTCATATATACAATGACTTGAGCACGTATGTAAACACTTATAATTTATCAATACATGATTGTTGTACTTTGATTACTATTATACAATTGTTGTGATACTATACATGACGTCATCCGCCCCAGAACGTTCCGCCGTTCCGGTTTGGGGTGTGACAACATGTAATTCACATGTAAATCATAAGTGAATCACATATCAATTAAATGTGATTCAAATGTAAATCACAAGTGATTCACATATGAATTACCTCTATATGCACACATGCATTTTGTGTGAGTGTTCTTCATTAAATATTTTTTTTAAATTTTTCTTGTGTGTAACATCTCGTTTTAAGAAGAGTAATTAAATAATAAATCAGGAACCCCGGGAAGAAATTATTATGTTTATTTTATACTATTATTGACCGAATCAAATAGTTTTTAGCAGGGTGTTGGCTTCGGAAAGCCAAACGACAAGAATTGAAGTTCTGGGGGGTTAAAGTATAATTTCGGGGTTTACTTTGCAAAGGATTTATGAGCCAGGGGTGTTTGGTATCATTGGATTTAATATGAAATGATTTTTGATGGATGGGGTTAAAAGGGTAAATTATGTACCCAGTTTGAAAAGAAATTATCATGGAGGGGATATATGGTAATCTTTGGGACTTGAATTGTTATAAATGTTGGAAGCTAGGGGCTGTTTTGTAAATTGCAGCTTTAATTTGAAAAAGATTCATGGGGAGGGACCAGATATGTAAATGTGTATAAGTTTATGTGGAGCGGGACTTAAACCCGGCTCCCTTCCCCGTCGCCCTATTAACCCCTATATATATATATATATATATATATATATATATATATATATATATATATATATATATATATATATATATATATATATATATATATATATATATATATATATATATATATATATATATATATATATATATATATATATATATATATATATATATATATATATATTTCTTATAGCCTCATGCAACCTCTCTAAACCCTAAATCTAATGCAGCCGCCACTCTCCTCACTTTCGGCCGCCACCATCCTATTCCCTCATGATCTTCCGGCCAGGCGAAGCACCAGACGACTGCCACAGTTCATGTCATTGACAGGAGCCGCCACTCCGCGTCGTTGCTGTTCAGCTGCCGACGGGAAACCAGAACGAGACGCCACCGGTTGGAGATCGGTGACCAGCTGCCATGGAGGCTGTTATGGTTCGTGGTTGGTTTGCTCCCCTCCCTTCTCAGCCTCCGCCACCATTTATCTAGCCTTTCTCCGACCACCGAAGCCGCTGCTGTAAACCGATGAGGCCAAAGAGGTTGTTTGTTGTTGCAACCTTCCCTCGCCGACGACGAAATTGTCGCCGTCGTTGCCTAGGTCGCCATTGTACGCCCCAGTCGTGCCCGTCGCCAACTCCTTTTAATTCTTTGTTAACCGTCGGTGCCGCTGATAGCCATTGTGTT
Source organism: Lactuca sativa (assembly GCF_002870075.4). NCBI lineage: Eukaryota > Viridiplantae > Streptophyta > Magnoliopsida > Asterales > Asteraceae > Lactuca > Lactuca sativa. The sequence continues at coordinate 7,589,538 of NC_056626.2, read as the reverse complement.
GTTCGTTTTCTTGATGGCTGCTGCTGCTGGAGATTGAAGAAAAGACCCACCATGGCCGCCAGCCATGGTGGTCGTCGCTTGCCGCCTTGTTCCGTCGCCACCAGCCAACATGGAAGGTGGTTGTGTGTGTGTGTGTGTTTTTATGTACTTTAGGTGTGTGTGTGTGTGTGTGTTTATGTAGTTAGTGTGTGTGTATGTGTGTGTGTGTGTGTGTTTATTCTTGGTTAAGGCATTGTATCTTGTAAGTAGCAAAAGTATAATGAAAGAAAAACCCAAAACACCACGTAAAGTGGTGGTTGTCGCCACCGGCCGCCGTGTCGGGTGGTGGTGTGCTTTGTTTGCATTTGGACCTCGTTTGGGGGATGTTTGGACAATGTGGGATCATTGAAACCCTAATGGGCCCAAAGAAACCCTAGTGGGTCTAATGGAACCCTAAGGGCCCAATAAGGCCCAAAGTGACCTAAAAGCCCAACCAAAGGACTAATGGGCTAGTATTGGGTTGGTAAACCCTAATTAGGGTTTGGAAAACCCTTAGGGCATAAGACCTTAATTGTAGGAATCGTTTGAGACACACACGAGAATTAATTATTAAACTTAAAATAACATTTAATAATCATTGGCAATAATGGACTTAATGCATTAAGTCCTTAATGGATTAAGTCCTTAATGGGTTAAGTAAGAAACACTTAACCCTAATCATCATTTCATGTGAAAGCCCTAATCTCACTCGGGCCTTGAATTGGGCCTTCCTATTGGGCTTTGGCGATTGGACTATTGTTGGGCCATCCAAGAACAATTTAATGGACCAAAGTAATTAGATGGGCTTTAAGATAAGGCCCATGTGAGGACTTGGGCCCAATTTGGAAAATTAGGCCATAGATGGGCCATAATTGGGTCTTTATGATTATGTGATATTGGGCCATAGGAATTGGATTGGAATAATTGGATGGGCCTTAAGGAAAGACCATGTAGAGGTCTGGGCCTAATTTGGAAAGTTGGGCCATATGTTGGGCTTTGGCCCATTATTTGACTTTTGGGCTTTTGTAGTGTAAGTTGGACCTTGGGCTTGGAACCCAATTATTAATTGGGTATTGTTTGATGTTGACAGTTCGGGAATCTGTCAACCAACAACTGGAATGTATCTGCGGGACTTCAGCAGCGACAGGTGAGTTATCCTCACTATACTAAGGGGTCTAACGCACCAAGGCCGGCCCATTGGATATGTTATCCTAGTAGTGTTAGATGGTGAGTATGAGTTAGTGTTGAATGCTAGTGGTTATGCCAGTTAGGTAGATCTGTAGGACTACCTGTGATGTTATATGATTATTGCATGCTTAGTAGTTATGTTATATGTCGATATCTTATGTGGTATGGGTTGAGGTGATACTGCTCCGTGCGGTAATCAACAAACCCGGGAGCATTCCAGATACGGGCTAAGGGAGACTCGTACTGTGGGCTTGATGGCAATCCAGATGTGAGTTGTGGGCCCGGAAGGCAATCCAGACTCACACTGTGGGCCCAGTGGTAATCTAGTTGGTGGAGCATTCTAGATACGAGCTAAGGGAGACTCGTACTGAGGGCTCGATGGCATTCCAGATACGAGCCGAGGGCCCGGTAGGCATTCCAGACTCGTACTGAGGGCCCAGGGGTAATCCAACTTGTAAAGATGTGGATCTATTTCATGCTATTCAGTTTGTTATGATATGTTATTGCTAATATGGTTATGTGGATTGTATGTGTATCGGTATTTTGAGGGTAACCCCCTAAGCTTTCGGGCTTACAGTTTCAGTTTCTTGCTTCAGGTACATCAGGGAATCGTGGCATGGCAAAGGCATGATCGTACAGCTCCTCACTTGTTATGACTTTGTTTCTGGGATACTCTGATATTAAACTATTTTGAAAACATTTTGTAATGACTAATGGGTTTTGAATTGTTTAAAAAGTTTTAAATTGCCTTGAATTTTACGGGTGTTACATTGTGAATTTCACATTTGAATCTTAAAATATACAATCACATGTGAATATCACATTATATAATCACATGTGAATCTTACATAATATATACATGTGCATTTTTGTGAGTGTTCTTGCATTGATCAATTTTTTTTAATTTTCTTGTAGATTTTGAAGAATTTGTGGAAAATATTGAAGTGGTGAAAAGTGAAAAATTGAAAAAAAAAATATGGAAATCTTGATATGAAGAAATAATAACATTGTGAATCTTTGTAGTTTTTTATATATTTTATTTAGTATCGAATAAAATACTTGTAGTATTATGTTTATAGATTGATTAATAAAAATAAGATTTTTTATGATTTATTTACGAATAATATAGTATAAGAAATATGCATATAAACATTTGAAAAAATATGCATATATGCACCTAAATCTAGTTTTTTTTTTTAAATATTCTAGTTTTTTTTCAATTATTAATTTTTAAAAATTTACTTTAAAAAAATGAAGTTTTTTTAAAAAATTACAGTTTTTTTGAAAAAATTGTAGATTTTTTTTAAATGCAGTTTTTTTAAAAGATTGCGGCTTTCTTTTGAAGAAAATGCAGTTTTTTTAAAAAACATGCAGTTTTTTTTTTAAATTGTAATTTTTTTTTCTAAAAATTGCAGCTTTTAAAAAAAATCAATTTTTTTTAAAAGTTCATGTTTTCTGAAAAAAAAAATTAAAGTATCTCCATTTTTTTAAAATAAATTGAAATATATTTTTTTTAAAAATCTGAAATTTGATTTATTTTATTAATTTTTAGAACATTTTATTAATATTTCCAATAACAAAAAAAAGTTAAACATCAAATGAGACCATTAAGATTACGATCATGTCGTTAATGAGTTAATATTGATATAACACTTCACCTTTGATTCTTAGGTTCTCGGGAAACTATGAGTTTTCAACGGATCTCACCCATATATATATATATACATATATATATATATATATATATATATATATATATATATATATATATATATATATATATATATATATACACACTACTTTATAACCCGTGGGCATCACGGTTACAAAATTAATTAAACTTTCATAGTAAAAATTCAAAATTATTAAATAATTATTTTAAATAAATTATTAATTAAGAGATATTTTTTATTTATTTAAATGTATAATCGTTGATTTAAATAAATATGTGACCTTATAATATGTATTAATTTTATTTTAATTTTTATTCTAATGTTATTTAATTTAATGTAATTAGAGTGGAAAATTTAAATTTTGAAATTTGAAATTGATAATCAACAGATTAACATGTGATTTGACATTAATTATGAGGTCTAATAAAGTGACATTTGACAAAAGAAGAATCAACCTATTTTTTATTAGAATAGAGAATTTTTAGAACTTTTTATTAATATTTCCAATAACAAAAAAATAATTAAACATCAAATGAGATCGGTAAGATGACAATAATGCCCTTAATGAGTTAATTTTGATCTAACATTCCACCTTTAGTTCCTAAGTTCTCGGAAAACTATGAGTTCTCAACGGATCACATACATACATACACACACACACACACACACACATATATATATATATATATATATATATATATATATATATATATATATATATATATATATATATATATATATATATATAATGTTGAGATCAGTTGAAAACTCAAAGTTTCCCGAGAACCCGAGAACTAAAAGTGGAGTGTTGCATCAAAAGTAATTCGTTAAGGAAATTATCGTCATCTTACCAATCTCATTTAATGTTTAATTTTTTTTGTGTTATTTAATATATTAATATAAATGTCTAAAAATTTACATCATAAATCAAATTTTCAGATTTTTTTTAAAATAGTATTTTTCATTTTTTTTAAATGCAGATTTTTTTAATTTTTTATAGAAAATGTATTTTTGAAAAAAAAATATATTTTTTAAAAAATACATTTTTTATAAAAAAACTGCAATTTTTTTAAAAAAAAACTGTCTTTAAAAAAAATTAAAAAAAAAACCGCAATTTAAAAAAAAAAAAAAAAAAAAACTGCATTTTTTCAGAAAAAACTGCAATTTAAAAAAAAATACATTTTTAATAAAAAAAACTGCAAGTTTTTTTAAAGAAATTTACATTTTTTTCAAAATAAAACTTCATTTAAAAAAACTATATTAAAAAAACTACATTTTTTAAAAAAATAAAATAAAATTTTAGGTGCATATATGCATATTTTTTCAAATGCATATATTCATATTTTTTATACTATAATATTCGTAAGTTGATCATAAAAAAACTCATTTTATTACCAGTCTATAAACACAATAGAATAAGTATTTTACTCAATACAAAAAAAATGTACAAAATTTCAAAGCGTTTTTATGTCTTCTTGTCAATATTTCCATATTTTTCTTCAATTTATCATCTTCACCTCTTCAATATTCACCACAATTTCTTTCAAATCTACAAAAAAATTTAAAAAAAAATTGATTGATGCAAAAACACTTCAAAAAATACATATGTGATTAACATATGAATCACAAACGATTGACGTATGAATTACATATGATGTATATGTGATTTACATGTGAATCACATGTAATTCATATGTGAATTACATGTAATTTACATGTGAATCACATGTAGTTCATATGTGATTTATATGTGAATTACATGTGAATCACATGTAATTCATATTTGAATTACATGTGAATTATATGTGGTTTACATGGGAATTACATGTGATTTACATGTGAATCACATGTAATTCATATATGAATTACACGTGATTTACATGTGAATCACATGTAATTCATATGTGATTTACATGTGAATCAGATGTAATTTACATGTGAATTACATATAATTCATATGTGAATTACATGTGAACCACATGTAATTCATATGTGAATTACATATGAATCACATGTAATTCATATTTGAATTACATGTGAATTATATGTGATTTATATGGGAATTACATGTGAATCACATGTAATTCATATATGAATTACATGTGAATCACATGTAATTCATATGTGATTTACATGTGAATCAGATGTAATTTACATGTGAATTACATATAATTCATATGTGAATTACATGTGAATCACATGTCATTCATATGTGAATTACATAAGTCAGACCACACAAAAGTTAAAACACTTTGCAAATATAAGTAGTAATATGTAATATAAAGTCAAAGAGCATCGTCTTTCATGTACCTTGGCTAGATAATAAAGCATCATTGAAGCGAAAGGTGAATGTAAGGCCATCTTCTGTCTTATCCCTGTTAACAAAAGTATTATTATAAATAACAAAACAGAAAAATGAGCTATACAAAAGCTGGGAATGGAAAAGGTCAGAAAAAAAAGAGTATATTTGCTTACCCCTTTTCTTTTGAAGGAACCTTATTTGCAAGTCTAGCTGTTTGAACAGCAGCTTCAGCAGATGCAGCTTCAGGAGTTGCTCGTAGAATCTCACAAATAAATTATGGCTAATTGCATATTAAAAAAAGTATGTAGCTATTTTTTTGCATTTAACCCTTAAAATAAAGATGTGGGAATGATGATTGTATACATGGTAAGCCAATTTGGTTCTAACTAAATCAAGTGGATTAGTAAAGAAGAGCAGCAGTTCCTCTAGATAATGATCCTGCTTAACAACTGGACCACTTCCCATCCCAGGAAAGTTGTAGTCGATATGTATTCTATATTGTTCATATGTCATATAATGTAAGTTGAGAATCAAATGAAAAATCCTACCAATGATCCATAAAATAACATAATTAAGCAAATTATGTACTCCAATTTCGAATCAAGAAACCCTAACAATCATTAGATACAACTTTATAACGCCATTAACCCTAATTGAAAAATCAAAACACGAACCAGATTCAAGCTAATGAGCATGAAGACAATTAAACATGAAGGAGTTGCTGAACATACCTTCTTTGAGAGGCAAAACACACTCGTACGAGATATTAAGCTGGAAAGGCGTGAGAAACGACGCCGGATTATCCAACACCTTCCCGTTCTCATGAATTAACTTTTCAAAAACGTAAATCAGATGTGAAAGAAACTCAAATCTTACATGTAAATCGGATCAGCGTCGCCGTCACTCCCGCTAATACCGGTAACAAAACACAAAATTGCAACGAGATACACACAGTGATGTGGTTCTTCTTCGCATCATATCACACTCTGATGATCGATTCTACTCCGATGACGATTTTAGGATTTGAGATCCGACGATTGAGATGCCCATTGGTACCAAATGTCATCGATTTGTCGATCCTTATCACACAGTCGGTCTATTGTTTCTTCAATTCATCGTCGCCGATCTGGATGGTCGGAGATGCTGCGATGAAAGGTAGAGAGAGAGACGGGATGAAGATAGAGAGATGGGGACAGAGACTTGACGTGATTAAATGTATCAATTACAGATTCCCGAAAATGTCCCTGATTAATTTCAATAGGATGCCCCCCGTCCCTTTTTATTTCCAGGTATTTACAAAAATGCCACAAAACATCCTAACCCTTTATAATTTTGATCTAGCGGTCCTTGTTTGGTTCTTGGGTTCTCGAGAAAGTATATATATATATATATATATATATATATATATATATATATATATATATATATATATATATATATATATATATATATATATATATATATATAGGAAAAAGTTCAATAGAGAACCATTATTATTTAAGGAACCAAGGAACCAATCAAAAGCATCGGAATTTAAAGCGATCAACGGCAAAAGAAAGGGTTGTAAAGTTTTATAATGGACGCACATGTACCAAATTATAACTAAAACTCACTTCCTTTTTTTCATTTAAAATTTTTTTAGGCCAAGTTTTTTATCGAAAAAAAATCCGAGTATACCGTTGTTCACGATTTTTCGTCCTCTTTCCATAGAGATCCATGATGATATATAAAAAACGAACTTTTTTTCAGAAAAAACCCACTTAATTTTCTTATTTTTTTCAATATTTAAACTTTTTTTATAAAAAAAAAACTAATTATACCAAAAATATTAATTTTTTGTACTCTATTAATAAACATTAACACCGATTAACAAAAAACCTCGAAAAGTGTGGACTTACACTGTGAATCTAAACTGTATATATTTCAATTTTTAACATTCACAATATGAAAAAACTCGAACAGTTCAGATTCACATTGTGAATCTGAGAAGGTTCACGAAAAAAAAAAAAAAAAAAAAAAAAAAAAAAAAAAAAACCTCCATCAGTGTAGATTCACATTGTGAATCTAAACTGTAAATATTTCAAATTTTAACATTCACAATGTGTAAAAGCTTCGCTCAGTTCAGATTCACACTGTGAATCTGATTTATTATTATAGACACTATGAATCTGAGGAGGTCCACAATGTGAATCTGAACAGGTTTACAATATGAATTTGAACAAGTTCACAATGTGAATCTGAACTGAAATATCATTTTTTTTTAATATGAATATGAATCTATGTTTAAAAAGTACAAAAAATATGAATTTTGATATATATTTATTAATATTTTTTATAAAAAATAGACCTTAACTTTTTTCATTAAAGAAAATGAAATGAGTTTTTTTTGAAAAAAAAAAGTTCGTTTTTTATATATTATCATGGATCTTTATGGAAAGATGACGAAAAATCATGAACAACGGTATATTCGATTGTTTTTTTTTTTTTGATAAAAAACATGACTTAAAAAAATTTTAAACAAAAAAAATGGTGGGTTTTTTTGTAAAGGCGGATTTTTTGGCATAATCCGGTGTATGCGCGTCTAATGTAAAAGTATATATTTATTTTCTTGGCCGTTGATCGTTATGATTTCCGATGCTCTCGATTGGTTCCTTGGTTAATTATGGTTCTCTATTGAACTCCACCCTATATATATATATATATATATATATATATATATATATATATATATATATATATATATATATATATATATATATATATATATATATATATATATATATATATATTGAAATTGTTATAACTAGATACTTAAATAAATTTGATACTTTTTACTAAATAACTATATAAATTTGAAAATTAACTTACTCTGTTCCAAAAAAAAAAAAGTTATAAATAGAAATTTTTAAGACAAACCTTCAATGATATTACATTTTACACGTTTCTAATTAAAAAACACGATTACTTGAAAAAAAAAATGATTTTCTAGCAGAACCTCTTATTTAATAACTAGTATTCTATAAACTTATTATAATACAGATTTTTAAATGGTAAAATCTGAAAATATGTTTCCAAAATAAAAATTATTTTCTTCAAAAGGAAACGCGGTGCAGATGACGCAGTCAGGCAGGCGGTGGTGGAGCGATTTTACAGTTCGAAGTTCGTCCTTGCACCGCCGGCGGCGGCGGCGGTGGTGGCGGTGGTGGCGGTGAAAGAAAAATACGGAAATTCCGAGGTCGACTTAGCTTTGGTGCCGGAGGTGCCCTCTTGGGTACCGTGCGTAAATTTGGAGCTGTGCTCCGCATCTGTGTCGTTGATGGTGGCGGAGGTGGATCAGAGAACATATAATGCGGAGCTCCACTTAACTTAGGTGCCGGTGGTGGTGGCAGCTTTCTAAGCTTCCTCCTACCAGAAACTACAGTTCCTGTAGAAAATTCTGGATTCATCGTTGAAGTCTGATCTAAATCAATGGAAACTACGGAATTAAGTATTGGAAGCAATAGATTTACCTGGATCTGGTTCAATTAATGAAGCAGAGTTTGCTTGAAGAAGATGATCAAGTACCAGAATCAGAAGCAGTAGAGCTACTCGTTTTGCGTATAAGGCATTCATAGCCATAGCTGGAGCCTTGTCCCCTTGACCTTGGTTTTGATTTGTTGGGATATATAAAGTACTTTATACTTTCATATATAGTGAATAAATATCCGAAGAATTAATTCTTGTGGGGCAATGTCACGCTACCCTAGAGATAAATTCTTAAATGGTAAAATATTTTGTTAATTTTTCCATGACACCTCTACTTTAATTCGTCAATTTACAACGTCACAAATTCCAAATTCCTTGTAAATGCATGATATATATTAAGTAGTATAAATTTATCGTTTGAAAAAAAGTTCATAAATATTTGAAGAGACTCATCAATCTAATAAAAATATTAAGTAAATGTCTATAAAAGAGTTAATGACCTATTAGGATAATAAGGTTTTAATTTTGTCTATGTGGCTAAAGTTTTTTGTATATATATTACATCAATATGGTTGTTACAATATGTAACAACCATATTGATGTAATATAGTAATATGTATAAAAAAAACCTAAAGACTTAATGTAAAGAAAACTTTATTACTCTTTTAGATCATTAACCTTTAGAAGCTTTTAGAATAATCACATAAATGGACCTTGTGATTTACAAAAAATTATAAATCATTTTATTTTAGTAAGAAATTTCGTAAAATCTGAAATTTGATTAAGTTTTTAAAAATATAGTCAACATCTTTTGAAAGTAATTGGTCCATAATAAATTATACATTCACACAATAAATATCAATTATATTTGAACCTAACACTTTAAGAGTAATATTTATAAATGGTCCATGTGGTTTTCAAAAATATCAAATTTAGTTATGAACATTTTTCGATTTTATTGAAGGTTTTTGTGGTTTCAATTTTTATGGTGATATACCATTTTCCTCCTTCTCCGGTGGTTGTTCCTCTCACCCTTCTTTCCAACTACAATTCTTGTTCCTTAATGCTTATTTACATTTCCCCCAACTAAAATATAGATTTGTTGATAGCAGTAGCAGAAAAGATGATGTCGTAAAAAGAAGGGAATTGAGGGATTATGGCTTTATAGAAACAATTAGGTTTTCATGCTTTTATTTTTTTTTTTTTTTTTTTTTGATTTGGTATTGCTAACGTCATTTTCATTTTCACGTTGGTTCCGAAACGAATGAAAAGCAGGCACCATTAATCCTAATTAACCCTTATTTCCCTCTGAAAAGCAAATCACCACAGGTCAGTTTAATTTTGATTTTTTTTGTTAGCTAGGGTTTTTGTTGATCATTCCTATCTCGAACTGCGTTGTTTGTTAGTTGTGACGAAGTTGTTTTGCGTAGATCCCATCTCGCAATGACGTCATCTCAATGTGTTTATGCAAATTTTACAATTTAATTTAGTTCAAAATAATTTAATCCAATTAACAGCTATTAGATTCGCGAACCTAACTATTTACGACTTTGTTTGACCACCTCCGCGACCTTTAATAATTAAGATGCAATTAGGCAAAGAGCACCGGTGGTGTATATAATTAATCAAACTTAGTTGCTTCCTAAATCAAGTTGACTTTATTTATTTAGTGGTTTGGTACTTTCAAATAACAAAAACCCCAAACCAGAAGGTTACACTACTAGACAAGATTTGAGGGTTTACCATAAGGAAAATTAAATAAACTAACCTAATTTTTATGGCACAAGATGATTTATTTTTTTTAAGTAACCATCTAGTTTAGAACACTGAGTTCAAGAGATCCGGACATCCGAATGGTGAATCTGGCTCGTTACTAAGGTCGCCTCTATATATAGGCATAACTTTTCGAAATTTAGGTTCAAAATCATATTTCGGACATAAAGCATTGTCAACTTCCGACGTTTCGAGTTTTTCTATGTTTTAATGTATTTTTTTTTTTTTTTTTTACGTTTTTGTGTTTAATTTTATATATATTTCCTAGATATGACTTGGTCAAATATAATAACTTTTATTTGTTAACTTTAAAAAATATATTATATTTAAGTTTGCCTATGTTACAAAATAATTTTTTTAACGTTTATATACTTAATTTTATGGATGTTTCCTACGTATGATTTGAGTCACGTATAATAACTTTCGTTCTTTAACTAAGAAAAAATTAATTTTTACGTGTTTATTTTTGTGTATGTATCGTATAAATTCAAGGTGTCAGCTTTCGACGTAATCAACATAAATTTAGATTTTTTGTACATTATTTTTTTAAAAACCCTTACTTGTTTTTTCTATGTACGTATCAGTATAAATTCGAGTTCGTTTACGTTTCGACATAATTTTTTCTATGTTTTCGAGCATATTTTTATGTACAAAAAAATAAGCATGTAAATTAAAACAAAAAAGAAAACACAAAAAAGAAATTACGTCGAAACGTAGACGAACTCAAATTTGTACCGATATGTACATAAAAAACAAGTATTTTTTTTAATTAATGAACGAAAGTTCTAAATTTACGTGAAAACGTTGATCACATTAAATGTATACCACCACATATATAAAAATAAACATGTTAGCAAAAATGACACACTAAGAGATGAAAACTAATAGTATTAGCAAAAATAATCACTCATGCAAGTTTTGGAAAACCACAAGCACCAAATTTATTTAAAAAATAGCAACAACTGAGTTTGTGACATTTGATAAATCATATGGACCATTTATGTAATTTTGTCTTTTGTTTTTTTGATGATTATTTGATCCGAAACATGTCTAAAAGGCGGTGTAATTTTTTGCCGGGTTTGAGATTGCTTATTTAAGATACTTATTAGTTTATTGTCATTTGATACCATTGATAATGAATTTTGAGTGTTTGGATAAATTAAGATTAGAAGTTCTTATTGACTTAAATAATGAATTTTTGATAAGTTCATGTTCCAACTTGTCTAAATTAGTTTATGGCTTGTTTAAACTTTTAAAAACTCTAGGGTTTAGAATTTAAATATTTCAACATTAAATATTTTTAATTAAAATTTAAATTCCAAAATTTGAGGACAAGTTTTGAAACTTTTTAAAACCTTCTAGATCAAATTAAAATAATTTAAGTAATCAAATAATATGTCATTATCTAAATTTGACTTAATTCAATTTATGGCAAGATAATTCACATCAAAATACAAATAATTATCTTTATCATATAAACTAATAATTATCTTAAAGTTTGACAATTATCTACTAATTGGATGAGGATAATCATTACCAAATAATAAAAATATTAGTCAAAAACGTTTTTGGTAATTATCCCAACCCAATTTTAGTCAAAATCCCGAAAAATCAGCCAACAGACCCACCGACTCGTCGATTCACAAACTGTACTCGTCGAGTTCATCATGGGTACTCGATGAGTTCATCATACATAAGCAGTTTTTCGACTTTTTCAGCTTTAAACAATTTAGCTATACATCAAATACAATAGAAGAACGACCTAATCTCTGATACCACTGATGGGTTTTGAGCATAACAACAATCCTATGGTGCACATGCAAACCCAAAAGCTTTGGATCTAATTTTTCTAATTGAACATGCAATAATCATCCAAAGCTTATAAACCCTAATCTAGCATGCTTATTTCGAAATTGACATGATAAACAAGTTAGAATGATACCTTTCTTTGTAGCTTGAAGATCTTCAACCTTTGAGAGCTTTAGTATCACAAGTGTAATACCTCTAATCGATCACAAACACCAAGAAGCAAGTTGGAGAATATGAGAGAGAGAGAGAGAGAGAGACAGAGACAGAGGCTCAAAATCGGCTCTAAGATCTTTCTAGGGTTTCTTGTAGCCGAAAATATGATGCCAAGGGGTTCCTTATATAGCTGAAGAATTGGGGTTTCAGTCAAAGACATAATCCGGTTGTTTAGGCTCTAAGAAGCCCATAAGATCCTTCCAGAATCCTTATCATGGACGAAGTCCTTATGGGCTATCCATAAGATTTCGTCCACCCCTATCCATAGGGATCCTCAGCCTATTTTGCAATTATCACATAATTACAATATCAGTCCCCTTAATTTAATAAATCTCTTTTGACCACAAAATTAATTCTAAATTAATTCTTGACCAATATCAATTAAATAATATGATTTCTCTTTTAATATATTATTCTTATAATATATTAATAAATCATAATTAACCTCTTTCTCCATAATTCATCCAGTTAAGTTGCTTTGTGAAGGCAACCCAAAAGGATCATGCTATTATCGGGTCAAGTACATACCAATTATAGTTATGGGCTTAGACACCTAATCCAACAAGATTGGCCTTATATGTACGATGCTTTGTAGTATTGGGGTTATTGGATGCTATTCTGGAATGGAAATATGTGACATCCCCATTTTCACGGCCAGAAAAGACCGATTTTTGTTTATGCTTTATAAAAATCAGAGTACTTCTTTTCATAAAAATGTTGCGGAATTTGTTCCCATAAAAATACGATAAATACGTTATCAAAACATTTTCGAAGCAACGTATTTTATTCATTTTAAAACGTTTGGGATGTCATTGTCAATACAGGAACATAAGCATAAACGGAACTTACATTTATTTACACTAGTGATCTACATCTCTTTAATCTCTCAGTGTAATGTCACTTCATATCGACACCTGTGATATAAATAAACTGAGTGGGTCAGGTTGGGAAACCTGGTGAGTACATAGGGTTTTCAACCCACAATAATATAATTATTATATTTAATCATCAAACAGTTAACCCAATTACCCATCCCCATTATCTTCTTTATTCTTAAGGATCTACCCTAAGAATCAGCTATTTCTTGTTCATTCATTCCTAAGAAGTATCCTAAGGAATAGGTATGAATTCCATCGTTGTAAATAACACATCTGTCAGGCACAACTGCTAGTTCTGTCACTTAGGCGCAGCTGCCAAAATTGTGACTGTAACAGCCCGGATTTCCAGGTATCTTTTATGCTTATGTTTTTGGTGTTTTGTGAGGGGAATCGGCGAGTTGGAGCTCAGACTCGCTGAGTAGGATCGCGGTTCTGGACGCGGGTTCGCGCCTGAACTCGGCGAGTCCAGGGTATGGACTCGGCGAGTCCGCGCTGTTTAATGAAACCCTAATTTCTCGGGTTTGGGACCTATTTAAAGGGCCTTAAGGCCGTCATTTGTACCCACCAGCCCCCTGAGTGAAACCCTAGCGAGTTTGAGTGTTTGGAGCAAAGCAAGGAGCCATTATTGACCTTGGAAGTGTTACATTGCAAGGAAAAGGAAGCAATAGCTAAGGGAAATCAAGAGGAGCCACTTCCTGAAGATTTGAGGTCCAGAACATCACATTTGAGGTACTACCTTCGAGCTATTCTCTGTTATGTTGATGTTTATATTGATTTAAGGCTTATTGAGCCCTTTTGTGGCTAGATCTAGTGCTTCCTTGGTCCCTTTAGTGACTTAGGTTCTGGATCTGGACCCTTGGAGGTCCAGAGTGTCCCTTTGTCCCAACTTTTTATAGATCCATGGGGGTTTTGGATTGGGATCTTTATGCTTAAGGTCAAAACTCCATTTATGAGTCATGGAATGTGTTATGAGCACCAAGACATGAACTTTACATGATGAATAAGCTTAGGAGGCCAGATCTATGAATTGTTGGAGTGGATCTGACCTCAGAAGCAAGTTTGAGTTGATGCATGGCATGGACTCGCCGAGTCTGAAGAACAGACTCGGCGAGTAGCATGAAGATTGTCATTGACCACTCAGTGAGTGGTCCTGCTGAGTTATGGGTTGACTCAGCGAGTCTGGGGGAGTCAGGGAGGGTTACCAGGTGGTCTGAGTCGAACTGGAACTCGCCGAGTTGTTCTTGAGACTCGGCCAGTTGAGTCGGGGTGGCCCCACGATTCATACCAGGTGGAACTCGTCGAGTCAGGGGAGTACTCGACGTCTCAAAAAGGGAATCCTAGAGAGTTGGTGAAAACGCTTAGACTCGCCGAGTCGCTCTAGTGCACTCGCCGAGTCCGGTCAAAGTTGACCATTGACCATTGACCATTGACCAGAGTTGACCAAGTGTTGACTTATAGGGGCAGTCAACCTTAGTGGTAAAAGTGTTAATCGGATACATATGATGTTATAGGAGGATTATAGCTCGGAGGATCGAGCATGAGTGATTTCTAGGATTCGCGAGTTATCGAGATACTCGAGGTGAGTCTTCTCACTATACTATACCCGGAAGGGTTGATTGTGTGACCGGAAGGTCGGATATGATATGAGATATATGTGTTATATGTGATAAGTTAATTGTTATATGTGCCATGTATGATAAGCTTGATATGGGCCGGAAGGCATTATGTTATGGGCCGGAAGGCGAATATGTTATGGGCGGGAAGGCGTTGTAATGTGGACCGTAAGGTTGGCGTGGGTAGGACCGGAAGGTCTACCTAGTCGGGACGGAAGTCCCCTGAGACACATGGACCGGAAGGTCAGGGCCTGGAAAGGCGTATGTGCGTAGGTTGTATTTTGGGGAACTCACTAAGCAGTTATGCTTACAGATTTTGTGATATGTGTTTCAGGTACTAGCGAGGACCGTGGGAAGGCGCCGGCGTGATCTGTACACACTGATGGAAGATTTATGATCTTGGGATTTATATGATTATATTATGACATGATACATTGGATCTTGATAACTTATGTGATGGAAATATATTTTAAGAAATGAAAATTTTGTTTTAAATTTTCCGTTGTTACAAGTTGGTATCAGAGCCTTGGTTTGAGCGATTCGGGTACACCTTCGGGCGTAACTGAACTCAAACCGAGGATTTGAGAAAATCTTTCAAAAACAAAAGCATAAATTTTTTATAAAGGATTTTGTGGTAACCAAGGATGAAGCAGTGTGTACGATCAGCCAGCGCCCGAACGGTAAAATCCCCAAAATACCCTTACAATATGTGTTATGAGATATGATATGATATGAAATGCATGCTAGAAGACTAGGTATTCATATTAGGACTAGAGTGGCCTGATTTGTGATGCCTTAGTCTAGGGGAAATCTGTTGCTATGAGATGCTGCGAGAGCGAGCGGATAGCTAGTGCATGGCAAGAATAGAGTACTCATGATCCGGGGTTTGGGGAGGAGGACTTGGGGTGAATGCTGATGCGGTGAAGTCGGTAGTATTGGGCCCATACCACCGAAGACACCAGGTCAGTGGACAACCCAAGTAAGAATCCCTGGGTATCGGAGATTGAGTAGGGTTGAGTTATCGAGTGCGATTATGCTCGATAGAGTCTCTGATATTTCTATGTTGAATTTCAGAGGCATCATGGTCGGACCACGCCACAGACCTAGTACGAGCAGTGTGAGTGACGAGGAGATTCGTCAGATGATTCATGAGGAGGTGGCTGCAGCAATCCGGGCTGAGATTCCAGAGATGTTTGGGTCTATTAAGACCACTCTGATGGAGACATTTGATGAGCGGTACGCCGCGTTGACTGAGGCTGCAGCCGCTGCAGCTACCGCAGCTGTGGCCGCTGCCAGACCACAGGGAGGTGACTCGTTGCTATTTCGGGAGTTCAGCAACACGAAGCCACCTGAGTTTGACGGGACGCAGGATCCGATCGCTGCGATGAGATGGATTGCTGATATCGAGGGATGCTTCTACACTTGTTCATGTCCGGAGCATCTGACGGTACGGTTCGCCTTGAACCAGCTCCGCCTGGGAGCAAAGGATTGGTGGAAGTTCGTGACGGCGAACTTCACTCTGGCAGAGGTTTCAGCTGTGACATGGGAGAGGTTTACCACTATGTTCATAGACGAGTACGTTCCCCCGGTGGAGAGGGAACGGTTGGTTTAGGAGTTCTTGACCCTCAAGCAGGGTAATGATTCTGTCATGGTGATCACGTGGAAGTTTCATGAGAGGGCGATGTTCTGCCCCGGGCAGGTGTCCATGGAGCAGGCTCAGATGAGCCGGTATTTGGGTGTGTTGAGGAGGGATATCCGGGAGTTCGTATCGAACTCGACATCTCAGACTTTTGCTGAGCTTCAGGCGAATGCTAGGAAGCGCGAGATCGAGTTGGAGACCCAGGCCAGGGAGGAGGCCGAGTCTCAACGGGTGGATCGGCGGCCGGCTCAGTCTCAGCCGGCAGCCAAGCGGACTAAGTCCGTCGATTCGAGGACAGGAGGTCAGAAGGGCCGCACTTGCGGAAAGTGCGGCAAGGGACACGAGGGGATATGTCGATCAGGTGCTTACTACAAGTGTGGCAAGGAGGGGCACATTGCTAGGGATTGCCCCAAGGGGTTTATGGTTTGCTTTCATTGCAACCAGACCGGCCATCGGAAGGCCGAGTGCCCTCAGCTTCTACAGGGATCCGCACCTGCTGCTAGGGCTGCTGAGACTCGACCAGTGAAGGCCGAGGCCCCGAGGGCTCGCGGGAGAGCGTTCTAGTTGACTGCAGAGGAGGTCCGCGCGGCGCCTGATGTTGTGGCTGGTATGTATTCTTTCATGTATTTATTATTCTTTTATGAGATGTTGTGCTTATGTCATGTTATGCGTATGTACTTTTCTTGTGAATTCTGTACCTGCTTTAGTATTATTTGACTCGGGTGCGAGTCGGTCTTTCGTATCTCTGGCTTTTAGTCAGCATCTCGGTATTGATCGGGAAGTGATGAGTCGACCTTTGAGGGTTTCCATAGCTGATGAGAAAGTGATATATGCCGCAAACATGATTCGAGGATGTGTGCTCGAGATTTTCGGTGTCAAATTCCCTATAGACTTATTTCCTATAGCGATGGGGGATGTCTGCGTTATCGTGGGCATGGACTGGTTGAGTAAGTTTAGGGCAGTTATTGACTGCGAGGGACAGCGGGTGACGATTCGAGACCCTAGTGGGGGAGTGCTTACGGTGCATGGCGAGAGGACCCGGTGTGGGTCGGCGTTTTGTTCGGCTGCCAGGGCGAGGCAGAGTTTGCAGCAGGGCTGCAAAGGATTCATAGCCTACGTGACGGATACTCGAGTGGCCGCGGGGAGGCCTAATTCGGTTGATGACGTTGCTGTTGTACGCGAGTTTTCGGGTGTGTTCCCCGAAGAGTTACCAGGTGTGCCTCCGGAAAGGCAAGTGGAGTTCCGTATTGATTTAGTTCCGAGAGCGGCACCCATCACCAAGGCGCCTTATCGTCTCGCTCCACCGGAAATGCAGGAGTTATCCTCGCAGCTTCAGGAGCTGTTGGGGAAGGGTTTTATCCGACCGAGTAACTCACCTTGGGGAGCGCCGATTTTGTTCGTCAAGAAAAAGGATGGTTCACACCGAATGTGTATCGATTACCGGGAGTTGAACAAGTAGACGGTTAAGAACCGGTATCCGTTACCTAGGATCGACGATCTGTTCGATCAGGTGCAGGGGGCATCTTGGTTCTCCAAGATAGACTTGAGGTCGGGTTATCATCAGATGAGGGTTCGAGATGAAGATACTCAGAAGACTGCTTTCAGAACTCGTTATGGACACTATGAGTTTGTGGTGATGCCTTTTGGGCTCACCAATGCCCCAGCTGCGTTCATGGATCTCATGAACAGGGTGTGCAGGCCGATGCTGGATCGGTCGGTGATCATATTCATTGATGATATTCTGGTATATTCGAGGTCTAGGGAGCAGCACGAGGAACATTTGAGGGAGATTCTTGGAGTTCTGAGATCGGAGAGGCTATATGCCAAATTCTCCAAGTGTGATTTCTGGTTACGAGAGGTCCAGTTCCTAGGGCACCTCGTTAACCAAAAAGGGATTTTGGTCGATCCGGCCAAGATAGAGGCGGTGATGAGATAGGAAGTGCCGAGATCGCCCACCGAGATCAGGAGCTTTCTGGGTTTGGCTGGATATTATCGCAGGTTTATCAAGGATTTCTCCAAGATCGCCATGCCACTTACTAGGATGACCCAAAAGCGTGTTGCATATTCGTGGGGACCAGAGCAGCAGTCCTCATTCGAGACCCTTCGTCAGAAATTGTGCGAGGCTCCGGTGCTTGCACTCCCGGAAGGGATGGAGGATTTTGTGGTGTACTGTGATGCCTCTATATCGGGATTAGGGGCGGTGCTTATGCAGAGGGGGCATGTGATAGCGTATGCTTCGAGGCAGTTGAAGCCTCATGAGTCGAGATATCCCACCCATGACCTGGAATTGGGGGTTGTGGTGTTTGCCCTCAAGATCTGGCGGCATTATCTTTATGAGGTTCGGTGTACCATCTACACGGACCACAAGAGTCTGAAGTACTTGATGGATCAGCCAAACCTGAATATGCAACAGAGGAGATGGTTGGATGTGGTGAAGGATTACGATTGTGAGATCCTGTACCACCCGGGTAAGGCTAATGTGGTAGCCGACGCGTTGAGCTGTAGGGCGGAAAGCGCCCCGATCCGAGATATTTGTATGAGGTTGACGGTGATGACCCCGATTTTAGATGCCATTCGTGGGGCACAGACCGAGGTTGTGCAACCTGAGATGCAGAAGAGGGAACGGGTTGTTGGTTTGGTATCAGGATTCGTTACGGATGGTCGAGGGCTTATGACATTTCAGGGGCGTATCTGGGTGCCGTTTGTGGGAGGAACGCGTACCACTTTGATGGAGGAAGCTCATCGGTTAAAATTTTCGATCCATCCGGGGGCTACAAAGATGTATTTGGATTTGAGAAAGGAGTATTGGTGGCCCTGTATGAAGAGGGACGTCACGTGGTTTGTTGAGAGGTGCTTGACCTGCCGTAGGGTTAAGGCCGAGCACCAGAGGCCGCATGGAAAGTTGCAGCCATTGGAGGTTCCCGAGTGGAAGTGGGAACATATCACCATGGATTTCATCACCAAATTGCCAAGGACTGCCAGAGGAGTTGATGCAATTTGGGTGATTGTGGACAGGTTGACGAAGAGCGCTCACTTCCTTGCCATTAGTGAGAGTTCTTCAGCAGAGAAATTGGCGGAGGTGTATGTGAGGGAAGTGGTATCTCGGCATGGGGTGCCGATCTCGATTGTTTCAGACCGTGATGTGCGTTTCACTTCCAGATTCTGGAAGAAATTTCATGAGGAGTTGGGTACTAGACTGCATTTTAGTACCGCATATCATCCGCAGACAGACGGTCAGAGTGAGCGGACGATTCAGACGCTTGAGGACATGCTTCGAGCATGTGTGTTGGATTTTGGGGGTAGCTGGGATGCGTATTTACCCTTGGCAGAGTTTTCCTACAACAACAGCCATCATTCGAGCATTGGTATGCCACCCTTTGAGCTGTTGTATGGGAGGAGATGTCGGACCCCCATTTGTTGGGGAGAGGTTGGGCAGAGAGTGATGGGCAGTATAGAGATCGTGCTTCAGACGGCAGAGCAAATTCAACAGGTTAGACAGAGGTTGTTGACCGCTCAGAGCCGACAGAAGAGTTATGCAGACAGACGCCGGTCCGAGCTTGAGTTTCAGGTCGGCGACTTTGTTCTCCTGAAGGTCTCTCCTTGGAAAGGAGTGATTTGCCAGCAGAGTTGGGGCAGATTCACGACACTCTTCATGTGTCGCAGCTGAGGAAGTGTATAGCCGATGAGTCGGCAGTGGTTCCATTAGAGGATATTCAGGTGGATGCGAGCCTGATTTATGCCGAGAGACCAGTGGCCATCAGAGATCAGAAAATCAAGGTTCTGAGGAACAAGGAGGTACCCCTGGTGTTGTTTCAGTGCCAACACCGGAAGGGATCAGAGATGACCTGGGAGCCGGAGCGTGAGATGCGTGAGCAGCATCCGGAGCTATTTTCAAAGCGAGACTTCGAGGACGAAATCTAGTTCTAGTGGGGGAGAGTTGTAACAGCCCGGATTTCCAGGTATCTTTTATGCTTATGTTTTTGGTGTTTTGTGAGGGGACTCGGCGAGTTGGAGCTCAGACTCGCCGAGTAGGATCGCGGTTCTGGACGCGGGTTCGCGCCTGGACTCGGCGAGTCCAGGGTATAGACTCGGCGAGTCCGCGCTGTTTAATGAAACCCTAATTTCTCGGGTTTGGGACCTATTTAAAGGGACTTAAGGCCATCATTTGTACCCACCAGCCCCCTGAGTGAAACCCTAGCGAGTTTGAGCGTTTGGAGCAAAGCAAGGAGACATTATTGACCTTGGAAGTGTTACATTGCAAGGAAAAGGAAGCAATAGCTAAGGGAAATCAAGAGGATCCACTTCCTGAAGATTTGAGGTCCAGAACATCACATTTGAGGTACTACCTTCGAGCTATTCTATGTTGTGTTGATGTTTATATTGATTTAAGGCTTATTGAGCCCTTTTGTGGCTAGATCTAGTGCTTCCTTGGTCCCTTTAGTGACTTAGGTTCTGGATCTGGACCCTTGGAGGTCCAGAGTGTCGTATGTGCGTAGGTTGTATTTTGGGGAACTCACTAAGCAGTTATGCTTACAGATTTTGTGATATGTGTTTTAGGTACTAGCGATGACCGTGGGAAGGCGCCGGCGTGATCTGTACACACTGATGGAAGATTTATGATCTTGGGATTTATATGAATGTATTATGACATGATACATTGGATCTTGATGACTTATGTGATGGAAATATATTTTAAGAAATGAAAATTTTGTTTTAAATTTTCCGTTGTTACAGTGACATTCAATATGGGGCGCATTTGCCGGAATAGTCCTTTTAGGCGCATCTGTCGGGGTCATGAGGTTCTCTATTAGGCGCTTCTGCCAGTAGAGTCCTTTAGGCGCATTTGCCAGGGTTTTATTGACAGTATCGTTTTCGAGAGTCCACTCGCAATACATATCAATGTGTTTTGAGAGTACACCGGTGAACACATCGTTCAGAACACCTACAGGTTGCGAGCCTACTAGTGTTCCACTGAACTGTCTAGAATAGTCTGTGGTTATCATCCATACTCTGCTGAATGACAGGGCCATCATTTGGGAAAAAGGCTTCTCACATCGTCCACCTCTCACCCTCACCTCACGGTCTATTTCACCTCTCAACTCATCCAACTCATATTTCATCTATTACATCTACCCATGTCTTACCCCAACATTTTCGTAGATATATAATACATATACAGTTTAAATCATTAAAAACGTGTATAAAATCGTTCATCCAGCATAGACAGCAAGTACTCAGTTAATATGCACACATAGCACGTAATTTATATAAAATACTTCATATCTATGTGTAAGATGAAAGGGACCATGCCCTCACTTGATTAGGTGGTGACTCGGTACTTGAACAACACTTCATTATCTCAAAACAATTTTTTTCCTTGACCAAAACCTAGTATCAATGCCACTAGAGTTTAGTTTTAACGTTAATCGCGACAAATTAATAGTCTAGCTATTATTACTATTATATAAGCGTTAAATAACACTCAAT
This sequence comes from Lactuca sativa, assembly GCF_002870075.4. Taxonomy (NCBI): domain Eukaryota; kingdom Viridiplantae; phylum Streptophyta; class Magnoliopsida; order Asterales; family Asteraceae; genus Lactuca; species Lactuca sativa. Next base: position 7,567,480 of record NC_056626.2, on the reverse strand, counting down.
ATAACTCATAATAATAGCCCAAATAATTATTTTAAGGTCCTAATAATGTTACTATAATTAAATAAAAGCTATATTAAATATAATATAGGCGTAACTCACTTACAGCGGGTTTTTATTAAAAACCAGGCTTCGCTGGAGCAGCGTTTCCGAGCCGAAAGTTTTTCTTCTCGGAGCCGTCGGGCGCTCCGGGGCTTTCTTCTCGTGATAGGGAGATTCCCTAGACTTGGGAGGGGTTTAGGGAGGTTAGAGAGAAGTTAGAGAGAAAAAGAAAGGTTTGAAGGTGTGAAGAAAATATGAGGAGTTCACCCTTGTATTTATAGGAGTTTTATAGTAAAGTAGTCTCTAAGCTTCATCCGTAACTTTTGCATACGAGCTCCGTTTTTTTCTGTCTTTTGAATTTTGAGTTCCTATTATGAGATCTTCAACTTTCATTTAGACCTCGTTGGCTAATTCTCATTCTATCTCGGATTTACAAAAGTGTATCGAATTCGCTGCGCTCGAAAAGTAGAGACTAAGCTTCGTCCATAACTTTCGCATACGAGCTCCATTTTTGTCTGTCTTTTTACCGTTGAGTTCTTATTAATGAGATCTTCAACTCTCATTTAAACCTCATTGGCTAATTCTCATTCTATCTCGGATTTACAAAACTGTATCGAATTTGCCGCGCTCGAAAAGTAGGGACTAAGCTTCGTCCATAACTTTCGCATACGAGCTCTATTATCGACGTTTTTTATACCCACGCATTGGTATTTACGAGTACTACAACTTTCATTTAGATCCCGTCGGCTAATTCTCACTCTATCTCAGATTTACAAAACTGTATCGAATTCGCAACGCTCGAAGAGTAGAGACTAAGCTTCGTCCATATCTTTCGCATACGAGCTCCGTTTTCGACTGTCTTTTTATCGTTTAACTCCTATTAACAATATCTTCATTTATCGTTTAGATTATTTTGGCTAAAAATCGACTGATCCAAAATTCAAATTTCGGGCTGTGCACTGCTATGCTAAATCTTAGAAAAATCATAACTTCCTCATACGAAGTCAGATTTGGATGTTCTTTTGATGCACACTATTGGTTTAACATATACTACAACTTTTGTTTAGATCGCTAAGGCTAAATCTCGCTCTATCGTAAATTCACTATTTACGCCTCCCGGTATCGTGTCGGTTCCGTCGCGAAACTTCGACGGGTCATAACTTCTTCGTTATAACTCGGATTTCGACGCTCTTTATATGTGTGGAAACATTGTAACATGTACTAAAACTTGGTTGAGATTATTTATTCTTAATAATCTTTTGTCGATAAGTCGTTTTCGACCCCTATTGCCTCTAAATTGACTAGCCCGGATCTACGGGCGTTACAAAATATCTATTGGTATCAGTATCTGCTAAGTGTATGATTTAAAAATTATATACTGTTAGGATCTTATAGACCTCACATAATTGTTTTGGCTTTATTTCCTGTTCCATGATTGGTTGTGGTCCTAGGGTAGTGTCGTTTATTCGACAGTCTATTTGATCCTGTTCTGTGTATAATTTGCATGTATAAGGCAACCGACAGTAAGGGTGGAAATTTCTAGCATGAGTTGTGGTACATGGGTTAAATGTCCTATGATCGTATTGTGGATTGGAGTGTTACTGCACGAATGTTGCTTGCTTTGTGCTTTGTGGAACTCTTAGGTAATGAGAGTTAGCTACTAAGTGAATATGATTGTATTTATGAGGTGTATGACTAACATTATGAGGAGTTCTTCAGCAGCTGATGGTAGGGTGAGGTCGGGAACCTAGGAGAGCCTAGGAAGTGCTTCAATGGGTTTTGTTGTGTTGTTTAATGAGGCTTGGGTGCATTGGTGTAAGAATGTGACTTAGAGGATTCGGGATGATTCTTGAGGAAAGTATGGATAGGTGTGGAAGGTAATATTGGGCCCGTACTACTGAAAACACATGATCCATACTCGAATCGGGGAGAGTCTTGGAGAATCTAAGAAGCTTGTGGGAAGAGGATTCTTGAGTATGATCTGATCATTTGCATGTCGTATTTCAGTTTGGTGATGAACACCCAAGAAGGAGGTTCCAGATTCTGCTCAGGTGCAGGTACTGAGTCGATTAGCAAGCAGATGCGGGAATTCATCTCATCGGAGATTACTCGTGGTATTTTAGAGTAGACTCATGTGATCTTTGGTTCGGTCAAGTAGGGGATTCCAGATATTTTGGATAAGCGCTTGGGTGCATTCCATGCTGAGGTTATGGATATCGTCGGAGCTCGCACTCTTTTTTTTCGTGAGTTCCGTGCGTACGGAACTCCTGCGTTCTATGGGGAGAGGAACCTCATTTCCAGTAAGAGGTGATTAGTGGATATGGCTAATGTGTTCAGGTCGAGTTTCTGCCCCGAGGAGGCGAAGGTCAGATATGATTCCTGCCTATTGAAGGACAAGGCATGAGATTGGTGGGAAGAGGTTGGTCATGAGGTGGGTGATGATTTGTTGATTTTATGTCTTGGGATGATTTCTCGACCATGTTCTGAGATGAGTTTGCACTAGTAATTGAGGTGCAACAGTTGGCGCAAGAGTTACTGGATCTCCGCCAGACTACTGAGATTGCAGCAGAGATCACTGCCAAGTTCCGGGAGAGGGCTTTATTGGTTCTGTAGTATGCAGAAGATGAGAAAATGAAGAATGTGAGGTATCATGATATGTTATGGGATGATATAAGGGAGTTTCTGTGTATTTCAGGGTGCAATACCCTGAATGATATGGTTTCTAGAGCATGTGAGTGGGTTATTGATTAGGAGCACCTAGGGAAGAATGGGCCAGATCCGGTGCATGTAGCAGAGGCCCGGGAAGAGACCCAAGACTTTTGATCAGCGTTTGAGAGGCCAGAAGGGCCGGAGTCAGTGTGACATGTGCGGGAAGATGCATGGTGGAGTTTGTCATTCCAGGGGTATGGGCTGCTACAAGTGTGTCAGGGTTGGTCATGTCAGTAGGGATTGCCCTCAGGGAGCAAGCCCGTTATATTTCACTGCAACCAGGTGGGCCACAAGAAGGTCGACTGCCCGATATTGAGGGGAGGAGTAGTGAGTGCACCTGCTCCGACTACTTTGAGGATCGTTGATGGTCGTGAGAGTAAGGCTGGAGCCCCAGAAAGAGAGGAGTCGGGCATTGCAGTGTTAGACAGGAGAGGTCAGGACTTCAACAGGCGATATTGTGGGTATGTTATCTTTTCTTTTCTTTTCGATTGTTATCAGTATTTATGTTGTTTGGAATCTTGCATCGGTTTGGGTAAGTGTTAATAATGGTTTAAATCTTTGTTTATGTCTGGATTATATTATCAAGAATTTTGATATCCCATTCTGCATGTCGGGAGTCCTCAGTAAATCTTCAAAGGGTTGCATCTTGTTGAGTGGGTTCAGCCTGTCCTATTGTTTTCCTAGGACTATGTCGGAATTAAATTAGGAGTATTGCTTGGAATATCTTTGGTCGGGGTTAGCGGGTTAGTTCTCCTATGAAGTCAGGGTTCAATGGTTTTATTAATTGCTTGGGTATGATCGGCGGTTGCCTATGCAAGAACTTTTGGGTTCAAGCACTATCGTTGTTAGGAGTGGAGCGGTAGCAGGAAGATGGTGGTGTCAGATACATTGGTTGCTGGTCAAAGGAAGTTCTAGGGGAATTTTATATTCATATAGGTTGTAGGTGGTTAGAGTCCGGTGATTCTTTGAGAATGGAAGTTGGGGTTGAAGATTCATTAGTTCAGGGAAATGGTTGTGGTTTTTAGTTACCATCATAAGAACTTAAGGAATAGGTATGGTATCATGGGAAGTGATTTGGATTATCAGTATGGTTAGGGTTTTAAGAGTGTTCTTTAGGATCTCAGTAATTGGGCGATCATTGAGTTTGGCTTACAATGGAACGTTAGTATTGATTAGTGCAGGTCGTACGCAACTCATGCTATATGAGGTTGACAGGTTAGGAACCCATCGGGTTTAAGAGATGAGAGAACTTCGTCGAATCCAAGTGAGGGAGAATCGATCAGGTTTTCTGGAGGCATGAAGGGTGTGAACTAGGGAAAGTATCACATTCTGTCCGGGAGGAGAGATGGCTCAAGTGGCCGTTTATTTTGAGGTTAAATAAGTGTGAGTGTAGGAAACTTCCAACCGCTGGTCAGCATCCTTTTTATTATGCATACTAGGCTTGTGTTTGAGCCTAGGTTGAGGGTTTCGGAATTCGAAGTATGTCCCGGACATCTGATGGGATCTAATTAGATGCAGGTTTCGACTTAGGATTGTCGAGGAGTATTCTTTGTTTTAGGTTAAGGACCATTGGGGTTCGAGGTGGAGTCGGGCCTGTGTAGCTCTTAATGGGTGGGGCCCGTGCGTGAGGCCCGGGTGATTATGGCAATACAGGTTGGATCTGGTAAAGACCGTTGGGTCAATGTTTTGGATCTTGAGTTGCAAGATCAAGTGGGTGGTCAGTGTGTAACACAGAGGGGTTTATAGGCTGGGAGGCCTTATTGTTTGGACTCTTGGGAACCTGGTGGTTGAACCGGGTGCGAGACTGGTAGTCTCATAGCTGGTTTGGGAACATTTATATATTGGTCAAGAGATGGGTCGTCGGGAATCAGAAGGTTTTGGTGTTAAATGAAAGTGCAGATTTATGGATCTCGGGTTATGAGTTGAGTATCGAATTGGTTTTTGGGTAAGATCTCGAGTTAGGTATCACGTGTTATGTGCAGGATTTTCGTTTCAGTGGAATAAGAATTGGGCTATCTATATTCCAAGGGCATCAATCTCAGGGTTCAAGGGTAATGAATGGATTCAGTTTTGATGATAGATCAAGCTCTTATGAATGTGTCTTGGACTGATTCTATTTGTGAAGGGTATCAAGATAAGTTAATGTCACACCCCGAACCAGACGGCGAAACGTCCGAGGGCTCTTGTGACTTAAATTGAATACCCTCACAATGAATATACATGAATCTTAACATAAATCATCACCACGCATTAAAATAATACAACTGATATTGTTTACATCTAGTACATTGTTTTGAACATTTCAAATTCATAACATAGATTATCTGATAGATATCATAAGCAAAACACCCAGACATTACTTGGTACTTATTCTTCGGTTTACCTGTTACCTGAGAATACAAGTTAATTTGAAAAAGTCAACATATGAAATGTTGGTGAGTTCATATGCAATGTTGTGATAAAATGATTTGGTGTAGTTTGTAAAACCCAGAAAATCTGATATTTTCTGAAAAGATCATTGTTTATAAAATAAAAGTGTGAAGATCCATAAATATATGCTTGTTGATTTTCAAAACATGTATAAATGTTGAACTTTAGTATTAATCGCGCAAGTGAAGATGTTGAACTTCCTAGGAAAACCCGATGTTTTCCCAATACATAAAATACAGTGATTTCTCAATTGTTATACCGTCACGATGAATGATTTTGATTACTCGGGTGGCGTTGGATTAATTTGGGTTTGTGAGTTGTTA